>NC_088979.1:177729186-178051686 GCF_963932015.1 Anas acuta | reverse complement strand
AATAAGCAGCTATGGATCCACAAAGCCTCAGGATAAAACTTTGTATGAACCTTGGCATCGTCTCCTGATCCTTCTGGCAATGGGGCTTTCACTTGGGTAAAGCCACCAGGGCTTGCTACTGGTTCTGCTTGCTGTCTTAACGACTTTATTTCCCACCACCCTGAACAAACATCAGTGTCTCTGCAGGAATCAGTTGAGGCTGTCCAGATGCTGTACACAATTAACCTGGTGGCAAATTTAGCAGTCCTAAGTACAGTTCTTACAGTTATCTCTTAAAGTGTGTGCGTATACTTGCAAGTCCTGAGCATCTTAGCCACGTTCAGTGGCTAAACAGGCTGCACACAACAGGACTAAAGAGTGGAGCACTGATCTGAATTTTAAACACGCTGTAGTTCATGTTTTCAACTCTTTATACTTTTTTTTTTTTTTTTGGGGGGGGGGGGGAGGGGGATACAGGGTATATATATATATATCTATATAAAATCTGAATTTTAAAGCACAGAGAGTTTATCCCTAGAACTAGTACATACTAAATTCCTTCTTGCCACCCCCACCCCCTACCCCGGAGGATGTAAACAGCATTGAGGCTTTGCGGGAGTCCAGTTGCTGATTTCATTGGAAGCACAGGGTTGGCTGTTGGGGAAATGCATTATTCACTCCTAGCAGGGTCTATTTCACTTTACAAGACTTCTGCTGCTGTTGTTGCTAAGTTTTTTCACGCCAAATTTGAATCGGATTTGATTTTAGTTTCTCTGAGGTACTTGCTCATGTTCCATTAGCAGAGGGTTATTTATTGTCATGTTCATTCCATGAAATTCAGGGAAACAATGAAGACATCTGTATATTTTTCTGTGTATATGTACAGAATTTTCACAAAAATTTTACATGGGATTTCAGTGAAAGTGTCTCTGTGTCTTTAGGCATTATGACAAAGATGTAGTTCAGATTATTGGAAAAGAGCAAAGTCCAGAGGCCTCGGTATCAGAATAACCTTACAGAATTTTGGTTTAGGATGTGTGGAGATCACTGGTAAACAGTTTCTGCAGAGCCACGCTGTATTTTCAGTTACACTGTTTGTCCATTTTAGGCGGATGTTCCTGAAAGCAGCATGTGTTCCTGATTCATTACTTGCTTATGCAGAATTTTTGGTCATTATTATCCAAATGCAATTTCAGTACTGTGATTCATATACTCTCCCTGCTCATAAAGCAGTAAAAATTAACCAGGGCTTTCTAAGCAGAATTTTCCATTGACATCAGTGGAGAATCTGCTTAAACACTGATGGCATCATGTGGCCAGTGGAAAGTAGGCTATGCAGGAACAGAAATATCTGGATAAATCTCCTTTATAAATAAATAAATTAATAAATGTACTTTGCTCTACTTAAGTGCTAGTCAAACCATTCCCTGTAAATAACACAACAAACATATTTTGGAAATTCTCTTAAGAAAATATGCAGAAACAAACAAACAATGAACAAACAGAAAAACTCATTTGTTTTTAGTCAATAGAACAGGTTTTTTGTTTTGTTTTGGTTTGGTTTGGTTTGGTTTGGTTTTTTTTGGTTAAATAATATTCTGTGAATTTCTCCGCCAGCTGTCAAGCAGTTTGCTGGAATGATTTCTGTTTCATTATTCAACCAGCTTGAAGGTTTTCACTCTAGTGGTATTTGGCAGGGCAAATATTTTCAATACCTGCAACTGACCATCTTATTAACTGTGAAAAATTTCACTTGAACAATAAACTGTGTTCTGCCAAAGAACCACAGCAACTTATTCCAAAGTAACTCAACTAAAAATCTTGGGCAACTTTCATATGACCTCTGTCTGCTTTCAAAATGCAACATTAATGTGTCTTTTTTTTTTTTTTTTTTTCCCTCCAGAATTCTCCATTGAGTAATATGGGTTCGTTTTTAAAAGATAGCCCAAGAGTTTCAACAAAACAGTTATTATACTTGGTATAATGATATTCAAAGGGACTCACCTTGCAACCTTTACATGCATGAGCAGTTAACTCTTACTTATATAAGAACAACAAGGACTACCTGTATGTATAAGGGTTGTAGGGTCAGACTCAAAGGCCCCCAATATTACAAAGCATTTAAGAGTAGAAATTACTTTGGTGTTTTGTTGTATTGAGCTGCAGTGCTGAGCTGTGGTGGCTGATGTTTCTGGAAATAAAACATTTTGCAGGATTCCTGCTTTAGGTTTTCCATACAAAATTAGGAGGGTATTAAAAAAATATATATATGTGTTTCTACTAGGAAGTAGAAATGTGTTAAAACATGAATACAGGAGAGTAATAAAGACATTACTTCTAGACCTCTCAGGTAGACTTCACAAGGATTAAGGAAAGCCAACAAAGAAGCTAAGCTTCTCATGCAGTTTATATATACTGGAATTTCTTACAACGGAATTGTTGCCATTGACACCAAAGCTTCTCACAGAAATTAATATTTATCAAAACTTTTTCTAGGAAAGCATCTCACATACAGGAGGGATTTGGGGACTGAAACAGAAAGAGTTTTTCTCCATATCGTTCTGCTGTTATGGACAGCAAGTTGCTATCTGAGCCATGAATAGAAGCTAAACTTTGATCTATCACTTTTGAGATAGCTGCCCTAACTAACATCAACTAATCTGTTCTAAACTCTCTCTCTCTCTCTCTCTCTCTCTCTCTCTTCTTAATGGGAAAGAACAATTTCATTCTGGTACTTTGAAAATGCATTTCATTAAAATGATTGAGTTAGTGTTGCTCGAAGTTTAACAAATTGTGATACGATACAGCTTTTCCCAAACAACAACAAAAATATGAAAAGGTGGGAGAATTAAATTTTACTATATCACAGAAACACATTTTGCACCATTAGGTCAATATTTCCATTCCAAATCCTTTATTCAGGGGTGTATAACTTAGTCATAAAAGTTCATTCAGAACTGCAATGAGGCATAGAAATGTATCAAACATGAAAGTGGTTTTGGATAATTTTTAAATGACAGAAAGGCTAGCAGAATAGTCAGTTCATTTCTACACTCTTTCAATTCAAAGAAGTAGCTCCTGCTGCTTAAGCAGATAGTCTATATTGCTGAGGAGTGTGCTTGTGGCTCCTAAGCAGAAAAACAAATATGAAATAACTTTTTCATTTCCTGCAGAAACACAGACTGATGTATATTTACTGTTAAATATATATATATATTTATATAGTCATTTTTAGCATGGATTTTGGATAAAATTCAATCGTGGTTGCATCCCCTGATGACATCAACTGAGAGACAACCCTGCTTACTCTGCCTTTTATATCTGTGTTTAGGAGGTAAGTAAACATAATGTAATAGTGTTAGGGACATTATTATAAACAACTTGGGGATAAGAAACTCTCAGGAGTTGAAATTATTTTGCTGTTGCTGGATGGAGAAAATCCGGTGTGTACCCTGTTTGCTAAAAGTATGTCTTTAATCATTTGTCGGAACAGGGAAAGAAACTTCTTCCTGGAACACTTCTCTGGAAACACAGTAAGCTGCACCGGCTATTGTGATTGTTTCCAAAATACAGGACAGAGAGTGGGAGAGTGGCTCAGTGTTAGGAAGCACAGTAGCATCCTCTTGGCATTAGAAGCTCTCCCTTATTACGTTAAGGGCTGAGTTTCTGAGGTGCTGGAGAGCCGCCCAGCATGGTTCCTGCTGGGCAGCGTTCCACTTCAGCCCGGGGAAGGTGAAACTCAATCTCCAAGGATGACAGCATTCCTCCCAGTGGATTACAACAGCTGCCCTGCCTGCTGAGGCCATGAGATGGCTGGGAGTTGTGGAAGGGATACAAACCAGGCAGCAATAAAATGCTGGCAAAATTTCACATCTAGGCTGTCAGGTAGGAGGGGACTCTGGAACTCATGCTTAGAAAGAAGAGATGGGGAATGGCTGTTGTTTTTCCTCTCTCTGGTGTGATGACATGTTGCCATTATGTGTTATTTTTCTTGAAGTCAACAGCATTACAGTCATACGGCTGCAATATTGTGGGTTTCTTTTTTTTTTCTTTTATTTTACTTTTTTTTTCTTTCTTTCTTTCTTTTTTTTTTTTTTTTCCCCACACTTACTGGCCCCTAGCTGTTCTCAAGCATCAACACCATTTCCTCCTGTTGACCTATTAATTTCTTATCAAGCTAGGCCAGTGCTGGAAAACACGTTCATGTAGATTTGTCACTTTCTCTGATATCAGTCAAAGTTTCACTCTGATGATATGCTAATAACTGAACAGGCCTTCCACCAAAGATACTGCTTTGTATGCATTTTGAGACATAATTCATGGTACTGCAACACATTACCTTTACCAAAAGATGATTCGCTGCTATGGGAAATAAATAGCAGTGTTTAAAAAATTGTTTCTGACTTGTTGAGAAATAACTCCAGGCCTTAAAATTCCTTCACATCATATTGCACAAAAGGAGCCATTATGTTAACGGTATGACTGTGGGTCCAGGTGAATGGAGAAAAAAGAAAGACAGATTGTTGGAAGCAGGGTCTGTCTAACGTGTACCATGTGCACATGCCGAGTCCCATGTCTACCAGCACAGAGGGAAGTGACAGGGAAAGGTGCACATATTTTGGCAAGGCTGGCAGAAGTTTGGGAAAAGTAATCTCAGTGTAGCAAACCCCATGTCAAGGTGAGATAACAATATAGTTATTATCACTGAATAAAGCACTGGCAGCTCCTCTGCAGATTGCATGTAATCTCAGTTACACTGTCCTAGGGCCACAGGTTTGAGGAGTTCACAGAAACATTGGTACAATAAGAACTGTTCTGAGATGGTGAAAAGTATTTCTCACAGATTTTATTTAATGATTACCTTTCACGTTATCAATTTCTTTACAGATTTCTTTTGTTATTTCAACCTGTTTCTTGTTTTTCCATTGTGAAAAAAAAAAAAAAAAAGTGAGAAAGAGGAGAAGGAAAGAACTGAAAAAGTGCAAAAAGAAAGGAGGGAGGGAAAGAAGGTCTGCACTTTTGGTTCTGTCATAGAAAACAACAGTATTTGGCATCACACAGGACCTCTCAGTGATTATGTTATTCACTTTATTTAACATTAATTTCAGTAAGGAATAAAATGTTTCAGATTATAACGTTAATGTTTATGCTCAAATGGCATCAGATCTAGGGGTTTAGAAGTATTTTTCCATGGGTTCCTGATTTCCACACATACTTCCTTCTGCTTGGCTTCAAGCCATGCCTCATAAAGGTGAGAATGTGGCATAACTGCAGAGACATAAAACCACAGCTCTTTGTGGTGTGCTTTGGAGTTTTATATAAGGCCACATGTATGGCCAAATTCATGTTACTTTAGTTGGTTCCACAATTGGTTAGCTAGCACAACCTGAGTAAGGTGAATCCACAGAATTTGGCTTTCAGATTAATATATACATAGCATAGTTTTCAAGCACAGCGTGTGTTCACAAAAAAGCTGCAATACATTTTATCCATTCAGGTGACAGGCAGAAAATTTACATTAAAATAAATAAATAAATAAATAAATAAATAAATAAATAAATAATGGTCTCAAGCTGGCTCAAAGTCCAATCAGAGAATAACACATTATGATAAGTAGTGCAGTTGGTAGTGATTTCTGTGTCATGTCATGTAATCACACAGTATTTGATGAAGTAAGCTACTACTCCTATACTGCAGCGTACTGCTGCAGCTACCGTTGCAAAGTGAGATGTTATCAGTACTACAGAGTAAAAGCTCTAGTTACTCTTCTATATTGCTGTTGACCTATGTACAGCAGTCATTTCTGTGAAGAGAAACAAAAGAAAAAGGTGCAGCATTTTTTTAAGTGTACCCAGGGAGCTTTTGAAACTTAGTAATCTCATAAAACTTTGAAATGCTACATTGTTTTATAGACTTTTAAAATGTTCATTTTATTAACAACATTATAAACTTCATCCTTTGTGAATGAATGGAATCAGTATCAGACAAAACAAGATTTCATGTGATGGTTCAATTTCTCTTTTTATGCTTGCGTCTTCATTGCTTTTTACTTTTCTAGTTTGTAATCAATTTCCCCAACACTCTCCTCAGTTTTGGGAATGTAATGTTTAAATAATTTCATATTTCATTATACTACCACATTAGAACTTATCATTCAGTATTTATAATTAAAACAACTATTGCTTAAAGGCATACTTTTATATATCTTTTTATACATTTGTTCTGATAGATGCTGGCATATTTATTCTGGCTTTCACATGATGTTCTTTGGACAACCACAAAACAAAACAGTATCTCCTTAATTTGTGGCATGTGTTGTTAAATTATTGGTTTGTTGTGTGTGTTTTAATCTAATTTGTACACTCTCTAGTGTGCAAATACACTCTCTAGTGTGCAAATATACCTAATACTTCTCAGTGATACTAATATTTTTCCTGTTATTAGTTTCCACTGCTATCTTTCCCAGTGAAGGTATCAGAGGACTGATACATGCAAAACAAATGAAAGTTTGAAATTACACCTTCTCCGTACCTATATATGAAAGGGTTGTTAGGCATTGGGATAGGCTGCCCATTCACCATTCCTGGAGGTCTTTAAAAGACGTTTAGATATAGAGCTTAGTGATATGGTTTAGTGGAGGACTTTAGTGTTAGGTCAGAGGTTGGACTAGGTGATCTTAGAGGTCTCTTTCAACCTAGATGGTTCTGTGAATCTGTCATATAGCTCATGGGTAATTTCCTAATTAAACTCAATCCCGTATCTTCACTGTGAAAACTCTCTGTTCATGCTGATCCCATCTTCACTACAGCTGACAACAGCCCTTAACTGACTTCCCCTCACCACCCCCATGCTACCTGCAGATAAGTGCTGTGCTTCTTTAGCATTCCTTCGCATGCCAAGTACATCACGTCATAAACCCCACTGATCTCCATTTGTTTCTTTTGCCAAGACACAGCTTTTCTCATCTTTCTTCCACAGTTCACAGGATCGTAGTTTCTCCTTTCTTCACTGAAATCACTTATTTGAAATTCCTCATCACAAACACAGATTGACCAGCTTCCTCCTCTTTTTGCCTCAAAGTCCCTCCTTGTGCCCTTCAGCTGTGGTCCCCAGATCAATATCTAAACTGGATGTGGAGAGTTACGTGGAGGATGAGCATTGACTCTTGTTCTTTAATGAAAACCCATTTTAGTCCACTGGAGGGGACTGGAAAGGCATTTCAGAACCTTTCTTTCTCATCAGCTTCCATGAGTCTCAGGCCTTTTGTGGGGGTAGGATCTCACTGTGAGACACACCTGTCTTTTCCTCTGAGAAGAACCTGACTTACATTCTCTCTGCCCAACTCTCATCCTGCTCCCTTCATAATGTTGATGAAGGGGCCCTCCTAAAGAAGCTTCTTCATGTCTATCATTTATCCATTGTTAGTTAGCCTTGAACAATGAGATGTGAATATCTTTTGGCCCTGTTTCATATGTAGTCACTGCAGAACACCATGGATGCTCCCCATCAGGGAAGAGGGAGGTAATTCCCTCTGATGCTCTCTATATTATGTCTATTCTGTAGGAAAAGTGGGCTTTGCTGTGTGATACTGAGTAACAACCCCTTCAATAAACTGTAAAAATCTGCAAACTTCCTAATCCTTGCACAAGCATTTAGCCACGAAGCTTTTACTAATAGGAGTCCTTCAAGTAAATCCCTATACCTTTTTGTAATAATCTACACAAGAAGTAATGTTCTGTAATACCATTCAATCTCTATTTTTATGTCATGCCACAGTCTAATATTCCTCAGTCCGTAGCAAATATGCCTTCAGAAAATAGCCTGAGATGGGACAGAATAAGATCCATGATCAAATGTGAATCAGTCACTGAAACAGAATTCTTTCTAGTGAGTTGATAAGCCGGACCACAAGAATATAAAAAGTGCAGGGATGGTTTGTGCCAGGTACAGTCTTTAGTTGGAAGATTTGGCTTTAAAACACCATGAAGAAAGAACTCATTCTATCCACTGAGTAGAAAAAGTAAAGCCAAGATATTTGAGAGAAAATGGAAGCTACTTGAACTATACCTTTTACTTTATTTGCAATTGAGACTACCAGATGTAGAGCAAGCAAGTTTTTCCCCAAAACACACAGAAAGGTGAAATGCTCAGTCAAAATCAGGTAAATTTATAAGAACAAAAAGGTACCGATCTGTAATTTTCCTTCAAGCATGGAGAAGCCTTCTTGTGGCAAGGAATATTAGAACTCTGAGTTGAAAAAACAAGCTAAGAGAGTAGTCTTCTGGAATTTTGAAAGATTTTCTCTGTTTAATATGTGATACAAGAAGCAGAATGATATACATGTATATTCTGAAGTAATAGATTGAAGGTTTCACAGGAGATCTTTTACAGTTGAACTTCTGTCCCTGGGGGTGTTTAAGAAAAGGTTGTATGTGGTACTTACCAACATGGTTTACCTGGCAATATCAGTGGCTGAGAGATGGTTGGACCAGATGATCTTGGAGGTCTTTTCCAACCTTAATGATTCTATGATTCAATGATTCTGAGAGGAAAATAGACAAATTCAATGTAACATTGTTGATCAACACAGAGAATGTTAAAGGCTGTCATATAGAGATATACAGGTTTGGTACATATTCTGCTGAGGTGAGATGTAACTGCAGTTAGCAACAGACATACTTAAGAGGAATTCAGCGTCTTATTAGCCCCCCATTAGTATGGGGTGAGTGCCTGTATCATATGCCACAGCTGAAACCATAGAGCTGGAAGCCTTTTCTACCCACTGTCAATTTACACTGGGGCTGCCTATGACTGGGTGAAACACAATTTAAAAACAACAATAATAATAACAACAAATAATAATAACAAATAATAATAACAAATATTAATATTAATATTAATATTAATATTAATATTAATATTAATATTAATATTAATGTTATTATTAATAATTAATTAATTATTTATAATAATTAAATAATAATAATAATAATAATAATAATAATAATAATAATAATAATAATAATAATAATAATGTTTATCACTGTACTCTGAAGAATCTACCAAGGGCTCCCCTCAGGAGGTAGGGAAAGAGTCCCCACTTTATACTCATCTGTGCAACAGCAGATGTGGAACTTAGTGCTATAAAATTCAACAACATTAAACCACAGTAAACTCTAATCAACATATATTTATGGAAAATGAATCTTGTCAAACCTATTTGATGCACTTATAAGTATCATTAAGAACACTAACAATTTTAATAGATGCAAGCCTTAATAAGATATTTGGTTTACCTCCACAGAATGTCCTGAGACTTTGAAATGTTACAAGCAAAGGCCTATATGTCAAAGAATAATACTACTGAAAAATAAGGAATGGTAAACGTCACATAGGGCAGGTCACTGGTACAAAGCATCAGCTATCATTGTGTAAGTGTTCAGATCATCAAAAAGTGTGTCTGGAAATTGCTAAATATGAATTCATACACATGAAAAAAATGCAGATCATACTTAGACAATGAGCAACCACTCCAGAGAAGTGACTATGAAGATTAAGTTTATACTGGATCTGCATCCTGGAGCTCTCAGGCTGCTAGGCTTTCTTTTACACATTTAATAAAATTCTCAGTTAAAAAATGGTGCAGCTTAAGAAGTGGAAGTTTTGTTGTTTTTGTTGTTTGTTTGCTTGTTTTTTTTTTTTTTGTTTTTTTTGTTTTTTTTTTTTTTAACATAGAACAACCAGTTAAATATATGTCCAGTTCTGGATTCTAAAATCTGGAAATCTATTGAAAAGTTATCGAGGTTTTCCTGGAAAATGAGATTAAAAAATGTATCTTCCAGTGCACAATTTAAGAGACTTGGTCTACTTTATTTATCAAGAGAGAAATTAATCACATTCCTTAAATACATACACAGGAAACAGGAATTTCATAAGATGGCTCTTCAGTTGAGCTAACAAAAATGTAACAGAATCCAATAACTAGAAACTGAGGCGTGGCAAAATCAGGCTAAAAATTAGGTGCACATTTTTGACAGTGATGATAATTAGCCACTAGAATAACGTACCAAAGACTTCTAGGGCTTCTTTGAGAATTTTTTTAATAGTGTTGGATATGCTGTATTTCAAGCAAGTTTTCTTTCAAAAAGTCCATCAGCCCTTTTTAAACCAGAGGTCTGACTGTGTGATCAAAATTTTCCCCATGAGCTCTACAGAACTCAGGATAAAACACTTAGTGCCAAAATGTGTGGATATTTTAAAAGTTTTGTCTTCCAGAACTGTCACAGCTGCAGATTGTACACATACATTCTGACTCAGATAAATTCAAATGAAACAGTTTGATGGAAATTTATGAAGTATTTGCCCCAAATCACTTGAGAGAAGGAGGAGGAGAAGACAAAGAAGAAGGAGAAGGAGAAGGAGAAGGAGAAGGAGAAGGAGAAGGAGAAAAAAGAAAAAGAAAAAGAAAAAGAAAAAGAAAAGAAAAAGAAAAAGAAAAAGAAAAAGAAAAAGAAAAAGAAAAAGAAAAAAAGAAAATAAAAAAGAAAAAGAAAATCTACTGTGGAAGTTCAACTTTTGAATAACTGTGTTTTGCTCTGGGCTTGAGGGACTACTATCAGAGGTTTCTAACTAAAGAACACTCCAAAATACTACAGGAGTTCAGGCTGTTAAAAAGAAGTACATTATGAAACATCAAGAAAATTATTTTATTTTGTTTAATGGTAAAACCTATATTTCTACTGATGAAACCATATGAGATCCAAAACACAATTTGAGAAAATTCAGGCAAGTAAGAGAGTGACCAAAACTTCCTAATGTTGCTGAGAGTCTGCAGATACTCTGAACACTTTTATACAAGATACATTTAATTAATCATGAGAAGTTTTGCTGTGTTCAAGAGCACTGCCATCCTCAGATGCACAAGGCAGCTAGGTACGTGTCCCATCATTAAGGTAATTTGGGTTCTTTGGAGTTTACATTGTAGTATGCAGAAGTGGTGGGTTCAGTTGCCTTGAGACCTAAAACGCATCTCAGGTTACCCTTCTCTTAGATGGCTGTTCTAACAGCCAGTCTTCACACAAAAGACTGCTTATTTTTCTAAAGAAATGAACATATCTGTCACCTATAACTGAAGGGCTGGCTTGGTTACCAAATTACAGCATGCAAATCCCAGACATACAGATACTCCTAATTCTCAAATAAAGATGCCATCTCATGCACCTTCTTGTTTGATATTTCACATCAGTGAACTAGATAATGTTTCCTGTTTGTTCCCTTGTACGCATCCTTCTCCACCCTAATTCATTGTGCAGAATGTCATGCATCCCAGAGTTTTGTACCGAATTCCTCATTTGACATGGGGAACCTCTGCATATCATACCCCCCAAGTCCCAGTTAGGATATGGCATATAGTGATCATATGTGATGAGATAGCTAAGTGATTATCAAGGCAAGCTGGCCAGCAAGGACTGACTTGAGAAACTGGAGAAGGAAAGAGAAAACACTTGGTGGAATGTTTAATTGAACAGATTTATACTAAAACCAAATACTCTCACAAACTTTTTTGGTTTTGCTAGGTTAGTTTTATTCTGGGTCATCAGTTCTCCATGCAGTTCACCACATCATCTGTGAGTAGGGTTAAGGGCTGCCAAAGAGCTGTATGGTCTACTGAAAGATAAGCACATAAAACTATTTTGTAAGTGGAAGACCAGATTACCAGAAGTTTTCCACAAATTCAATTTAGATTAACAAAAAACTCTATCAGATAAAGAGAATAATGGTGAAGCAGTTTTTCATAACCCCACCATGTCAAAAGCAGTATTCTAGGAATAAGTATAGACATTGGACTAATGTCATACTGTTAAAAAATTGGAAAAGTCTAAGGAGATTAGGTAAAAGAGAAAGATATTTCTAGGTAATCATGGGAAATTCTCAGCATTCTTACAGATCTAACCTAAACCACAAGTAGAAGAAACAACCACAATTTTAAACTTCCTATGAAGAAAGGAAGAGTTCACAGATGAAGGAAAAGGTATGACCCAAGAATAAAGAAAACCGTAAGTTAGTTTCACATCTTGTTTTGGCAGATCCAGATAAACTGTAGTTTCAAGTCAGAATGGAGAGGCAAACAACTGGAAAATGTGAAAATTTAATCTATTAACTACAAAAATTTCATACAAATTATACTGCAGCAGAGTCTGTTATATGGAAGGAGCTCTGGGCAGGTCACTTAGTGGAACTGTATACAGCGAACTTCTGAAAAAGAAGCAGTGGAAATTTGTTGCTAGAGAAAGCTGAGAATTTTTTATAGAATCCCTTTCCAAGGGAAAACCGCAAAAATCTTGTATACAGATGTTTCAACTGTATGTACAATATATTTCAGTTATGCACAACTGGTTTCAAAGCTTTTTGAAAAAATTTGGGTTTTGTTATCATAGCTTCCTACCTTATTTTAACTGCAAATATGCACATATACAAAAGATCATCACTGAACTAAAACCTTTTCACATAGTTAGACAAAATTGTTAACATTTTTATTTCCTTGAAAATTAAAATATTTTTGTTCAAAATGGCCCTTTTCTGTCCTATACAGTCTACTGTAGAATAGAAGATTATTAAGGAACTTTGGAGTTTTTCATGAAATTAAAAGCTTGAATCTCAATGAAATCTAAAAGTAGACAATTTGCCATGTAGTTCGGAGGATTTTGAGTGTTTACTAGAGATAAGGAGATAAGAGATTGATTTTTTTTTTCCTTTCTGTTTTAATTTGCTGGCATGAAGTGTGCATTTTACCTTGCATGGCTATGAGCACTGGGAAAGTGACAGAAAGGTATTTCCAGTTATTAAGCCTTTGTGGAGGCACCACTGGCTGTGTCAGCATAACAAAACACAGTGGCACACAGGGAAATCTAGGGCAGTTCTGAACGATATGCTGCACACAAAGGAGAGTCCAAGAGCTGTGTTAGTGCAGTGCTCTGTATGGGCTAATACAGGGAGATCTCATCAGAGCTGCGTAACACAGGCAGAACAAATTAACATGGCCACGTTGTTCATGGTATTTGAACTAGCTCTGTGGACAGTCCCATTGTGCCCAGCTCTCTTTAGATTTGTGTGAGCCATCCAATAATGTTTTAGGTAGCATTACTAAGAGCTGTCAAAAGAGGTTTCTTCTGCATTTTTAGAAATGCTGGAAAAATAGGAGAGAGGCACATTTACATTGTGTAGATCTATCAGTGAAGGTTGAAAAACTGTGTCATTCACCTGGACTGGCAATATCTGGAATGGTCTTCATTAGTGCTCAAAGATCTCTTTGTCATAAACAAAAAACTTTTATTTTCATAACACAACACTTATTTATACCTGTGGAGAGTGGTATTTGAAAGTAGTTAAGGTCCTGGAATACAGATAATCTTTTTCAGGATCTACAGCCCCCAAATTAAGCCTGGCAGATAAGCATGTAATCTTAACTTTATGCAATACTACATGGATAAACAGCATGGTAATCAGAGGACAAAGCTGACACACAACTTATTCCCTTTTGATGAAAATCTCTACTGCTGTACTCTGTACTAACTGTAATTTCCTAAAGACTGGAATTTTCATGCCAGATAGATCATGTTGTTACAGTCCAGTTGGAAGGCAATAAAGTCAAATTGCCAAGGCCACGTCATCATCCAATTGCTTAGCCATCTGCTAATAGCTTGGTGTCAATGACAAACCCAGGTGCGTTCCTAAATATAGTAGTGATCTAACAACTTGTGGACATGCCTCTTCAACCAGAAGGGCTGAACCGGAACATTTTGCTAAAGGATATCATAAATATGAATAAGTAACAAAAATAAAAGTGATAACAATAACTGTGTGGCCTTATCTCTCAAATAACCCCAACAAAGTTTAAAAATGTTGAAATCTATATATGCAAGAATTATTTTACTTGCTGGCCTGCAGTAGAATGTGGCATTTCTAATAGCGTGGAACATTGATATAGCTGTCTTAAAAAGGAGAAATGAAGAATGATACTAGAGAAACTTGAATGTGAAGGAAGAAAATAACTATGACTCCTCTCACAAGCTGAAGAGCAGAATATATCTTAATGGTTACAAAAAATGCAACTGCCTCATTTAACTGAAAATAAGGTAAATAAAGGTATCATCCTTCATTTGACATCGCAATCAACAAATTGCCTTATATCAGCTGCTTCTGTTATGTCCAGACCTTTCTTTAAGTTATCACCCCCTAGAACCCTCATCCTTGTGGGTACATATAGAGTGGGTCACACATGGGAAAGCTTTCCAAACTGAGGGGATGCAACTGGGAGGGGGAACAGTGGCACAGAGCAGCGAGCCTGCCCACTAAATAACATTTCCTGTCAGCAGTTTCATTAATCATTTCTGGGACCATCCGGAAGCTTGTTGAAGCCAATGGAAACCCTCTTTGTGACATCACGGTGTTTTGGGCTTGTATTACTGAATCTCTCTAATGTCCAAAGCTTTCCTTGGAAGAAGTTTGATGCTGTTTTATCAGATTATCTTTCTTTTTTTTATTGGAAAAAAAATAAATGTGCCCTTTACTGTGTTTGGTAAGCTTTTATTCGAAACATAATTTAAAACAATAAATTATTTGGCAAAGGAGACATGATTATGAAAAAAAAAAAGGAGAAAAATTAAAACAGCTTCTGATTGTGTTTTTTTTTTTGTTTGTTTTGTTTTTAAGTATGATTTATAGCATTTTTATATTTACTTCAAGTTACACTTACTTTCCCTTAAAAATTGCCCTTATTCTTTGGCTATTCTTTTCTTTTATTGCAAAATTATTCACCCAGTTTCTGGTTAGAAAGGCTTTGCTGGAATGAAATGATCTTTCAGTAGAGTGTACATTTTTATGTTTCCAATATTAACTAACCACTCAGGGTGTGATCTTGTTGAAATCAGAGGATTTTCTGTTATACAGGAGTGGAAATATTTAGCTTCTCTCTCCTCTCTCAGAAAACAAACCACATCCTGGAAAAAGAAACGTTTTACACAGAATTTATACGTGATAAGAAATTCATTCCACAAGTGGAGTAAGACCTTTAAAAGACCTTTATCTACCTCACAGAATAAATTTGATATGCCTTACAAACCATTATGCGAACTCTTCCTCTCAGTGCAGGCAGATACAACTCTCTCCTAAGTACTAACACCTAATTTCCATTCCATTGATGAAACTGGATGTGGAGGGAGACAAGTTCATCACAATGCACTTGTATATGATTACACATTAGACTGTAAAAATTTAACATTTATTTAGCTTCTTCTAATAAGCTTTTCAAAACCGATAGATCTGAGTAGCTTAAAACATCTGTTTGCTTGGGAAGATCATTCAGCAGGGTTGGGCATCCTGCTGGTGGGGCTGCTGAGACTGTTCAAAAGAGTCTGGTTGATATCTGCAGTATATGTTACAAGAGGGCAAAGGATGTTGATAGATTGAGCTTTATGCATGCAAACTGTTTCTCTAGCCATTTTTCTGGAAGATTTTATTAACAAGGTATATCAGAGATGCTTGAAAGCCTGGACCCAATCAGCAATACAAGATTAAAAATCATATAGCTTTTCTTTCCCGCTACATCTGAACAAGGCTTCCTAAGGACAGCTGCTGACGTGCAACTGAGATGGATCCCCAGGGATCTTATACTGATGAGCAGATACCAGTTTCATCTGTTTCACTTCTGTTTTGCCACAGTCCTCTGCCCTAAAGCAAACCTGAAGTGCACTCTTCTTTACATTACTCCAGTGTGGTGGTAAAATACAGCATGATAGAGGAGATGCTAATAGAAATTCAAGCTGGCAAAGTGATTCTGTAGCAAAAATCCCTCACTGGCCAAATGCCCACTCTATAAACCCATCTGAAGTCCTGTGATGATACAAATCACCTATGTCAGAGCAGAGACTTATGGCCACAGAGTTTCCACTTGGAGCACCTACAACATTTTGCCTCCCTGTCAGTGTTAAAATAGACAATGCAGCAAGAGAGATACCAGTTTTGTGAACATAAAGCAGGAAGCTTACATTTTCATAGAGTTCATATGTGTATTCACACAAAGGGAAGAAATGAAACAGCAAGTTTCTGATTTTGATCTTTTTTAAAACATTATGTATACCAGAAATCTTTACAAACAGAAAAACACACATGAAGGTGATTCCCTCAGCTTATTACTACATATTTCTTGGTCAAAATCAGAGCTGCAATATTTATTAAGTACATGAGAAAGATTAGATAAAGAATTTCATTATTTGCACTGTGACACTCTTTCTATTTTTGATGATTCACTGGGAGATTTGAGGACTCCTTGATTTCAGAGTAACTTGTTTAGTTTTTAAATGTTGGGCCCAAGAAACATTCATGTGAATTGCAGAAATTCCTGAGTTTATAGGACAAGTGGGTGTGTCTGAAGTTGAATGGTACTAAGACATATGTAAAGAGTTTGAGAAACATGGATTTGGATGCCAGCATTACAAAGGTAAAATAATGCAACAAATTAATAAATAATAAAAGTTTACAATTATCCTATTTTTCTAAGGATACCAAGAAAAAACTTGTGGACTATAGAAGTGATATATTGCCAGGACAATGTAGTGGAAGTTTGATAGAGCCTAACTTCACTATTACAGTGCTGTGCCAGTGGTGGGAATTACAGTAGGTTTGTAGTTGCCCTATATTTTAGCAGGGATGATCAAAAAAGAGACAGATATCCATATCCATTCACTGATTTAAACTACATACTTGGGAGACTGTTATAAGTAGGGATCAAAGTAATGATGGTAATAAACAAAAAAATAATCACTAGTATAACAGTGGAACAGAATCTGTGCAAATACCTCCCCCAAAATTTATTATCAGGTACATTTTATCTGGATTCTGTTGAAGTGGTGGCAAGAGAAAGGCAAAAGGATAAAAGCAAAGACAATCAATATTTCAGTATTTTCAAAAATAAATATCCCAAACCTGTTCCACTACATCATTAATAAAACAAAAATATCCTCTTTTCAAACTCTCTGAAAGGGTAGCAACACTTAAAATGTTTCCTAGCAAATTGCTTTACAAACTAGGGTGCTTCCCAAACTCAACCTCTTTCATAATTTTAATTTGATAAAAAATTTGGTTGATATAATTTTTCTCACTGGTTCACATTGATGCATACCTTGAATTATTATGATTAAGAAATTTCCTTACCATAAGATACTATGTACTTCTTGCTTTTCTCTTACGCCAAGTAGATCAATAGTTATACTGAATAACTATCGAGGAGAGAATCAACCCTGATTTTCAAACTACTTAGAGATTTAGATATGCTGGTTTCAGAAAATCTTCCTCTCTGACTCTTCACTTTCAGCCTGTAACACAGTCTCTCTGTTGGTGTCATGATAATTTTCTGAAGTAGACCCCCTGAGACATTGGGTCATGAGGCTTATTTCACTTCATATGATTTGTCTTAGATGTGAATACAGGTTGTTTCTTGGGAAGGGAAAGTGTGCTACATCTACTACTCTGGAGGAGCAATGAGCTATCAGGACAGCTGAATCACTTCCCATTCTAGTGAAGCCCATTGAAGAGTCTCCTTTGTCCTTTCTCCACCTATTTAAGCAATCAGCAAATGTTGTGAGGAACCAGCTTTCTTAGATTATTTCTGTTTGGGAATAAAGTTATAAAGCATTTTTTCCTTATGCTATTTCCAATTGGAAATACCTCAAGGAAGCATGTTTCTCATTATATTTCCTACTTGTTCAAGTGTATTCCCATGCCAAGGGAACAGCTGAATCAAAGGACAGGCAATGCCCCAGTTTTGATGCAAGCAAATGGCAAGTGAGAGTGAATTGCTTCCCTCAACATTTTATTATTTTTTAAAAACCTTTTTTCCCCAAATTGTTGCAAATTTTGATTCAAAATGAAAACAGGTTCATGGTTTGGGAAGCCTCCATAAAACCTTACTCATCGTTTCTGACAACAGCCCCCTAGCTAATTTATGTAAACAGGAACCCTGTTTACTTTCTGGTATTATCTAATAGGATTCAGCAAAATGGAGTCTGGGCTCTGGTTGAGGCTGCTTTTGTCTTGCTCTGTCCTCATGCATTTGCTGGAAGACTGAATATGATGCCACTATAGTTCACTTTTTTCTTTAGTCTTCACTCCATCAAAATCTTTTCCTTGTATTATCAATATGTTTTGGACAAAGTTATTTTATATTTGTCCCAGGTGAAAAACAGTCCTGACACATTTTGCCACAGGGCAGGGAAGAGAATGGGAACATCTCTTCTATCCCTGGTATTACCTATGACTGGTAGAGCATGGGTTCCCTCCTCATACAGAAGTCCTGCTCACCCTTCTGGGACTCCAACTGATCAGTATGATTATTTCTTTCTGTTGGTTGCTTGTTGCTTGGTTCTTTTTGCAGTGAACGTCATCACTACTTAATAGGCAGTCCTATGTATATTATTTATATTCCACCTAAATCTGAAAAAATAAATAAATAAATAAAAGGAATTACATGAGATGTAAGCAGTTCATTGGCCTCTGTTCAGTTGACCTTTTTTTTTTTTTTTTTTTTTCGGGGGTGGTAGGGGTATTAACTTAGAGGACCTGACTTCACAACGACTGACAATGTGGTTCACATCACATTGTCAATACACCAACATGGGCATGCCTCCCCATTTCTCCGCAGTCATGTTCCAACACACAGTACAAGAGGACCATGTTGGTGTGAAAGGCCACTGGTCTCAGCCAGGCCTGAGTAAGCAGTAAACATCTCTGCGAGACAAGTTGTGCTTGTGCATATAGACAGCCTCTGTGCATTCTTCTTGGCATTTATGCCTCTGCAGGGATATCACACTACATAGCAGGCAAAATGTCATCTTAACAAATGGACACAAATGTAGGAAGCTGACAAATCATGCCCTCTGCAAGCATTTTGTTGTTGCTGTTGCTTGTTTGTTTGTTTTTCCCAGGGAGAGATTTCTAACAAAAAATGTCTAAATTGCTGTCCATTCCGAGCCTTTGTGTCTATAGTTAGAGGGAGGTATGCCTTTGACACTCCGGGTCATTTCTGGATTAACTTCAAAAATGAAAAAGAAAAAGGCTTCCACTGCCACAGAAGAGAAATTGAGTTCTGTTTATTCAGGGTTTCTTTGTGGGGCTGGATGTGGGGAAAGTAGCTGGGTTTGAGGGGTGGGGGGAGAAGGAGGCTAGAATGTTTTTTTGTGAGGATAATTAAATGATTTCTATGTCATAGGAATTTTATTTTATATTTTTCATACTCATAATAATGTTTGGTGTTTTTAATGCTTTTTTTTTTTTTTTTTCCAGATTTTCTTTCTTAAATTCCTACTGATGGAGAAAGTAAGGTTGTTAAACTAATAGAATAAAGGAGTCTTACCCATCTTTTATTGTAAGTATCAATACTGTGACTTCTTTTGCTCCCAGGATGGTTTATCTTGACAATATTTCAACATAGACTATTTTTTTCCTGCATCAAACATTGTGGTTTAAGAAAAAATAAACTGCTATACAAAATTGTGAATACTTTACAAAAGGGGAAACTGAGGCAGAAGGAGATTATATGTTGTGTACTGAGTTCAGATCAGTGACAAAATTGTAAATTCTTTTGGACTTAATCAGGGTTCAGTAGCTAATTTGTTACAGAGACACCAATAGGCACTGGGTTTCTCTGTATCCTGCTCTGAGTAATTTTTTAATTAAAGCAGAATGTGAAAATATTGAATGATAAAATGACAGAAATAATTACGATTGCAATACCAATCTATGTTAATTTTATGACAAAGCACTGTATACTTTATTATGTATTTTTATGGTTAAAAATAATGTGTATACCAATAATCTTTTTTATTACATTTTAGGATTCTGGTGTGACAAAACAAAACAAAACAAAAAGAAAAGAAAAAAAAAAAGAAAAAAAGTAACTTGTCACTTAGTAATTCATGTGGAAAGAGACCTAGTCTGCAAGAGGACATTGTCAGCTGAATGAAAGAGATTAAATTGATAAGAAAGAATAGAGGTCTGCTTCCTTCATTGTCTTGGAAAATACATTTGTTAGGCAGCTTTCCAACACAGAAAAGAGAATAAGACACTTCCTTGGACAGAAAGATTAGTAGTTGGAATAACAGTCTTTCATGATAAACAAACCACGTCTTCTTACCCTTTTAGGATTTGAGTTGCTCTCCAATTACACTTCCCTTTTATCAAGATGTGAACATGACTGCAACTGTAATTTAAAGAGGACCTAAACTTTAACACAAGGCTTTTCATTTAGGTGCTTTAATATCTGTTAGCCACACTCAGGTTTTGGTTGCAGATGCCTACTTCTTATTCAGTGGCAAATGTGCTTTCTTAGGCTATCTGATATTTCTGTGACAAATTATTGGTAACACTCTGCTCCATATAAAAAATACTACGTAAGCATAATTGCATGATATGCAATTATTTGGCTAATTGTTAAGATTTCTTTGACAAAATAAAGCAGATGAGTTCATTTCCCTGATCAAAGACTCCAAACATCATCTACTCAATGAACTTTCATATCTGTAAGGGATAGCAGTTTATGAAAAACCATTTTCCATATAGGCCTTAGCTTAAAAGAAACATTTGGTTAACAATAATTATATAGAGGGAGGGAGGACCACAATAAAACAAGCCATTGTTTCTTCAAAGAGTTGTTTAATGTAAAAGACCATTATCAGTAGAATAACTCTGATAATTTGACAGTGGGTCAATGTGAATTTGCAGCTGTTCCGAGTTCCCACAGACTTTTCTCCTGTTTAAAAGCTTGAACAAAAGCCAAATATTTCTTTTGACTGTAACAGGCTTCAAATAAGGTCTAATACTCAAACAATGCATTTTATATAATAATCCAGCTCAAGATAATTCCTGAATTACAAGTAACACAAATACCTGTATATACACACCATGACATAACTTGAAGTGTTCACCTCAGTCACATCTGCTAACTGCCCAAATCTGACCTTACTTCCAACAGAAATGACTCAATCATATCTCATATTGACTTCCCACCTCCTATGTAGTTGAACATTTTCATGGGGGCTTTCAAAGATCTGTCAATTACTTGTGAAATTGATGATAGAAATGCAGATGTGAAAATGTGCAAACACAATTGTAAATTGTTTCAAATGTCATTGAAAATTGGACTGTATGCGTAAGTAAATCAGTTTGTAAAATACCTTCAGTGGAAGTACCTTAATGAGATTAATTTTAAAACAAGAAAGCTAATTCACCACAATTTTATGCTGGACAATCTTATGCTGAAAAACAGTATCAGTGTATTTCAAACTTTTAAAAGCAACTGAAGTCTCATAGGTTTCCTTGCAGTTACAGAAAATAGTAACACAGTTCTGCTTCTTAACGATTAGAACAGACAGAATGTTTTTTGCTATGGAGTAACAGCTTATACTAGTATCCTTCTTCTTCATTCCTCATGTCATTGTGGAACATAATTAATATTAAACATATTCCAAAGAATTCCTGTAGATGATGAGGTTCATACCCCACACATCTTGTGCTTTTAGAATAAACCAAGCCTAAGAGGTGGAATTCTAATGTCTTTTGGAAGGCATTAGTTCCTCAAGGAAGCTGGATTTCTTGCACATCTGGCATAGTCAGGTCCCTTGGTCAGATGTCCTATTCAGACACAAGAAATTAAGGATGTACTAGATCTCATCTCTGCCCACTTATCTCTGTAAAATTACAGCAGATTCAAAGGCTGTAAAACTGGAAAATTCTAGTTCCAACAAAAGATTTTGCCACTGATACTCTGACTACGTCCACAAAGACAGTTAGCTGCCTAACACAGACTTCAGTTTGATCTTAATAACATTTATGGTAAGTTTTGTATTAAAAATGTTGTGGAAAAAAACTATGTCTTGTTCATTAAATTCTCTTTTTAAAGTACAGAAATTGTACTGTTTGGATGAAAAAAAGTGTCCTGTGAAAAAATTCAGTCACCTCTAGCAAAGAGTTTGTATTACCTGGTTCATTAATGCCTGAAAATGACAGATTAAAACACATCACTCCTATATGTCTCTATAAAATAAAATGAAAAATATGACAGTAGCATCCCATACATCCTGTAAAGCTGTCATGTTTCTCCCAAAGGCAGAAATACACATTGCACTCATTATATGTGCCGTAAATTTCTGGGATTTTTATTTTTATTATTTTTATTTTTATTTTTATTTTTTTTTTCAAAATCTTAATATTTAATTTAACAACACTTCACCAAAATATTGTGCTTACAGTACTAGAGATGGTATTGCATTCTGTAGGCATTGATATTACAAACATATGTGAGTCTTTGAAAGAGTCCTGTTAGTTAAACTACTCTTATTGATGATATTGAAATGATTATAATCACTTGCTTGATGTGTGAGACAATATTAGCAGGGCTGCTGACCTTTTAAAGTCTGCCAGTAGGGACATCTGAAAGCTTTTCAGGAAAAAAAAAAAAAAAAAAAGAAAAAAGAAAAAAGCTGCTTAAAGCTGCTTACCGCATTTCAGAAAGCTAACCAGCTAACCAGATGCAGAGAATTTGACCTCCTTCATTCCTGTCACTTGGCCAAAATTAAATCTCTATAGTGTCCTAAGGGCTATTTGTGTAGCATAAATCAGCACACAATTAAACCTATTAGAGTTCATTTGGCTTAATAGTTGACAATCAAGTTTTAACAAGATGACCAAGGAGCAGTGTGTATCTGTACATGGTACTACGCACCTAGCTAACCTTGTTTAATCAGTATTACTGAGATATATATAAACTGGTCAACACCACCATTGGATTGGAGAACAGAGCTTTTCTAATTCCCAGAAAAGTGAATCGTGGGAGGACCTGCAGAAGCAAAAAACTTGAGATTTCAGAGCTTGATACAACTGTGGGAGAAACTACAAGATATGCAATAGCAGTGGATTAGGTTTAGGGTTCAAGGCATCGTTTTTTGCTGGATTAGCAAAATCAGGTTGAAGCACCTCTGCCCTCATCTGTGCACTTCTCCCATCTTCCCAGTGGTGGGAGCTAGATGTCTTCTCCATGACAACACCAACTCACAGCCCACTACATGCACTTGCTTCAACTACGTTGTGTAGACTTCTCAGTTAGTCCTCTGGGAGAAAATGAATGTGTTTAAACATTTTTCTGCCACCCTCGTTACAGAGTAGTCTCCACCAGACCACTGGTGAGTGTAACACAAGATCTGTCAAATCCTTCAATATGAGGGAAAGCTTCAGGTGAGGGGGATTCTATCACAGTGCAGATAGACTCTCCATTTTCTCACATGAGTAAACTACACGTCACTGTAGTATCAGACCTGTAGATCCAATAAAGTATAGGACATCAGTGTGCCCCTGTTTGCACTGTGAGCTGCAGGACTGCTGTCCTGTGTGACATCAGGCCTGCAGTGTTTTCTGTGCCTGGGTGCCACAGAAAAACATGCTGATCAAAGCAATGTGGCCCCTAATATTGCCTGGACTCCCTGGGACTCCCTGTGTTCATTTGATCTAATTTAGATGTGTCTGTGAACCCTACCCTTAGAGTAACACACACATATACTAAAAGGGATAGGATTTTAAATGCTGAGAGATGGTTACTAACTCTTCCAGTGAGAGTGTACATGGTGCTACAGAAGCCATTTGGCCCAGGGTGTATCTGGTATAACCTGGTGAGAAAGCATACAGACCATTTTTGCATGCTATTATTCACCTGACTGTTAAACCCAAAACACAGATGCTTTTTGATTTCCACCATATCTGGCAAATCTTGTCTTTTAAGCCTATGTGGAGAAAGCAGAAGAATATGCAAAGCAAGCAATTTAAAGTCTGAACCATGACAGTGTAGACTTGTAGCATCTCTTTCTAGTAAATTCTTGAGTAAATGAAGACAAATTGAAGTTAAGGGTTAAACTGATTTCAGAAGGCACTGTTGGAATACAAGATTCTGAATATTGAACAACAGGTAGCTCAGGCTGCATAATCAAAAATGGAGGCAATCTGACTTAGGAACTGCTTTGTGAAATGTTGCACTCAACTTCTATATGTTTCAATATTCTTTTTTTAATGCACAGAATAATACTTACCTCACATGGAGTAAATTACGTGCTTGCCAGCACACAATACATCAGTGGCAAAGACGAGGATAGAACCCCGGACTCCAACCTTGTGCTTTAAACACTAGCTGCACTCCCTTTCCTTTCTAAGTTCAAGCTCTGGCTTTATCCCTTTTTATTTTGGGTTTTATTGTTTTTTTTTTTTATCCACCATTAAAGAGCAGATTATTTCAAGAGTACCTTTTATTTAAACTAAATTGACTTTTAAAAAGAACTTAAACTTCCTCAATATATTTTGTTTCCTTTTGCTTCTGTCTCTCACATTTGTCTTGAAATGCTTTTAGCCATAGCCAGACCTGAAAGAGGAAGATACCTCTCTCGGCTTCCAGAAAGGCATTTGTTTACCACTGTACCAAGACAGCTTCTGGACAGCAGAGAATTCAATCTCAAATTCAGCTATGTATGGAGTTAGTATGTGTCTATCTGATTGAACCTTGTAGACCTACCATGGCATAGTTTGTTAATGAGGATAAAGGAATGGATTCTACATTAAATTCTATTGCCGCCTCCATTATTAACTTGACAGGCAACCCTGGACAACCCACTTCCATTCTCTGGTTAGTTTTTCTGTATGTTGTCTCTCTTGTTTATTAAATCTATAATTCCACAGAATTGTATGCCCACATTTAGATTACTCATTACAGCCATTCAATTTTTAAAAGTGTAAGATCTGAGCAAGCATCTTTGTAAGGCATGGAACAGATCTTTGTAAGTGTTTATATGATGTGTAGCACAGTAGGAGCCTAATCTTGTCAGGAGAATTTACATATTTACATCAAAATGATGCTAGGCAATTATCAACAAGCATAAATGGTTATAAACAGAACAGAATTTTTTACTGATTTTCTGTTATCTTATATATGAAGTAGGTTATTTTTTCCTGTGGTAAGGTACATCATCATAAGAAATTTGCAAATGTTGCTTTAATCTATTTTTGCAAAGCTGAAAATGACTGTATAAGGGTCAAGGTCCTGAATATCCTGGCTTGGTTTTTAAAAATTTTAGCATTCCCAATGAATACTTTCAGCTCCCATTTTTTACTCTGGAGAAGTAATTTCTCCTGCCGGTACACCAACATTTAGACCACCTCCTTTGGAGAGTTATATTAATATTATGAATGAAGAAGTTAAGCAAATATGTTCTGTCATGATCAAAAGTGTATGTATTTACTGCATACTGTGCCAAATAAAATCCCCTGCCAGTATAAATTCTCTGCCACCATAAATCCTGTCTGTCATCAAGAATTTTTTCAAGACCTGATTCTCAGAAAAAGCAAGTACACAGTTCCTTATGGCAGGAAAGTTCTACAAAAATAACTTGGGCTCTGTTGTCTTCTTTACCGAACTACCACCTTCATGTGGAAAAGGATTTGAGATGACAAGTGGTCTTGCAGGATAGCCTGTCCCACAAGCAGCCATTGCTCTTCTTGCCTATCCCGTTTTTCTACAGCAAAATGAGCTGTACAGGCTGTTCTCCAGGATTTCCCCACCTTTGCATCTTAGCTCTGTCCCTGCTGTATTATGTTCAAATGCACAGCCCCAGCCCAGCCTGAGTCCTGGCTAGCTTAATGACAAGCTTCACAATTAAGCTTACCTTACTGAGAAGTTCTGAGATTAGTATTTGAGGCTAATAGAGTTTTTTGTTGCTGTTGTTTTGCTTTTTATTTTATTTTATTTTATTTTATTTTATTTTATTTTATTTTATTTTATTTTATTTTATTTTATTTTATTTTATTTTATTTTATTTTATTTTATTTTATTTTATTTTATTTTATTTTATTTTAATTTTATTTATTTTATTTTATTTTATTTTATTTATTTTATTTTATTTTTTTTGACACAGATCTTATATATCAAAAATATATTGCTTCCTTAACAAATAAAAAGTCTGTATGAAAGCTTTCTAAGGAGAAAGTCAATAAAGGGAAAAATAATAAAAAGATATATTTAAAATACTCATATTTAAGAAAGAACAGTTGAATCACATGAAGTTACCTCCTATTGTATATATATTAGCATTATTGTAAATCTCAATATGCAAGAAAAACACTGAAATTCCAGACTAGTATTATTATTTTTTCTCCAACATTAGTATTTTGGAAGTTACCTCACTTACCCTTCCTCACACTTATACAGTTCTGACTGATGCTAATAAAAGTCGCATCTGCATGTGCAGATTAGAACTCAGTTATCTAAAGAGTTCAATTTGAACATGAAATACAGGCAGAGCAAATATGGGATACATTAGGGATTTTGAGACTTTGTTAAAAGTAAGGAAATGGTATTGGGATTTTGTTAAATGATAGGCAAGGAAATCTTCTAGCTATCACAAAGTGATGTCAGAATGATATTGCTGTGAACTGGGAGCACAGAAGGATTTTCTTACAGGTTGTCAGAGGAGGCCGGGGGAAGGGCTTCTCCCTGTGGTATACATTCATTTATTGACTACAGTCACAGTTATTTGCTTCAGCCAGCATGATCTGAAATGCATGTATAAAAGCATATAGGTATTGGAATTTTCAACCCAAATCAGAATCCTAATTAACTGTAAATCGTAAAGCCAGTAGCCTGAGGTACATTAAAATGAGAACTTTGTACATGAAAGGCTGCACATGCCCCAAAATCTCAGTATTTCCTACTTATAAACCACCAAATTCACTGCATCAGCTTCCATGACTGTAATTTTGCTCCTGAGGGATATACAAGTAGAGTTAGCTGAAAACAAATATGAGTTTGCAACTCATAGAACAAGTCATTTTATGGGCACATTAAAAACCACTGACATAAGAAAAGACAACATAAAATATTTGTACTTAAGGTAAGAATATGACATTAAAGCCAGGAGTGAACTCAGTCCATTGTACTTCACCAAATGCCTCTTTAATCTATAAATGTGTGTGATTAGAAAGACATTAATTTCAAGGGGAATACCACATCAGTAAAACATCACTGAAACACCTGGCACAATCAAATTTCATGCTGCAACGAACTCAAATGGGAAGAGTGGAAGTTACAAACCAGGCTGGGGCTGAACAGAACTGACACAGAGGACACTATTCTCTCAGACACATAAAAGGATTTTAGTTATACATGTACATATCCAGTTCTGCTCAGGGCAATGGGATTTTTGCTGCCTTTAATAGCAGCAGGATCAAGCTGCAAAGGGAGATTTGGTCCTTCTGTGTTTAGGCAGCAAACAACAAAACAGAAACTGCAGAGCACTTAAGTGCAGGGAACCTCTGCACCATAGCACATTTACCAGTCCATGGTGCAAAGTTACCTTCTAATCTTGATTCTTATAAGGGCTATAACCTTCTCCTTATCACCTGATGAGTAACTCTATGTCTTCTCAGGCCGGAATTTGAATAGGAGTTGAGGTGTTTCCTCAGCTATGGGATCACAGTGCTCTGTAAACTGAATCTTGGCTGCCTAATGTACGTACTTCGTAAGGGACATAACTGCTCAGGATCAGTAAGCTGTATCTCTACATTGTAATTTATATTGAACGTGGAACTATCTCAAAATAATTTTGACTATAGGCTAACATACCTATAAAATGCCAATCCTTTTTGGCTTGGTGTAATGGCAGGGGATCTGCTGCTTTCTCTGTTTTCATCAGGAAAGAGACAGTTTATTAGAAGTCTATTATGGAAATTGCTGAACATACACAATCAGAACAAAACAGAACTCCTACACTATGAATTAAACAGGTGATAGGAAGAATCTCAGCAATAATCTAATGCTACAACTCTGGTCTCTGTTAATTCCCCCAATAAAAGAATGTTTGTGCAAGAAATAATGGTTGAAAGAGGATAGTAGAGGGGCAGTGAAAAGGAAAACTAAACCATGCCAAGGGAGACATGAACATTTTATACAGGGAGTACCCTGTGGCCAGGTACAGTATAGATACTGACAAAGGCAGTACTAATACTAATATAAAGCCATACTGAATGTTCCGTTTACAAAATATCATAGAGACTGTTGAAGTAGCAAAACTTCACACAATTTATAGTGACTGCTCAGCTGGAGTTACATTTTAAAGCTGTTTCCCAGTCTCAGAAAATCTTGCTGTCACCAGCGGAAGGGGAACAAATACTACCTATGTATTCACTAACTGAAAGTGTTTATCTGAACCTGTCAGCTACATCAGAAATCAAGTTGCTAAATGCTGCGTTCAAGAATTTTCTGTAGATTTGTGACATTCCTTGGAAGGTTTTAGATCCATAAAGTAATGAATAAATTATAAGAAGACATAATTATGGTATTTTCATCTCTGACAGATATAATTTTACTGCATAAGCACAGAAGAAGAAAGCTGCAGTTACTCTTAGACCGACACTACAAGATTCCTAAGAAAAAAAAAAAAAAGAAAAAAAAAAAAGTCTTTTGGTGAAAAATGACATATTTAGTAAATATTGTCCAGGGTAATTGTTCATGTGGGACCCCAACAGAAACATGTTTCAGATAATGTAACTACTGTGCATTCAGAGTGTATGAACACTGTATAATCAGAGTAGATGCTAATCTGCAGAGTTTGTTACAAAGCCCCTCATGAACACTCAAATGTAATCTTAATATTATACTGAAGACAAAAAAAAAAAAAAAAAAGTGCAGCACTCAAATTGGATTCCAGAGATAAGACTAGTTACTGAAGGCACAATTTATGTCAACCAGATCCATCTGTCTAAAATCCACATGCCTAATTTAGTCTCTTTTTGCAGCCCACCAAGGGAATGTACTGCCATATGTACCTTCAGAGAGGGATCATAGAATCATAGAATCATAGAACATCCCGAATTGGAAGGGACCCATAGGCATCATCAAGTCCAACTCCTGGCACCGCACAGTCTACCCAAAAGTTTAGACCATGTGACTAAGTGCACAGTCCAGTCGTTTAACTTCAGACCAGCTTGGTGCAGTGACTACTTCACTGGGGAGCCTGTTCCAGTGAATGGACCAATTTCATTCACTTTGTCAACTCTTTTAGGACAGGATGAACACCCAGCAACCAGTAAGAAAAGACAGAGGATTAGATTAGAAACCTAATTTTGGGACAGCAAAGACAGGGACTGTTTATTGGATCAAATTCTGGTGTCCCATCCACACATTGAACTTAGTTCTGAAGGTCTGGATAATGGTGCCAGCATCCTCATGCCAGCTGCCATGGAACTGAAGACACATCTGATCCACAAGAGCAACCGTACTCCATGTCCCATAAATCTTTCAAACATTTCTAGGGACTCAGATTCTCCCAGATCTGTTGGAAATCACTAGGAGATGGGTCCACTTTGAATGTTCCAGTCTGAAGCCTCAAGTCATCACTGTATGTTGAATTATTCAGCAAATCACTGTAGCATATATGTAAATCTTCAAGCTTAAATCCCATTAACATCAAAGGGATGTAAGCATGCACTTAAATGTTTTGCTGAACTAGTACCCTTGGCCTCACTCCAGCAAAACATGTAAGCATATGCTTAACTTTAAGAATGTTTAACCCTGTTAGCTTCTATAGGGTTGATTTTCTACAGTTTCCTGAAGTAAAACACAGATTTCAATGCTTTGCCAAGTCACTATTTTAATGAAGATGCAATGCCCCTATCTCATCAGCATTACAAGCTTCAGTAAAATTGGTCATACTAAGGCACAAAGACTAGAGCTGCATATACTACAAGGAGAAAAAATCCATTAGGAATGGATTTTGGCCTAGCCAAACGGTAAACACTGAAAACTAAATATTTAAAAAATGGATTCTAAAATAATGTAAGCCAAATTAAAGCCTCAGTTCATCCAGGACTCAACCACTTGATTTGCTTTAAATACAACACTGTTTATGCTTATATTTAGGTATGTGCTTAACTAGCATGATGAACTAGGCCATCAGCGTACACTTTCTCTTTTATATGTTAGATAAAGTAAAATCCTTAAGCTTTCATAAATCACATTGCTTTGCCTAAGATATCATACAAGCTACTCTGCTCTGATTCTTATATGTGCACGATAAATCCAGACATAAAAATCAATAGAAACATTTAAACCTGTAAGGCTGTAGAAGTGCCCCTTGGAAAAAGTCAAATGTTAAAAAATGAATCTCACATAACAGTGATACTGTTATAACAGGCAAGGAATTGCTGATGTTCATATGTATTCAGATCCTTTTCACAGGAGTTAAAAAACCTTCAGTAAAATAATTTGTATACAATCTTTTTAATGTCCTATAATCCTATAATTTTTCAGGTTAGTATATTGCTATGAAAATTACCTTTTATATGTTTGTCTGCATTATGCCACAAGAGCAACTTCCTATTTGGTTATAGATTTTTAATTTTATATTAGTAGTTGGTTTCACTTAAAAAATTAGGTAAATATAACATTCAGTATAAAGATTAATGATGTACTTTTTTTCCAAACAGTCAAAAGACTATGTTTTGTTTATGTAGGATGGCACCCTATATGCTAAATATATCATAAATTTATGTTACTGTAACGATGCATCATTCCTCAGCTATTAATCTAAACTGCAGAGTACATGTATATTTAATAATCCTCAGAAAGTCTGCAAGACTTATTTACATGTTCTATATATACTGCAATTTTGAAGACCTTTTAGTATTGACCACGAATTCTATACTATTGAATGCTTTAGTATAAGGAAAAAAGGTTAAACAGTATAAGATTAGTCAAATCTGTAATTCAAATGACAGTAAGGATGTTTTACCCTTAAACTGGAATTCTAAACCAATGCCATTTTTCAACTTTGAGAATACAGTGCTCTCAAGACATGGTGTTTAAAATATTTGAGGAACTGAATATCATATGCAGGATATATAATGGCATTTCTTACAGTAATCTTAAGAGCAAACCATAAGAATAAGGAAAAGATACAGCAAAATTAACAAATTGATCATAATAGTGGTCCCTTATAAATAAATTTGGCATTTATCTGAAAAATGAGCCAATAGAAACTTACAGTATGTAGTGTTCAGTTATTGTTTTCACTTGTAACATACGCTTAGAAACTGATAAATATTTATCTTTCATTCTTTACAAAAATTCATATAACAGAAGAAAAACAGCAAGTGCCTTAATTATATGTTGTTGGTTTTTTTTTTTAATCCTTATGGCATGCCAGGGCAGGTGGGGATGGAGGAGAAGGTGGGGATGAGAGAAAACATTTGTAAAAAATTTTGTTTATGAACAGGAAACTGCCTGCAAAAACTAGGGGAAAATATGAAAATGAATTTATAAAAAGGTCTGAAAGAACAAAGCAGAGACATTATAATATCATCATTTAGAATCTATGAACTGAAATGTATTTTTAAAGACAAAGTTAATGCCTCCCTTTGAAATCCTCATGTTAAAATCAAAAACACAACTTTAATAGAAGACAGACATAGGTACGGTATGAAGAATTACAGCTTAGAAAATTAATAAAAATAGTATCTAAAACAGTATTAGTAAGATATGAAGCTCATTCATTAATGGTCTCTGTGATAATATATCACTGAAAATGTTGCATGAAGGACAGTCTTTGATAGGATTATGTACAGTATAATAGCAAGATATTGAAATTAAAATTCACTGAGAAGATACATCTTGTGAACTGAAGGGTAAGAAGATAATAATGGTAACATTAATAATAATAAATAACAAGTATAAAATGATTCACATAAATAGAATTTCCATCAGCAACCATTATTGTAATTATGGGAGTGATAAAGTAATAATCTACAGTAAATAGCTAATCTTTATTGATTCACTATTTAATTTCTTTTTTTTTTTTTTTTTAAAGGGCTTTAGAATTGCTGTCAATAACAATAATGTGTACATGGGGAAAACAAATTATGTAGAAAACAAATGACAAAAATAGTATTGTGCAATTTGTTTCTAAAGAACCTTTTGAAGATATTTATGTTGTTTGGAGCAGGAAAGAAAAAAAAATGTTCTTAAAAGAATTTCCCCAGTAATTTAATGAATGCTGTGGGATATTTTTTTTTTTTTTCAAAACATGGTTAAAGGGGTTCCAGAGGCATATTGGGAAAATTTAGAAAGTTCAGTACCCGGCTTTTTAATCACAGCCCTCTCTAAGGTAAGAACAGCTCTCCATCAATGGCAGCTATGAAGAAAAAACAGACCATAAGCTGTCTGACCCTACAGCAGCCCTAGAGGCAATTTCACAGCCAACAGCAAAGTTAGCAGTAGAGGTAGCCAAAAGGCCAAGGAAGAGGCCAAGAAAAAGAAATTCTAAGGAACTAAGGAAATATATTCTAGAATTTAGCATATGGCTACCAAACAAGCCTCACACCTGGCAGCAAACACTAACTCAAATGCTAAGGCAAACAAAAGAAATGACATTGGACTGGTGATCATATAGTACAAAATAAAGTACAGTCCAATTTCAATTCCTTTAGAATTCATAGAAGAATATGGAATAGCTTATGGTATTCCTGAAAAAAAAAAAAAAAAAAAAAAAAAAAAAGCCCAACAATGTAGTCCCAAGAGAAAGACTAAATTTTAGTTCATCAAGATTTTCTATATTTTTTAATTTATTCATGATCCTAGCAGTATCTTTTGATAATTAATAATGTAGATGGCCTTTGATCATCCACATATGAGTATTTTTATATTCTGTTTTGCTTCCAAATTAAGAAGGATGTTGGAGAATATTAACCTCCATTCTACACTATGATTTTACTTTTGCTTGATATGCTTTTGTCTAATGTAGTTTTGTAGGCTACTGTTTCCCCAAAGTAATTTTATATAGATAAGTAATCCAACTGTATAACAGGGCACTTCTCATCTAAGCAAAATCACATGCTGCCTTGAACTAGGTATATCACAATACCAGACAAGGTTGTTTCTACTCTGAAACACAGAATATATTTTGATTTTGAAAACACTTCTCATGACCATATAGAAAGGAAGTAGCCATTGGGAAAATAAATAAATAAATAAATAAATAAAAATGTCAGGTTCACTATGCAAAAATAACACAAACCCGGCATGGGTCTATCTTCTTCTGACAGTTTAAATTCATGTCCTTCTCATAATGGCAGATGGCCATACTGGCATAAAGAACAGAGCAAATGATGACTGCTGCACTCCAGATGTTCAATGTCCAAATGAGCTATGTTGTGCCTTCAAGGTGGTGGACTCAAAAATGGGAGGCCTGGCTCAAAATCTGGCCTTCATAAGTTTGCATTATTGTCAGTAAGACAGGAAACATATAAAGGAAGGTTTCTACTTAAGTGAGAGAAACTGGCAATAATTTGAAATGTTTGATATACTCAGAAGTGCAGCAAAAGGACACCTCACCTTGAGGGCAGATGTCAGTGCTATGATATACATGTGGTAAAAAGCTAAATGTTTTTATTGGCATGAAAAAAAACAATCAGAAATATGTGTATATGTATATATATATATATATAGAGAGAGAGAGAGAGAGAGAGAGGGGTTGGTATTTCTCCCTACATCCACTCCCAGGAGGAGCCAGTTGACATATGGTACAGAGTCCTGAGAGAAGACAGACAGGATTCTGTGAGCAGGGTGAAAAGACCTGGGTTACACAGCATAGGAGGAAGGTAAATAAATGGGAGAAAAGTAGTGCATACAGACATACATGTATATGTGTGTAAAAGATTGCTACACAAGGAAAAATCAGCAAGTCCATCTATTTATAATAGTAGTAAATGGAGAACTCTGTGTGATTAGCAAGTCATATAAAATCAATAAAGAAAATGCCTATTTTCAAAAAATAACCCATGGGATTTAGTGTCATGAAGTATTTTTAGAAATGGGCATGATTCAGATGACTCCACAATAACATTATAACAGATAGAACGCTGAAAAAAAAAAAAAAAAGAAAGAAAAGAAAAGAAAAAACTGTGTTACTAACTACTACAAGTGCAAAAAACAATTGCTGTTGAGACCAAAACTTTTCTATGGGGAGTTATTTCATAATTGCCCATCAAGAGCTTCTTGAACCTCTTGCTGAAGCATATGCTATTAGCCTGCCCTGGAAATAGGATAGCAAAAAAACCTTGACCATATTCCTTAGCTATTAATAGTTGCTTTGATTTCCCACAGACTTAAAAGATGATAGAGTAATTTGACTTCAGCTCCCATTAGTCAGGTTCTTCTTTTAATTTTTATTATAATTTTTTTTTATCCGCTTCAGTGGACATTTTCCTCAAGTAAAGAGTTTGGGACTATGACCTTTGTAAATACCTCTGCCATGTGACAGTGGATTGTTCTGATAATTATTCATTATTCAAGACTATAAGAATAATTACTGCTTTCAAATACCCTGCAAATCATAAATGCCTATCTCCTGGCTATCCTTAGGCAGGCTTCCGGAACACTACTTCAAATGGAAAATTTTGACAAATTTGTTTTCTTCTGCACTGAATTCATTTATCTTAAATAGTACAAGGGTGGTCACTCTCTACTTGAGCGGATCTTACCTTCTTTTCAGGTAGGGCACTTAATTATGAAGTGGGTGGGAGTCCAAGGACTGGGAGTCAGTTGCATCCAAGAGCTAATGGATGGAAAAAAAATTAAGTGTGAATAAGTATGCAAGATTATACACACTGTAAATGGGGCATGCAATTTTAAAATAAAGCCCTAAAATTCTGCTGTTCAGACTATTGTTAATTAGATCATTTAAATCTATTAAAAATAACTACTGAATTCAATCTGTTCCCTTTTCTATGCTTTATTTCTGTTGATGATTTCTTGTAAAAGTAAAATGATCTCACAGTTATATGATTGCTCTACCCTTTAGTCTAGATGCATTGTATAAAATATAATGCAGTACAGATGTCAACCTAAGAACTAAATAGCGTATATTTCTAAAGAACCATGAAAAAATATTAACACTATAGAAACAATGGTTCAGTAATTACTTTTTTGCTGTAGATTGAGGTTAGGCATTTATCCTTATAGATCCCTAATACACTTAAAGTCAGCACTGCCCCTGTGGTCCTTTTACCTTTGTTGATAAATGTATTGTACAGGATACCTTGTATGACCATTACAGTATTTGAGGTCATGCTAGGCTGTTAGCACAAATGGTGTGAACAATAGTTTATATGCCACTTAACTCCTTGGGAGAAACAGTTAACCTTGCCAGAGAGGACAGATCAGTCATGTATAGTTATTAAAGTCTAAAAGGTTTTGTTATGCTCTGAAATACTTTCATAGAACTACCATAATCTGGTACTAGCTTTACCAAGCGGGAAAGCAAAAAAGACAACAATTATCCTTGCTATCTTTGAAAAGAATATTTAAAATTTCATAAAAAGATTTTCACAGACTTTATACAATACACACAAACAATTTTCAATATATTTCAATATTTCATCAAAAGTCTTCCTCAACAACACCGAACAGTTAAAAATACTGAGCTGTTGCTTGAAAGGAGACACAATTTACCAAAAATTGTTGTGATTTTGAAGGCCTTGAAATGGACAGTCAACAACAACAACAACTAAAAATGGACCTCAATCATAATTTTCAAAACCATGCCAGAATTTCATAAATAACACAGGTGGCCTTAATAACTGAATTCTATTTAATTTGCAATTAACCATTAAAAACAAAACAAAACAAACAAGCAAACAAAACAAAACAAAACAAAACAAAAACTTCCAAGAAACTTTCTTTTTGCAGAATTTCTCATGAACAGAAAGGACAGAGTGAACAAATAATAAATTCTTGTAGAAAATTATGATGAACTTACCAGGTATTCTATATACAGACCAAATCTGGTAATGACATTGCTGTATTAACAGACAAGCCCATTTTCTCACCATAAAGATGCCACTTTGCTGTTTATTCTGATGAACTGACTGTGTGATTCAACCATCTTTGGGTCTTTCAGAAAACACAAAGCTCAAGGCAGCTCCAGTTCAAGTAGTCTCAACACAGTAGTTCCTGACAGCCCCTTATGATGCATGTGTTCCTGAACTCATCAAAATGTCGTTAACCACCACTGAATCTTTACATTTTTAGGGTTAACTCAGAATGTTGGTGCAGACATCTTAGTTTGGCTTGCATTTTCTGTTCAGTGCACTCCAATTAATCACTTCTTCTCCTGAAATTCCGGCTTAGCGTGCCTATATGCAAATGAACAGGTACTACTTAGGTAAAAGGGACCCCAGACAGGTTTTAAAGTTACCAGAAAGGTTACAGAGAACAGATCACCTCCTTTTAGCAATCAATCTGCTGCATGATACAACACAAAATCCATGCTGCGCTTCTATGCTTTCTTCCCAGCAGAATCCCCAAATAGAACTGTCTCTGACTCTGCCTGGATAGTTGATACCTAACTCTACAATTGGGATGGCAGCAACAGCCTCAGGGGAGCTCCTTCTATTAGGCTGCTGAAGTCTTGTGGAAGCCTGGAGCCCTTAGCAGCATTCTCCACATTCCATCAACAAACTCTACCATGTTCTGGGGTAGGTGGGAACAAACATATTCCAGAATGGGCATTCTGGGCAGAGGAAAAGTACTTCCATGTGTGGACTTAAATACATTTACAGATAGATTTAGCTGTCTGTGTGTGCACTTTCCTACCAAGAACTATTACTTACGTCTTTAAAAGAAGGACGTGGAGAACAGTGAGAAGAGGAAGAAATTAGTTTGCTACCACTGCCTTTTAAATCTCCTAACTAGCAAAATTAAACCATGTCTCTTTATTTATTTATTGCACTTGTAAAAAGATTAATGGGGATGTGATTCCTTCAGGCTTTTACATATAACCCCATCACACAAAGAACAAAATTATACAGTGCAGCAAACGAACTAAATTAGCTACATTTATTTAAATAACTGCTATGGAGGAAACAATAAATCAACAAGAATCCTCACAAAAATGTGTTTACAAAGTGTCTTGTAATTTGTTTTAGCAAGGACACAGACTTCTAGCTCTTAGCTAAGCTTGCTTCTAACAGTCTATTATCATATCAACTGTTAATGAGTGTTTGCTATAGAAAAGCATTTCTAGCAACAAAGACTATGTGTAACTTCTGCCTTACTGTTCTTTAAGACAAGGCTGGCAACATGAAATAGATTTTCCTAACAAACATTTTGTCAAAGGCTTCTAATAACTTGGGAGACGATCAAAATTAACTGACAGGGCTTTGTTAAATCAGAAAAAGAGGTTATTTGAATGGTCATAATCATGCAATTATCTCATCTTCACTGTATTTCAAAAGGCTGTATCTATATCTAGTCCTATATCAGGAGTGAGTAGGGGGAGCTCTAATGCTGAACCTGTGATGTATTCATAAATCAGTACTTTCAGAGCCTGTCATGGGCTCCATAATGAGGGTCATTATTCAGGCAGAGTGTCAAAACTACTATCAAAGGACCTTCTCAGAATCACAATCATTCTGTTTCTTGTTAAATAAGCAATGTAGTACACAAAAATGGCAAACAAGAAGCAGGTCAATTTGATACAGTATGAGGGCACAGAGACCTCTAGAGTAATTTACCCTCTGGGAATTCTGATGGCTTGTGAGATAAATTATATACACCCTCAGAAAAGATTAATGGTAATAAAATCCCAGGAATATTTTCAGAAAAAAATGTCCATATGTGCATATGGCAACTTCAGTAACAAAGACATTTTCTAAAGCGGAACACTTAAAGAAAATTATTATTAGAACTGCAAGTAGCTCTCTGGAAAGCTCCTAAATCTTATTACAAAGTTGGCAGCATTCAGTGGCAATACTTTATTTCAATTTGCTTAAAGAGTTTATTAAACAAACAAACAAAAACAAAACAAAACAAAACAAAACAAAAAAAAAAAACACATTATAGCTATAAAGGCGATAAAGGGGAAAAAAGGAAATAAACTGTAAAAATGGATTTACTGAGGCAGGCTGTTATTGACTTCATTTTATTATAAGGAATAGTAGATACAAGAATACAAGTGGAATTATTAACAGAACGTCATCTGGACATTTGACCTCAATGGCAAAAAAGCCAAAAAAATTCTAAGTGATTGAAGGATATATTCCAATCACATAGCATAGGTGTCTAAATTAGGCACTGGCATTACTTCCTCCTTTTAATTTAGAACAAGAATGTAATAGCCCTACATGTGAAGTAGTCTGAATTGCTCATTCTCTCTTGAACTAAAACATTACATTAGTAACGGGTAAATTAAGCAGCAGTGAAAGCAGTCTAAATTCTGGCTCAAAATGACTTCATACTTACTACAGTGGCCAATCATTTGGGGATTAATAATCAACCTCTTCTGACACCAGTGATGTTCAGTGACTTGTAAGATTAGGCTTAAGTAAAAGTTCTCTGTTTTTCCTTATTGATATGTACTCTGAGTATATGTGTGATATCAATTTATAATATACATATATAAACAAAGATATGTGGGTATGTATTATATATATATTATATATTGTAATTCCATGGTTATGTTCATACACAACATAACTCTGAAACAGCAAAATAAAATATGGTGAATCAGAAACTTTACTGCAGTTCCCAGAAGAAGCAATGTTTCTTACTGACTAGTCCCAGCCTTCTCTAAAGTCTTTGCATAAGAAATACTAACATAGAGTGACTTAACAGAACTTAGAATGGTCTATGACCCTATGCAGATGTAGTTTTCAGAGACAGATGTCAAGAGTTACATTTGCAAAACCAAATACAGATACTATTTGCATACTAATGGTCACACACACTTTATCCTGTGCTCACACAGCTCACACTGTTGACTTTGGTAAGACTCTTCTGCAAGTGGGAGGTTCCTGAAGAAATGTCACAACCACAACTAACACAAATTACAGAGTCTGAGGCTTTCAAGTGAGTTTCTATGTACCCAGAGCTTTTGAAACTCTGCATAGCTAAGCTTTGCATAGTTACCCCGTTACTAATTTTAACTCAACTTTTTTCAATACATTTCTATAAATTCAGTCACATGTATAAACATATATGTATTCACATGCACACTTATGTGACAAAAATTTATGGTACAGAAGATAAAAGTCTGCTTCTTTTCTCACATTACCCTTATTAAACAGCAAGGTGAGAAGTAGATTAAAAAACAGTCCCACTGAATTCCTCATAAATCCCTCAGCTTCACTTTACCAAACTGAATTTTGTCTGACAGTAAATCCGACCTTGTCTAGACTTATTGTTTAAGTAAATTTGTATCTGTGGCATAATCAAAAGCAAACCAATTATATTCAGGCATCTTTTTTATCCATCTGTTTGGATATAAATGTCTATTAAATGGTGTTTGCATATGAAGCAATGTTCTATTGTATGCACAGGTACTCAATTATTTAGATTATACATTTGAATAAACTGTGCAGTTAAAGGAGTACCGTTGTAATGTAGGACAATTACATTTTTCTAGCACAGTTTACAGGTTATTAAACTAATATCAATTTGGCCAACGCAGCTGGATATAGGATGCTAACCTTCACCTATGAAAGTTCTTTTCTTTAGGGGTACATTTTACCCCTACAATTATCAGTCATTGTTACTCACTTCAAATTATACCAAATTATGTAAAAGGTTTATAGAAAAAGGCTTGTGTGAATAGAGACCACAAATATATATATATATATATATATATATATATATATTTCACGCTGAAGACTGTATATTAAAATGTAGGTTAGCTTAATGCAGCTATAAAATTCCTGTCTATATGTATGGTGGGTCAGCCTAAAAGGGACCTTGTCCATAGAAAATCACCCTGTCTGGCCAGCAAAGAACAACACCATGTTGTGTCATACTATGAAAGAGCAGTTCATCTTTCTACCAGTCAGGGAATGGACTATTACTTTGACTCTCACTTTTTTTTTTCCTCCAACGAATGCAGTTGTCTTTGTGTTGAAGAGAAGAAATCAAATGACATTAAACACATAGAAATATGCTAGTGTCTGTCAGTCCTTGAAATAACAGTTTTTAGTAACTAATTATGAATATCTATTCTTGGAGTGAGTGAAGAGACAGAGAGATGTAATTAAATAACCTCACAAACTTGGAAATTTGGGCATCTACTGCCTTATACCTTGTACAAGAAAAACTTTTCATTTGACTTCAATTCAAGTTGACTTTAAAATAGAATTTGTTCTTTTGCATCTGTTATACACCTGTTCAAAGATACAGAACAGATATTTACAATGACCATCTGTCAGTGAAACCACATTGAAAATCTGGAGCTATGTGGTGTTTGTCCAGTTTGTACCTGCACTACTTGTGAAGGTACTCTCTTGTACCCTTGAATACTCTCTCTCTCTCTTCTTTCCTTTGATCGTTATTATTCTGAAATAAATACCTGGATACAACAGAATGTACAAAAGCTGAGTTTTTCTTACAGTGACTCATCTCCACAGATTCCTCCAAGCTCAGTGTAGGTAGACAGGGTCCTCTGAGAGTGAGTTAGAAAGTCTAAACTTAGTATCCTATTCTAAACCACTCAGGAGAATTCTATGCAACCCCATTGATTATCTGGGGACTCAATAGGTATCAACAAATAATACAATATGATTTTTTCTCTATGTTGAGTTGAAAGATGTATCATGATACTGCAAAATGTCATAATACTATTCACTTAGAGGGTGTTAATGAGCAAAATATTCATGCAGTCATAAACAACAGCTCAGTACAGTATGAACAGCCCATGGCTGTACAAGTTATTGTTTTTTTCCAAGGTACCACAAACTGTATAATCTTTTGCATCAAAATGGTTGCTCTGCTCATAGGTGATGTCCATTTTACTTTGTCTGCTTGACAGCACCTGTTCTCAGCAGTTTTTCCTCTGAAAGAGTGCCTTAGTGAATGCTGAGGGTGAATGCATTTCATAGGGATGGAAGGCTAGAAAACATAGCAAACATAGATCTTGGGTTTGGTTGGATGTTAGAAGTCAAGACCAGTAAGACTAGCAAGCTGCATTGGGAATTCACAATTACTCCAGACCAAGACATACATTTTCTGGTAGCTGGATCATCCAATACCTTTATAGGTATTGGATGATCTTGGTAGCGTGCAGCTACCAAGACAAAACCTGCTAATACGTTTGCCTAGGAAATAGTAAGTATTGTCTGACAAGTTCCTTTCTTCCTACAGCTAAGAGTTGCTCACATCCCTCTGGATTTGGGTATGGGTCTCCATAAAAGCATTTTATTTTCTTCCCTTCTGGTTCCAAAGGACTGGCTGTGCAGTCCTTGCCCCACCCTCTATTCAGTTGTGACTAGCTGTCAGCAGAATGCACAGCTCAGGGAAGGGCAAGGTGTTGCCTGGCCTGTCTTGGGGATATAGCAAGGGGAGAAGACACATTGCAGTTTCCAGACTGAAGTTTGACTATATCCACAGCTATGTCCAGAGGCAGAGCTCACTTTGTTTTTTTTGCCATTTAGTGTGATAGAACAGATACTTCTAAGTCAGACTCCATTGCTGAACCCCCTTTTCTCCATTTATCCATGCAGTCATGCTAGGGGGCAAGGAATCCCACCAATATCTTCCCAACTGCAAAGTGGAATTCAGCAGAACCAACAGGATCCTCAGTCATAAGGGAAGAACATATACTATCAGCACACATCCATGAAGACCTTCAAAGTTATCATGGATCCCTTGGAGTCACAAATGCATAATGCACAGATACCTGAAGTGAAGCTGGAAATGCTGAGCGAAGGGACCAAAGCTTCCAAAATACACCCTCTCTGTTTTTGTAGAAAAGCAGCCCATGAGGAAACATGGCACTAAATGTTGTCAATGTTTGAATGGAACTATAGAAACACATATACAAATGGCTGAAAATCTGTTCAAACTTAAAAGTTTTACTGTCCTAAGTGCAACTGAAAATTCAGTAATCACTGGCTGGCTACATTTGGTTTACATGTACTTCTATTTTCATTAAGCACACTACTTTCAAGTGTCCTTTGTTATGTCTTATATTTTCAAAATGTGCTTACAGATACTGTGTTCCCCAACACCCCAATATTTAGTAGACAGAATGGATATAATGATGTAAAGCTTGAAGACTTTCCTTCACAAGTACATTTTAGGCTGGAAGTCCTATCTGAAAGACTTCTGAACCAGATCCACTCCCAGAAAACCTTCCAATCTCAGCTTCATCTTTTCTGCAATTGAATAATAAGATAAAAATAAATATGTGCACACTCTAATGAGCTAGATGTGCCTGTCTAGTTAAATTCTGCTATGCATAGGTTTTTCCTTTGTGACAGGCACCTTTAGAGTTTTAGAACAGAATTAGCCTTTACTCCTGTCAGCCATTCCAGCACAACCCTGCAGTCACACACATACTTTGCTCCCTCCAGGTCACTTGCAATTGTCCTCCTTCCCTTCGTGGTCTATAACCTTCCAGTTTTCTGTGGGCCTGTTCAGAACTGAGCTGACACGAAAGAAAAAGTGGATAAAGGCAGACCTGATGGCTGTGCAGAGGATAGACAGGAATTTGCATTCCTGAATCCAAGTGGGCCAAAAAATGGATTCTTAGAGGCTCCTGAGAGACCTGGTCCAGGATACCATACCACTCCCAAAGGGTTGCAATTTTTGAAATATGTCAGAAACTCTACTACTGTGAAGAGAATCAGGAAACACTCTGTGAATCAGCTGTGACAAACCACTGCTTAGTAGACATTTCAGATACATATAGGGAAAGATCTGCAGGCAGGAGCCCTGTTGTTTCTAAGACCTCTTCTGTGAGAACTGTTGGCAACACCCCCAGCCATCACAGTATGACACTAACCTTGCTGTCAAGGGGTCCACGTGAAAGCTTGGAAATAGCTTAAAAGCTGTAGATCTGAGAAGACCTTCCCTCTCCGTACCCCCCTTCACCCCCCCCAACACACACTGCATTTTTATTTTTTTTTCTACATGCAATGGTTGGATATGGACCATAGGGATCTACTCATGAATAACTTATACAGTGTTTACAGGAGGATTTTTGGTAGTTTGCTCAGAAGCATTTTGAATTGGCTGCATGAAATTGGTATTCATCCCAATGACTTCTTTTTCAGCAAAACAGGACACTGAAACATGTAGGGGGTTGTGTTCTGAAAGAGCAGCTGAGAAGCAACAATCAGGTACGAATGGGGACACCACCAGGCTAGCAAAAGAAAAGCATTAGGAAGGATTTGAAGCACCATGAGAAGCTTGCACAAAGCAGAGCATACAGTTATTCAGTGTTAATTGCCCAAATGCCTTGGGTAGTGCTGGTTATTTCCTCACAATTCAGCAGAAGATAGGAAGTCAATCATTAAAGAAAGAAAAAAGTGCAGTATCCAAATGTTACAGAAATAGTAAAGCAGGAAACACACTAAATCATACATGGTGGTACCTCATCTTTCCTTTTTGTTATTTAACCTTCCACTATATTGATGGTGTCCCCATTGCTTTTTCTTCCCTATGCTCTTCCTCACGTTCCACATCAGGCATTAAAGTCAGAAAAGCAACACCAGATATCTGGTAACTCATTCTCTTGTCCTTACTTTCTGGACTACAGCATCTTTTCCATCTTGCCTTTTTTGTTTGTTTGCTTGTTTTTCCCCCTCCACTCTTCACAATTTTCATTCCATCTGCCACAAGACATGGAACAAGAAGACAGGGGACAGCCATGAGTGAGAATTTGGTAGCCAGAGCATATGCCATTACAACTTCTTTGTCAGCAGTTTTACCACCTGAGGCAGTAACGTAGTACTTGGTGAGCACGGGCTCCACCTGTGAGCAGATGTAGTAGAGACCACTTCAAAGATCAAAATAAGGTAAGCCTCAAGAATCTGTTTTTCACAGGATCCTTTTGCAAATAGAAATCCAAAAAGCAGCCTATTCTTTTCCTGTCTTCCTCTTGAATATCTGTCCTATCATATCGGGAAATGAACTTAAATCTTTTCCCACCCCCAAAAGTAGACCTAATGAGAAAATCCACTTCTGTTTCTGTTCTGGTTTGGTTTTGAGGTGTGTGTTTTGTTTGTTTTTCTTAGGGGAAAGAGGTCAAAAAGCAGCACTGCTGTGAAAGTTGCAGGTAAGCATGATTTACAATGCTTTATGACATACAGAGCCTTTCAGACAACCCCTTTCAAGTGATGATGTGCATTCAAATAGCTCTAAAGAAAAAAAAGGCTAACTGTAAAAAAAAAAAACAAAAAAAAAAAACTTAGACAAACTTTCAATAATTGTAATGCCAGCCTACAGAACAGTTATGTGCACCAGAAATCCTTGGTAGTCATGTAAATTTGGGTATACACAGGCTGCATATGCTTGAATTTCTGAGACGTCAGTGAGTGAACACAATGTTCTCAAACAACATGGTGCATTTTGGTTCCGTTTGGTTCCATGTGTAACCTTTATTCCATATTTACAGCACTGATTGAATAAAATAAAAATAAAAATAATAATAAAAATTAAAAAAAAAAAAAAGCAGTGGAGTAAACAGCACATACATTCTAAATATACTGTGTATCCCTGTATTTCTGGGAGCAAACCAGAGAAGGTCTTTAAAAAGAGCTCAGAAATTGCCAGAAGTAGAAATTCTTGGTGTTATTCTTGTGAATAACTTCACAAAAATAAATTTTACTGTAAATAAGTAGCCTTGCTGGTACCATGTTCAGCTGGCTTCAAGTGCTGAGCCAATCAGAGGTCCAAGCAGAAAGGCTATTAAATTCATATAAGAATTAAAAAAAAAGCTCTTTGGACTCCACAGGGAATTGAAACAAGACTAGGATGTGTCTTCTATGAATACCTGAGCCCTACTGGATGCAATCTTAACATTTACTATTTGGACAGAAGCTTAACGTGGCTAGTCAACTATGTTTTGAGAGGCTGGAATGCTACTAACTATATCTCCAGATTTTTGTTTGCCAGCAAGCCTCTGAAATGATGTCATTCACTCCAGCTCTCTCCAAATTCCAGTATCACATACACACACACACACAAACACACATGCATATATATTTACACACTGGATAACTGCTAAAGAAACTGAGAAACTTTAAAACAAAATCACAGGAGGGACTCCTCACATCTGTGTTTTATTTACACTTTTTATTTATTTACACGTATGATGACCAGCAACAAAAGAAGGAAGGCCAGTATAATCACAGAATCACAGAATGGTTGAGGTTGGAAGGGACCTCCAGAGAGTATCTAGTCCAACCTCCCTGCTCAAGATCACCTTAGGCAGGTTACATAGGATCGCATTCAGGTGGGTTTTGAGTATCTCCAAAGAAGAAGATTCCACAACCTCTCTGGGCAGTCTGTTCCAGTGCTTTGTCACCCAAACCATAAAGTTCTTCCTCACATGGCAATGAAACCTCCTGTGCTTTAATTTATATCCAGTACCACTGGTTCTATCACTGGCCACCACTAAGAAGAGTTTGGCCCCATCATCTTTACATTGTCCCCTCAGGTATTTGTAGAGGCCAATAAGATCCCTTCTCAATCTCCTTTTCTCTAGGCTAAACAGGCCCAGCTCACTTAGTCTTTCCTCATAAGACAGATGCTCCAATCCATTAATCTTCTTTGTGCCTCTATGCTGGACCTTCTCTAGAAGTTCTACATCCCTTTCGTACTGGGGAGCCCTGAACTGCACACAGTATTCCAGGTGTGGCCTCACCAGAGCTGAGTAGATGGGGAGGATCACCTCCCTCAACCTGCTGTCCACACTCCTCCTGATGCAGGCCTTCTTGGCCATGAGGGCACACTGCTGGCTCATGGTTAGCTTGTTGTCTGACATGACCCCTAGGTCTCTCTCTGCAGAGCTGTTCTCCAGCAGGTCAGCCTGTACTGGTGCCTGGGGTTATTTCTCCCCAGGTGCAGGACCCTGCACTTGCCCTTGTTGAACCTCATGAGGTTTCTTTCTGCCCAGCTCTTCAGCCTGTCCAGGTCCCTCTGGATGGCTGCGCAGGACTCTGGTGTGTCAGCTACACTACCAAGCTTTGTATGGTCTGCAAACTTGCTGAGGGTGCACTCTGTCCCTCAGACATCCAGTTCATTGATGAATAAGTTGAATAGCCAGATTCAGCTAATAACCAGTAGACCCAGCACTGATGTCTGTGGGACACCACTAGCCACAGACCTCCAACTAGACTGCACTATTGAGCACAACCCTCTGAGCTCTGCCATCCAGCCAGTTCTCAATCCACCCCACTGTCCGCTCATGGATCTTACACTTCCAGAGCTTGCCCAGGAGGATGTTATGGGAAACAGTGTTGAAAGCCCTGCTGAAATCAATGTAGACAACATCCTCTGCTCTCCCTTCATTCAACCAGACAGTCTAGTCATCTCATTGTAGAAGGTGATCAGGTTGGTTAAACATGTTTATATGTGAACATTTACAGTTTTCCTGCTTTTTTTTTTTTTTTCCAAAAATACATTTATGAATACAGCAAACTTGTAAAGGTTTGTGCACATTAATAAATATTTATTTTAAAATTGCCTAGTATTCTGCTTTGACACTGTTGCAAATACATTACCAATATCTATGGATAAAATAATAGCTCTGAAATTTAGCCTTGATAATGTTCTGGGAATCGTCTTGAAGACATACTACATTGTCTCATTTTTCAAAGAAGGTTTCAGGTACAGGAAATGCCTAAAAGGGAGTAAATGTAACATCCCTCAACATGCCCTACCATTTCAGAAACAGAAATTTTGAGATAAAAATGTGAATTTCAGTGTGTCATAAATAGCAACAAATTTCTGACACCACAGCAGAAGTCCTATCTAGTTTAGGTGTTTCCTAGTATGTGTGACTACAATATTACAATGTAATGTTATAGTGTAATAATGGCACATAATTAAAAATAAATAAATAAAAACAGAAATAAGATTCTTTCCCTTGCTTTGTTCTAGATTTCTCTAGAGGAAAGGAAGGGAAAGCTTTTTTTTGAAGTTTATTTCCTTATCTGAACACTTCTAATTTTGAATTATCACCAAAGGACTTTTTCATGTGGCTACACCTATAACAACTATCTGTAACTGAAGAGTAATCCTGAAGAGACTAGGTAAGGTAAATCATCTCTACTTTCCTAAGAAAACCTACTACCACGCAAACACAATTTTACCTAAACGTAAGCTGTAGAAAATCTCCATGAGAAGCAAGGCTGGCAGATCTTTAAAAAGTAGCTAATATTTATTCTGTGAGTAAAAAGGAAATGAACTGACAACCACAACAATAACACCAAGAAGAGCCCAGGTCACATATTCAAAATCTAATATCCAATTCAATACTTGTATTTTGCTTATTTTTCTTCAATGAAGGTGTGTCCAATTAAGAGATTCCTGCTGGTTTTATGACAAGCTTACATCAGAAATTAAATAAATGGAGCAGCTTCTTTGAAAGTCTCATAGATTAAAACAGTGAATTTCAGAGCTCCCCATTTGCTAATGTTGTGGTTCAAGGGGAAAGAGAAGTGCCAAAGCTAATGTCAAAAGCCATCCATATGGCAAAGGATAAGCAGAATCCCCCAAGTCCCTTTGAATAGCTTACCAAGTGCTATTTTTAACATAAAGGTGAAGGGTGCACTTGGAGAGAAGCATTCACTTCTTCATCAGACACAGCACAGCCAACAAAGCTGTCACCTCCACCACTCCCACAGCTACCAGTGTCACCATTTGCAGTTCCACTGCCAGCATCTTCAGTGCCTCAGTCATCTATGATACTGCCCCCTCCATCATCAACACCAATGAATTTCTCACTATTACTGCTCCTGATACAAGTCTAGCCAGCAGCCCTTTTAAACACCTTTGAGCCTCTCCTACTCTTTCTCTCACATTGAAACATTTCAGCTGACAGTCTATTTTTTAAACACTCAAGTGCTGGCTTTTAAAGCATTTGATGTCTCTAGCATTTCAGCCCCTTCCTTCACACCTTCTGCTTATAGGGCCAAGTGACATGTGAGGAATTTCTTTTGGTATCCAAAGAAAATATCCTTTGTTTTCTTTTCACAAGAATTCACCTCATGCTCATGTTTAGCAGGAGCACAACGAAAGAAAAATAAACTTTTTACAGTATTATCAGAAAATATCAACACAGCGCATGCACAGTATTTCTGAAAGACAAAGGACTTATCAGTATTAAAAATGTCTTTAATTTATTAAAACTGGAAAGTTGCCAGAATGGCTTGCTCATTAATTTAAACATTGAACACAGACCTTAAATTGCTGTTTGTGAGACTTTCGAACATCAGAGATTTTTTTTTCTTGTACTTATCTGCATGTATTTTTAAGTCAGAGAGCCATTAGACAAATTAAGTTTTATTATTCAGCTCAAAAATATGTATGTTGCCTTTCTTGCTGAATATTAAATCTGCTGTATAGCTTTTTCACAGGATCTGCGAAACTGCCGAAAAACAGAGTGAATCAATGAGGCTAAAATTAAATGGGAATATATATATGTATATATACATTCCACTTCAGCAGCTGTTTACATAAACTGGACATTTCTTTTCTGTTTGTAAAAGCTGGTCACAAACACAAGTATCTCAATCCACGCATATCTTTAGAATAAATTATGCATTTCCCTAATGGGCATAAGAACTAGGAAAACAGGGTGCCATCATTAATTTGAAACACAATAAGTTCAGAGAAACTTATCTGTTCTAGCAAACTGAAAATTCTTGCAAACCCACTATTAAATGTCAAAATGTACAAGACAGCTCTCCTTTGACTAGAGGACAGGGTGGATGCGTATATCTGAGTTCTGATTTCTGAGCTCAGTAGATTTCACTTTGGTGTTAATGGGACTTCCACACTGAAGACTACAATGACATTCATGTTTTCATATGATTTTTTTTTTTTAATTTGTTCAGTACTTTGTTAGAGTCCATACCATTTTGCATGAAAATATGCTCTCTTTTAGAACATCTCCCCAGAGCTTAATGCTGCTGTCTAGATCCCTGTGTATTTCAGCATAATTAGCCATGAGTATTACAGCTCCTGGTTCAGGCTCTTTCTAGAATCAGGAATCTAGATTTATCATATAAGGTACCTTCAGAAGAGCTAATTGTCACAGATTTGACACTTGGTTTTTTAAATCTGGCTATTTTAAGCTGTTTCAATCTGGGCTATGAAAGTAATTAATAGTTTCCAAATGTCTTTGAAACTGAAGAGAGTAAGTCATTCAGACTGGTAATATATGAAATAGACCAAGAATCTGACCCTATCTATTTAGGTATGTAGGAACCTCAAGGGAAAGAAGTGGCAAAATATCATCCATCTACCTCAGTCCTTCATTGGACTGAGCTGTTTCCATGAACTCAGAAAACATGACTTCATATTTCTGCAAAATCACATTATGATCAAGTCCAATACCAATATACCTACAATCAGACCTCCTGGCCTCTTGGTAATGTAGTGGGGTTTTTTTGAACTATGCCTTGATAGTATTTATTATTCATCTGAGTTTGTCCATTTTCACTTTAGGACACTTCACTTGGGATATTTTGATAAAAATTATGACTTAATTATGACTTTAATTCCATACTAACATGTGATGGTTAATTTTTTTTTCAGAAATAAAATACCAAGTTCAAAATCTGAGGTCCCATATCTCTCTGACTATTTGATGTGCAACACAGGAAGAAAGATCAGATGACTGGAGGAGCACAAGAAAAACAAACAAATGTGGAGACTGGGTGTTGATGAAGAATTTACCATAATGGTAAATTCCTAAAACAAATTAGGACAGTTTGTAGCACACTGGAGCACTCTAGCCTTATCCCATATATAACTTTTTATGAGACACAGCTGCACCTTCACTTTACAGCAGCAAATTGAAAGCTCATTTAGAACCTGAGATACCCACAGTATTGCTGACTGAAAATACAGCTTCAGAACAGTAGCGTCACTCACAAAATGGTGCTCACCACCTGCAGTGTTTCAATTTGACTTGTTTCTGTAAAGGATGACATGTGAAACATCACTGTAGGATACAAGACATTTTTGGCTAACTGATACAGCACAAATGTCTCGTGACCACCATTTCTGCAGTGTTGATTATCTGCTCAAGGTGTATGCATGCCTACGCACCCTTACACTACACACCTGCTATGCTAATGTGTCATTAAGACACTTGTCCTCATGCATTTTTTCCTCTCTTTTTAATTTGTTTGATGTTACTCAAACCTCACACTCAGAAGGGAGTCATGCAGGTTTAATATGAAGGTGATCCTCTCATGTGAAGAACCAGTAACCCTGTTCTTTACAGGGCATGGGAATGGTAAAGCAGTTTTGCACCTTCAGTTACCCTCCTGGCAGAATAAACAGATGATAGGGCAATCTCAGGCCTTTCTGTGCAGATTTTAACAGCCAGCTGTGATAACTGACTTCAATTCTGATCCAAGTTTTTACTTTAACCCACGTCCGACTTTCATCTTTTCCATATATGAGACCCTTGAAAAGAAGATAAAGAGATCCAACTTATATTTATTAGTCACTGAGCTAATCCCTTGTTAACAAGGCTGATGCTGCAGTGGGAGAGAAAGACACAGTACCTCAAAAGTAGGCTAGTGGTGCCAACAGACTATTACCTGCGTTTTTTCTATCATAATCCCAGTTGGACTAACATTTCTAGTTTTGCCTACAGGCACCTTTATGTTACCAGTGAGTTCCTTCCATACTCTGCCTGGGTGAATGGGACAAATTTCCTTCTTGCTCATTGCCTGTTTGCTGCACACATGGATTTTTGATCTGTCCTAGATGGTCTTCTATTTTGGCCTAGCTCTCTACTGATGCTTGCTGTCCCATGAACCTTCACTTCACTGTCATTCTCATGATCCTTCACAATGACCACTTTATGGATTGTCTGTTGTAGTCACCTAAATTTTTGCATCCTCATGAGTCTAAGAACCGAAGTGTATAAAAGATAACATTCTAAATGTGATTCATGCATATCAATGACAGTCCTTCTTGAAAGCTAAGTTCCACCCAAACAAATCACTTTATAGGATCAGGGCATTAAATTTTAACTGAATATCTAACAAATAAAACTATCACCTTTCTTCATTTCTCTAAGGAAGCTGATTCACCTTCATAACTCTCTGCTGTGGGTATTCATTTACCATTCTGACATAATCTAGTGCCTCACTGCATGATGCTGATGATGTTTTTGTCATAGTGAAGAATGCAGCACAATTGTTGCAGAAATTGTCTAAGAAACTGAGACCTTAATATGTACCATCTGTTTTACAAAAAAGCTCAATGTGGTAATGCATTTGCAATACCAGAAGCAATATCTCTAAGACATGAAATGAACATATGCTGTCTAAGAGCCTTCAGGCTGACATTGAAAAAGAGAAAAGATAGTACTTCAAGGCAAATATTGTCCCAGTAGAAAGACTGCCAGAACCAATATGGCTCAGTCTATTGACAAGTCTCTGGTGAACAACATCATATAAAGACATGCACATTGTTATGGGTTGTACAGCTCTATGCCCCATTTTTTTTTAGCTTGGGAAAAAAGTAGAGAACACCTTCACTGTCACACTGGCTATTCTCTTGTTTCAGATCAACAGATGTTGTCAGATGAAGACATCCTATCCATTATTCTTTGATTAACCGATTTTTTAAAACAAGTCAATGAAACTCACACTAGCTTCTTGTACTAGATTAAGTAAGCAGCCTGCTTGGAAGAAAAGCACAACTGAAAGAACCCTATGCTTTCTAGTGTTTTCTTTTATTTTCTTTCATTTTTTTCTTCCAAATTAATACATATTATGCATGAAGATATCTGTACTTCTGAAGCTAAAATGGTACTGAAAGCACAATAGCTAGTAATGAATATTATACATGCCAGAATATACAGTAATTTTATTCTAAAGTCTGTTATCCTTAAATGAAAGGATCTAAGTTATTGTCCTGTCAGCCACAGTTTATACTGACATAATCTAAAATCCATATTGCTTTCAGAGAAGACATAAACAAAAAATGCTATGTTACATTATGAAGAATTGGCTATCTTCTTGTAAAGACATAATTGTCTTCCATTATTAAAAATGCCATATAACCTTCTCTAATTTTGCTAAATCAGACAAATTCTCTGATTAACACTCTTCTAAAAACATTTTGGTTTGCTGGATTTTGGAGAGGGGGGAATATATAAAGGCATTTACTTAATAATTCATACACTAAGCATTTAGTTTTGCAAGCAATTTTTAGATGAAGGGGAAGGAATTATTATAATCGTATATGTGAATTTGCTGCTGTCCATAATAACATCAATACATTTCACAATCTGAAGTAATCTAGACAATTCCTTTTGAAGTTAATGGCAGAGTTCTTCCATCAGGGGTTACATTAAATATATTTTTCTCCTGTGTTCCCTCCTCTGACTCCCCCCCTCCTTTTTTTTTTTTTTTTTTTTTTTTCCTTTTCGTTTCTTGTTATTTAGAATGCTTCTGTTATTTAGTCTGTTTAGAAGACTTCATTCAAGTATGAAGTCCGGGGTATTCATCAAGCTACATTTAAGATACGTCATCTTAAAACCCAAGTAACACAACACAAGGTGAGCCCAGTGTTTGTAGACCTAGACTGTACATGATAGAACTTCATGGCTTCACACCTAAAGATGGCTGCAAACTTACTAAATTCCTACAGGCAAATGGGGATTTGGGAAATCCACAGCATTTCTCCTGTGGATTTTATTAGTTCCACAGGAGGGAGTCTTTCTTCTACAGATTATAGATGCTACAAGCACAGTAAAGAAGCTTGTAAACAGTTCTTGAGGAAGCTATCCTTCTTTAGATCTCAGAAACTCGGCAGGAGGTAGCTCTTCTGCTGCAGATCTTAGAAGCACAGGCTATTTAAAGTACAGGATAATTCTAATTAACAACACCATCAATTATGTCAAACAATGCACATTCACTGACCTTTCATTAAAGGAAAAGCTATCAAAGCAGGAGTTTTTAAACTATATGAGGAAGGAGAAGTAAAGGAGGACCAAATTTTACCATCTCTGGAGACTGTGGTGGATACAGAGTGGGGGAATCTAGTAGCAACCTGGTTGTTTCTCTGTCATATGGTCAGTGGCATGTTCTTTAATGGAAGGATTCTTCCAGTAAACAGGCCTGAAGTTTGGTAAGCTCAAGACAAACATAGTCATCTCTTTCTATAAAGCTTTTTCTACAACCAGAAAAATAAGCCGCATTCAAATACAAACCCAATATGCAAAACTCGAATATTCAAGATTTAGCTAACAGCTGCTGTGAGAACCAGAAAAAAAAATAAAATTGAGAAAACAATAGAAAACATAAGTTGTTTTAAAGAAAAATATGAGCAAGAGGCTTTGTTACTACACATACTTACAGCAGAAATTAATAATATAATTATTACTGATATACTGTATGTATAAAAATACCTTGCAGATAAGCAAACGAAATATTGAAGACTGACATTGAAATGTTAAACAATGAAGACTGAGAACCAGCAGAGTTTAATGTTTTTGTGGGAATACTGGAGAATATTTTGAGATCCAGAAAGCTCAGCATGCTATAGAATACTAAAAAAAGATATATAATTAAAAATATATATTTAGGAATTTCAGTCATTTTAAATATAGTTTTCAATGTCCTGTCCTGTTAAACCTGTTACCATTGTTTAAATGAACAGACAATTGTGTATTGAAGCACTGTTTTTTCTTAACTAAACTTTCTGTCTGTTAATATTTTAAAATCAATGTAAAATAAATTTTAAAAACTGCCAACAAAGCAGCTGAATGGATTGTGTCAAAAAATACAATGAATGAATTTCCAATAAGTCCTGCCGTTGAAGTCTACAGTGTGAAAAACAGGGAGAAGATGATATATAATGCCTCCATCTCTTATCTCCAAGTGCTTCCCAAAACAAGAAACCCTGTGAATATAAAGCTTTTTAGAAACAGAAGTTGGAGAACAAATGTTGCTTCTATCTATGATCTCAATTGTTATCTAGATGTGCTTAATTCTATCCATTAAATATCAAAGGAGTGTAAACCTTTGTTAAAGGAGTGTAGTCCTTTAACTGGACTAGTGTTAAAGAGACTTAATCCAGGCATCTCTAACTGCAAGGATTTAACAGTTTTAACAGATAAAACTTGACCTTCTTTCATAAACAACAAAATGAACTGAGAACTGAAGGTCCACTCTGCTATGCCCAGACAACTCAGACTTGATCTGAAAACCACTTTAATACCCTCCTACATATCATAGCCAGAACAGGGACACTGGAGGTAGAACCGGTTGAGGCTCAAGTAAAACACATGGAAACCATTTTGGTGAGAATGAGAAGCTATAATTTTATCAACTGTTGAGAAAAATTGACTGGGGAATGAGAATAGGTGCTAACAAAAATGGAAGAAATAAATCAAATAATGGAGAGGATGACGTCCTCATTACCCAAAAGTCTGAGAGTGGGAATTCATCTCATCTAACATCAGCTGTTAGTTGATGTTAGTTAGTTGCTTAGGCTAATCATCTAGGCTCTCTCTCTAATCAATGGAGAGAAATAGACACATCCAGAGAATAATCAATCCTGTCTACAATATAATTGGGATGGGATGAATTAGCTCTGGAAGAACCTAACTCTCTACATTGACTGTAGTGGAAACCTGTATGATTTGCTTAATCTGAATGCCTGTCTTTTAAATTGTTAAAGTTAAATAAAATGAACAATTGTTTACACTATCAGAAAGAGGCAGAGGGCTTCGGTAAACTCCACTGATCTTCCCCTCACTCCTCCTCCCCCTCATTCCCATAAATATCTGCTTTGCTGACTACTTCATCCGTATTGTTAAAAAGACTGGAGAATGTCTTCAATTTCTCTGACAATTTGGTATCATCTTTATCCCCTGGTTTGCCAAAAGCTCATATTGTACAACATACTGCAATTGCTGCTCTGAAATGCTTCATTTGAGTCTTGAACTACCAGTGTTATTATTGCAAATAACTGCTCTATGCCATCCACTTTCAGTGGCACTGGGACTGTATGACTGCAAGTGTCTGTTCAGATTCAGGGAAAAGTAGTTTTTCATTGCAAATCTAACCCAAAAGCTAATACAAGCCATATATATAACTCTCTCTATATAGTTATATATGCACACAAGTATATTCTTAAACGTATATATATATTTAAGGAAAGACTAGCATAAGGAACTGCTAAAGAATCACAGAAAGATGCCTGTCTATCTACGGCACCTTTTTGGGAAGACAAGCTAATAAGCAATTGATGGTAGGTAAATATTAATCTGCACTGGAGTCTGGTACAGTGCTCTTTTCAGGAGACAAAGAAGGACTAAATGTGCAGGTATATTGCCCATAGACCTGCAAATGCTGAATAACAGCATCTGCAGGAATAAGACAGATTCTCACTTGCTCTACACTGTGTGGCTACACATACAATAATGTGTGAATTAAGTGTGAAAGAAAAGGTCTACGTGGAACGGTAATGGGACAGTTGTTTAGCATGGTTTAAAGTGAAAGTCCCTCCAAAAAATATTCCAGATGTGAGCAGATAATACTTTCTCCAGCACAAGGTTACACAGAGAAGAGCAGAAATTAATTAAAATATTTCAGAGATAGGACCAAATAGACTGAGGATTAAGAGTCTGGTCACTTACCTCAGCAGAAGTGGATGGTCCAGCATGTGGCTGAAGAAATGTGGCGTAACTGATGGCCACAGATTCCTCTGTGTATATTTACAGTTGCATTTTGTTCTGGTCTATATTTTATATGCTGCATTATTCCATATTTTAGGGAATTTTATTTTATTCAGTTTTAATGATTACTTTACAGTTGGGGAATATCAACATATTATTATTATTAATAATAATTATTATTATTTTAACCTCTCATTTTTTCTTTTTTTCTATTTTATAGGACTGGCTTCCTTTTTTTTTAATTTAAAAGTTGATACACATACTTAAAATTTTCTTCACTACCTCTGTCAGAAATGTAGAGAAAAAAAAAAAAAAAAAAAAGCTTTGTATTGGTTTGAAGTTAAAAAGCAAGGAAAACAGGAAAATATGCACAACAAATGACTTTTTTTTTTTTTTTTCTAATGTGAAACCTGCATTTTGAAGACAATTTTCTTCAGATTTTCCTCTGATGAACTGAACTCTTGTTCTTCAACATCTGAATTTTATTATTTGTGATAATGAGCACTGTTGAACATGTGGGAAGATTTAGATCAAGTGAGACAGCAAGCCAAACCTGAACTTTGACCCTCTCTTCCAGCCTCCTTCATGATGTGCTTGCTACCTAGTAGGTTTTATAAAACAGCTCATTTTTAAAATGATTTTTCTTTTTTTTTTCTTTCTCCATTCAAGAGTAACTAAAAAAAAAAAAAAAAAAAAAAAAAAAAAAGAATTTATGTTGTTTCTGGTTTACAGCAAGGTACTTCACACACTACTATCACTACTATTTATTTTAACTGGCCAGAATACAATTACAGTTGCTGTTGTTCATTCTATCACTGACTGAGTATATGTAACTTGTACAACGAACTGTAGTGGGTCAAATAGTGGTGACTAATAAGACTAATAAGACTTATTCTATGTTGGAGCCAACAAATCCTTTATCAGTACTTCAACCATTCTGCTTACGTGGCCTCATTGTTAAGATTATGCCTTTCATCTATGGGAACTAATCCCTTTCATATACAATTTTAGCAAGAAGCTTATAAAATGTGTATTAAAGCAGTATTGACTTGTCCAACAATAAAAAGTACAATTAGGCTTCCAACACAGAGCATTTCTAATTTGCATAAAAACCTCTCTAACCTATTCCTTTTACTGCAGAATATAACCATGAGGTTACATTCTGTACCATGCACCGGTAATTTACTGTAAAATTAGTAGATAGCTGTACCTGTATAATAGTGTTCACTTTCTTTGTGTAAATCTTTTAAAAGTGAATTTACATGGCGAATGTATCAATAGGAAATAAAATTAAAGATCATTACATTGAACGGCCAAGTACAAAGGGTTCTTTTAATAATCTCTCATAATGCAGTAACTCAGGACTCACTTACTGAGAGTACCTATCCTGATAGAGCCATGGGTAGGGTCACACTGTAGACTCAGTTTTATCATACTTTGCAGTTGCAATAGCTCATTTTCATAATGTACTATTTAAGCAAGAAGCTTATAAGAACCGTAGAAAAGCAATAATGACCAGTCTGTGCATAGAAATGTATAAATAGTTAGGCTTCCAACACTAAGCATTTCCATCTAAGAAGATTACTTAATATCCTTTTTGCAAAATTTCTCATTTCCATAACCAAATAGGTGCTATTGTCTATTCACTCTCCAAGTACTACACCTCTTTGTAACACTACAGGAATTTCTTTTCTGTGTGTACTTTGGAATATATTAAATTAGATTTGTAAAGTACATGCCAACTAGTAAATAACAGTAAGACACAATTCATATGGGATTTAGGTTCACTGGAATTATCCAAAAGAAAATCAAAAGAATGGGTTACTTGTTATTACTGCTTCTCTTTACAGAGAGTATAGAAATTCTTCATGACTAGAGATGATTAGTCTTCTCTTCACTTACTTAATAAAGAACAGTATTTCCTTACCAAGGTAACACAAGATGACATTGCCTCAGGTCACTGCAGAGCATGTCATATCACGTAACAAAACATCACCTGATGTAACCTGATCCAACAGGCCATGTGCCTGTTGCCTGTTTGTAGAAAATACCACTTTTTCAGAAGAGAGCACATGTCAAAGTAGATAATGTTAGCTCTACTTCTGAGTCTTGTGTTCACAATTAACTTGGAGTCCAAATCACAATGAACAGGAATAATTTCATATTCAGTTTTTCAGTGTTGCCTATACTGTACTGATAGAGCAACTTCTATAGCTGCTTAGAGAGTTTAAACATGCTCAGTGAAATTAATTTACCCCTTTTCCCTTCCCCTCCTCCCCCCCCCCAAAAAAAAAAAAGACAACTGAAATCATCAAGACAGTAAAACCACCAACCACTCCATTTTCATGCATCTTGAGAACATGTCAGTCTGTCCATTTCTAGATCAGCACAATTCTCCATTGTGCTCTTTTTCATAATTTTACAAAAATTACAGTCACATTATAAATAGTAAATATTCTAATTTGTTCCATTATTAAGACAAGGAAAAGCTAATCAATAGCAAAATTGTAAAACTGATATGTTACTGGTCAAATGAATACACAGCCAGTGAACTTTTAAAATGTCTAATCTGAACTGTCACTGTAAAGTTATTTTATAAAAAACAAACAGCAACAACAAACCACACACTTCTAAATGTCTTAAGGCACTACTTTTGAAGCCATAATCCTCTTGAACTTCTTGCTGTAATAAACACCAAAAGCTAAGGAAAAATATTGTAGAAATCAATTGTAAGAGAAAAATAAGCTAACATTACTCTAACATAATAAGTAGGAAGCCTAATTAAATTTTAACAGTGTTTGAAAGGTTTGCTGTGCTAATTAGATAAAGTAGCATAAATTTCTCTCACATTCACGTGATGAGACACCAAACATAATATGGAGAAAATTACCTGAAATCTTCCTGACACTGCAAACTTCAGGGAAGTTCAACAACAAATTTATTTTTACTATGTCTCTAAAAAGAAAAAAAAAAGTATATTCATGAAAGGAAGGAAGGAAAGAAGGGAGGGAGGGAGGGAGGGAGGGAGGGAAGGAGGGAGGAAGGAAGGAAGGAAAGTGCTACCTTTTAATAAAGGTAATAGTCTGCCAACATAACTGATAAATAACACATAACTACATAACTTTCTTGTCATTCCTTTACTCTTTCAATGTTTTGCCCTGTTATAGTTATTTTAGTGTAAGATATGCTTCTTTGTTCTTTTTTGTTGTATAGTTCTTCTTTGTGAGCCTCATGAAGAATAATTGCTAATTTAATAATGACTCTTCTTATTATACTTGGTCATGTAGGAACTGCAAGTTCAAGACCTACGTTGCTTGTTATTTTATACCATTTCTTAAAAAAAAAAAAAAAAAAAAAAAAGTATTCATGTTGTTTTAGCATTCTCTCTCTCTTTTATCTCTTATATATATATATATATATATATATGTACATTATGTAAAATATATATAAGGATTCCTGTGAAGTAAATACAACCAAAAACTAATAATTTACAGAAACTGAAGTTCCCAGGTGCAGGAAACTGCTCTTGGGTATCCAAAATCTATTTTTTTCATTTGGAGTTTATTGGCTTGGCAAGCAGGAGTGTGATAAGAAGAAGTCCAAAATTAGAGGGTTATTTTTAAAATATGGCTCTTATTCAGCCCCACATCATGCTAAAACATCACCACTTAAAAATATGAGAACATCTGAAAAAACTAGATCTGAACATTTTATATATTTGAAGCAAACCCCAGTCACTGTATCTGAACATCTAATTTGATAAAGCTGCAATTTGTATCTGAACTTTACATCCTAGGCATGTTTAGTTTAGAAACATTAAATTAGTTTTAATCCTCAGCAGTGAAAACCTGCCACCATTCAATGCTGGTAGCAATATATAAAGGCATGAGCAATACAATCACCTCAGAGGAAATGCTGCTTTACTATTTCCCCTCAGTTTGACCCTTGCTAGCATGCATGAATCAAATCAAGAGCTTGAAGATTTTGCAGACTTGGATTAACATATTTGCAAGGCTCAGTTGGATTTTCACAAAGAAAGCAGATATGGAAAGAAAAACTCTTTGTTGTTTATGGAAAGTCTGATAAACATGTGGTTGACACCTGGATTTTAAAGGGATTCTATTCCTTGCTCAATAAAAGTACAATGGCCACCTTCTGAGGCATTTTAACAATAAAACAAGATGATAGCAACAAAAAGAGCTGCCACATGTTGTTTTCTTCACCTCTTTGATTTTGTTTAATAACAATGAATTAACTTTTAAAAACAAAAGGGTAAAATAACAGGTTTAAAAGAAAAAAAAAAAAAAACACACACATGAAATGTGCATTAAAACATAGGAACATATGTACTATGAAGCATATGTTTTCCCAATAAACATTTTATACTGTGAAAATATCAGTGAATGAATTTCCTTATGACAGTGTTTTGCATCTTTGAAATGCTGATAAAACTGCTGTATGTGAATGATATAAAATTAATGCTTAGTAGAGTATCTGTATATCCCACTGACCTCTGCAGGGTTAATGAGAGTAAATTCTGTCCTTTAAGCATAAAATACTGCTGGGGCAAATATATGCACAAGAAATTGCACTAAATTAGGATTGAGTTCTTACCAGTTTTTCCACCAGGGTACACTGGAAGAAAGGCAAAAGGCATCTCCATACTAACATAGCTCTCAGTAATCAAGATATGCATTGGCATAGCAGCCCTTTTGCAGTCACTGGGCTGTTGTCCCTATTCAGCTTGTACAGTGAATTGGAATTCCTATCTTTTTGCTCTGAAGTATACAGTAAATTTAACATTGCCACCACAAATGCATGGACTAAGAAGACAGCATGTGGCCTATTTGTAGATTGTCTTTTTATATACCAGCCATCGTGTCTCAAGGCTGCTCAGATTGATTGCTTTAGGAAATATAACAACCTCCCTTAAGGAAGCAAATGGAGACTAGCTTCATTTTAGATATCTAACTTTTAATATTCTGATGATAGATGAGACAAATCCCATTTGAAAAGCTGGAACTCTGGGGCTTTCTTTTCACTTATGCCAATGAATGCAAGGCATTCACCAGTCCAGGCTCCCAACCAGCCAAATCAAGGAACTTGCAGGAGTATACCACAACTTTAATATGGGAAATGAGAACAGGATGGTGCAAAGCTTGCTTCCACTCTGTATTGATGTTTAACTGTTTCCTAAATAGAGGTCTGGCACATTTTCCTAGAATTGCAGTGTTATGTCTACAGAGATCTAGATCTGGACTGAAGTTCTTGTGAATAGCAGTAGTTTTAAGAGTTTATATCTAAAAAGAATTCACTTGACAAAAAATAAAAAAATAAAAAATTATATTTCAAGTAGCTTATTGCTTCCAAAACTTGTATAGTTTTTGTCGCTGATCAGGAAACTAGACAAACAACCAGATGTGAGATTCAGGGAATAAAAATTAATTTCAGTATCTTGTCAATTAGTAGAAAAAAATGTACAGAATTAACGATCTATTTATAAATTAGAGGGGAAAGCTCAGTGATCTCCTATTCTGTTCTACCCCACCACTTCTACAGAAATAAATATTTTCACTTTATTAAAAACAAAAAATCAAACAAAAAAACTTGCTCATATATACAAAGCAGTCTGAATAAGAAAAGAAAGAAAAAAAAAAAAAAAAGAGGTGAACATTACACAATACAGCAATAAATTTCCAGAGATAACGTATATATTTCAACTAGTATTTTTACTGTGCATTAATACCCTTTCAGCTATAATTGAAAGTTACCAGCATTATGTCAGTTTTAGCAGAGAGTATTTTGGTTTCAGGTAGAACTTCAGAACAGCTAATTATGCAAAATAAAACCATAGAAAGGCAGTGTTCCTCCAGTGAGTCAGTGCTATATAGGAGCAAAGAGACAGCTCAGCTGTTGCTCAAATTACGATTGCATCATGCTTGGAAATCTTATGGCCTGATCCTGCCCCATGCCAATGTGCTCTTTTCACACTCGCTGTATGGACAAAAGAACTCAGAGGGTTAGACCTTTATACATTTCATTGTTTACCTGACGTTTATCAATCTGAAACACTGGATAACTTGAAAAAAGCTCTATTATGGGGAAACACAAAGAACATGAATTTTCCTCTCTGCTATTAACAGATATCATTCACTTTTACTGTACACATCAAGCTGCCAAGTAACATATCTTTGAGAGCAGAATATTTGAATTAAGCAGCTTTCAACAAAGAAACTATATAGTTGCCAAAGCAACAATGATTTTTATTTCATGTTTAAAGAGGGGTTTACAGACTGAAGCAAACTTGGAAAAAGAAAAACTTTAATGGTAAAAAGATGTAGCTGGCTGTGGGGAAAGAATCAGTGTAATTATTATGGGTTTGGTTTTGGAAGCAGTCTGCTTAGAAGAATGAAAAACTCTTTTCTTTTGAAAGCTTTACTTTGTTTCTCAGATTTTGTGGTTTATTCCTGTTATGGACATGTGTAAATTTATATGTAGGACATTATCTTAAGCAATAAAATATATTTAAACAAGAGAAACGATGATATTGTCAAATCCAGATGTTAAAATACCATAAAACAGTTGTAAAAATTATGTTTTTGTTAAAATAAAATAACGTTTAAAAATATCATTCTTTCATTTGTATTCTCACTTGTGAGGCTTAAAAAAAACTAAGGTGACAAAGTTTTTTGTTTGTTTGTCTGTTTGTTTTTTAACTTTCTTTTTAGAAATAATGATGGCATTCTTATGTATTCCTATGATATCTGGATTTGGTGCCATTAAAAAAAAATAAATTGTAAATGCTGAGTCTTGCCATAATAAAAGCCAGTTGAAAGATAAGAAATGCCATAGCAGATCATCTGCAAGAATTCAATACTGCAAAATACTGTTTCCAAACTGAAAAACTGTTGAAGTACGTGTACTGTGGTAATGGTTTTGCATGTGTTGTCTACCTCTTATGCTCGAGTAGGGTTTCTCCTGTGCAAGCTTTTATTTTCAGTCTTATACTTGAAATACATGCCTAAATTAAAAATCAAACCATGTCATATAATGCAGATCTATATTGACAACAAAAAGTGATAAGAAGTCTACTACAGAATATTTACTTTTATGTACACTTTGCCAGTGGCAAGTCCTCATGTTTGGACATGATTATGTACTTTCCTGTTCATGAAATCAGATAGATATTTTTTCATATCCAGAATTTCTGAAAATACTGAATGATTTTCTGGAGTGCTAATTGTCTCTGCTAATGTAACATGGGGTAGTGATTGCAAAGGGTGGTCCATTTCTTGTTTGAAAGGTTTGTCACATTAGTGAAAGCAAATAAACTCCTAGCCACATTAGCTATAAATTAACAAAAATGTTTTGTTTGTTTTCTTCAATACATGTAAATCAATCTCTAAATCAGCTTGACATAAATATAAGACAAATGTAGTCTTACATGTGGATCCAGAACTGGAATCTCTCAAAATTTGGTCAGAATGAGCTACAGCTAAAATAAGGGAACTGAGGGAAGGAAGGAAATCTGAGATCAACGAGTTGCCTGCTGGCTGAACACCCAAAGTTTCAAATAGATGGAGAAGCCAAGGAGAAGAAGGAGAGAAGCAATATTTTAGAATTCAAATTCTTGAGTGAGTTATACTCAGAAAATATGGCTTGATTACAATATGTAGGAACATATTAGTCCAGTCACTTTTCCCAGAGTAATGCACATCACATTTGTTGTAGAACTCCACTTAGACCAATTCTGATAGTGTGTGTGGTCTTCTGTTCAGCTGGGCAAATTGATCTCACTGTGGTAAGAGAAAATCAGTAAAGTATGTGATTTTAACACAGGACAATAAAATGACTCCGCAGTTTTATTCTAAACTTACTAACCGAGCTTCTCTTAATGTGATAAATGTTTATGGATTCTTCTAATTACAAGTCTGCTTTAAAACTAAGACATGTAGAAAATATGTCGCTCTTTCATAAAGTTTCCAAGGTTTTCCTATAATAATCAATTACCATAATGAGTTTTTTTAAAGCTGCCATTTGTCACTTTCTTAAAATATATAAACTACCCAATATCAAGATAAATAGCTAGAGCCAGCCTGTCCTGAGGCCCTCCACCAAAGACATCCACTAAATCAAAATCAACTGGGAAACCTGTTGGACTTTATTTCAAAGTCAATCCTTCTTGAACCAAATAAAAATCTGTAGAAAACAAGTGTAACTTTATGGCAGGAAACACCACTTTCTTAATAGAACCTTAAAAAATGTTGATCTTGATCCTTTAAACTGTGCTTTCAAAGCAATTTTTTCATTGCTTTCAAATGCTTTGAAAGAAAACTGAGACCTGTGTACTGCAGGATTGGAGAAATCATATGCCCTGTATACTTTTAGTTGTGACTGCATTTTTGGTACCTGCTACAATGTTTGAAGGTGGCTGTAGTTTCAACACTGTTGACACAGAACTTTCCTTTGCTAGTCTGACTTTGCTGTAGATGACTTCACTGGCTTTTGAGATCTGCACTGATGAAACAAGGAAAAACTACTCTGACTGTTTCATCTCCTGTCAGCACAGCATCATTCTTCTCACTCCTAAATTGAAAATGCATAGTCACTTAGTAGTAATAATGTAGCATCTTAACCTAAAAGGACAGCATTCCCTTAGGGCATCATTGCAGTATACTCCCAGCAAATAATCCATACACATTCTTGGTGCACGTATTCTGAATTTTAAAAATTTTCCAGGATCTTTGGTCAGAAGTATTTCGTTGCACATATAGGCCCTTGAATCTAGTACAAGTTATATCTCATATGAGTAAATGTTCCAAAACTCCAAATTCCTAAACAACATACTAAGTTGGAGCAATGAAAAATAAAAATAAATAAAAAATTATAAAAATAATGCACTTTGCAAAACACATTTGTTGCTTTGTTGCTAGCAATCCTGACAGAAATTGATGGTTAGGTCAACAGAAGAAGTAGGCTGCATTTCTTTCATCAGGAGTCTTGTCAGAGTGGTTCATATTCTTTGAATGGAAAGATTATTTTATTATTTTATTTTATTTTATTTTATTTTATTTTATTTTATTTTATTTTATTTTATTTTATTTTATTTTATTTTATTTTATTTTATTTTATTTTATTTTATTTTATTTTATATTTTATTTTATTTCTTTCCCTGAAGAAGAAAATAAAAGGCAATGTATTCAAACAATGGGATACCTCTGACATCCTGACACTATTTGCATTTCACACCTAAGCCAATGCCACCCAAATAAATATGAGAAGACAATTACGGATGAAGAAATAGATACTTTGGCTTATGTATACTTACTGGAAATTTATACTAAAGGAGAACCTCCAGTAAAAAGCAATTGACAGTTCCTTTCAAAAGTCTGTAGCTCATAACCAGAACTTTAATAAGACTGACTCATTTTTAGCCCTCTTTGCTTAACAGATAATTTTATATTTAATAAATGCAATTAAAAATACAAAAATAATTATTTAGCTAGCAAATGATAGTATGAAAACAGAAAGGAGTAAGCTTTCAGGAGAACGTTTCTTTATTGCAAGTATCTCACTGCTGTTCTCATTCTTTTGAAACACAATGAGAATTTTGTGAGTGTGCTCATATGTTATTAGCTCAGCAAGTGCCTGCTGTTTACTGAGGTCCTGAGCTTTGTTTTTTCCATGTCGTTTGATGGCTTCTATATTAGGTATTTCCTTTCTTTAGATGACTGTTACATTTGCTCATTGTCTAGTGTACACATGTAATTCTACACACATAAGCTTCTGCTTTTGAGCAGAAATAATATTTCCTTTATGAATTTGCTTTTTCAAGAACTTTATTCAATTGCCACTTGTTTAGACAATATTGAACGGTGGCATTTTTTGGTTGTATACAGTTTTCATACACAAGCTTTGAAAATACTTCACTGACTTGGCAGTCTAAACTTCATTTTTAAAAATGGCAGAGACATTTTAAAGACTAAAGGACTAAACTGTTTATCATAGGTAAGAGTGATAAAATGTCTATGCTCACTATTAATATTGTTCAACGTCACACCCAAAGAAAAGCTTAACCTAGTCTCTCCATTCAGCTCTGCTGAATGGCTGCTGTCAGCAAACTCCTACCCACCATGAGCTGTGGTTAAAACTTTTTTGTGTGCTACAGATGACTAGTACTGGAAGTTACCAGTGCAATTCCCATCACATTTTTATTCCTGAATTTATGGCCTTCTACTGACCTTGATTACCACCTGTGGAAAGACCAGAACTGTTTCCTAGAATTGGGGCACTGAAAAAAGGCAGTGACAGTGGGGATGTTTAATCAAAGTTAAGGCTTATTTGTGTCAGTCTTTTTATAGAGACCAAACTAAGTGAGAGCAACTCCAGTGAAAATCCTTATTGCAAACGTATACATACACAGAAGGTACCGAACCCTGCAGTTTACTTGAATAAGCCTGAAACAAAAGGTTATAAAACCTTTGAAATGTCTTTTCATTGGCTACTGAATGCACCCAAGAGTTTGAACAATTCAGTGCCATACAGCATATGCGTAATCCCCTAAAGGATTCACAAATTGTATGGTTTCCTTATCACATTCAGGCCTTGAACACCTATTAAATTAAACATTCCTGGGTACTGGAACATGATCATCCATATTGTTACATTGTTAGATTGTCCTGGGCATGGTTTTGGCTCTGGCCAACTCAAGCTTGCTTTACAACATCTTCCAGGCAGTTAGGGAGTTAGCACTATGCACAGACTATGCTCAAGAGGCAGTTTGAATGCAGTCATCCTGTTTTAAGAGCTAAGACAGTTTGATAGTAGGGACACTTAATATTCTTCATCAACTCAGTGCCAACATATGCTTCCAACATCTTTAATTTACAAGTACGGATGTAGCCTCAGAGTTCTCACAGCATGTTTAATACAACAGACTGCTGTGGTAATGGTAGTAATGAGGGTTCTGTCACTGCTGCCATGTCGGTTTGATCCAATAGCTTCTGTCCTAGACCATTACATGAGTAGATGAAAACTTATCTATAACTTTTTAAGAAAGCATATTTTAAACATTAGTAAATGTATTTTAAATATTACTGTACATTCATTTATGACAGACTGTTAAAGTAATACAGTTATTTCAGATTTATATTCAATTTTGGAGTACTGATTGAGATAAATTTGAATTGGTGCAAATCAATGGGAAAATGACTGGACTCAGAGTCTGTTGAATTCAGTTCAACCAGCTGTTGGCACTGGTAAAATCTTTTACAGTTGCACAGAGAATATTTTCTTCATTTCAATCAAATCAGTTCAATTACTAGCTCACTGGAAGGTGAAAAACTGTCCGGAAGTTGAAAAAATATAAAGATTTGTTTGTTTCTCCATTAGTCTGTAGGAGGATGAGATCTACTAATTCCAAAATTAGTGATCAGTGAGGGCAAAAAGGAAGTTTTTCCATTCCCCTCACTAAATATGTCTGTAACCCTAGGATCTGGGGTACAGATCTCTGTGATAGAGAGCTTAGTTTGATGCAGCACAACTCTGTGACCTTGACTTAGTTTTACTCAGAAAATTGTTAAGGTGTAAGCAAATACATGAAATAAACCATAAAACATAAGAAAAGTAAAAATGCAGGCAGAATTTAAACTCGAGATGTTGATAGCAGTTCAAGAAGAAAAATACCAACATAAAAAGGTGATCTAGGATTTTAAATAGAAAACAAAGAATGCAGAGTCAACAAAGCAGCAACACTGAGGATCAGCTTCTTCAATGAAACAATGGAGATCTCTGCTTCTCCATCTGATAGACCTCCAAGTACTTATCGAGTATCTCAAGGAAGGAGGAGAACAGGTGAGTATGCTACATCTTAGCCCTATCACATGCATTTCCGAAACTGTATCTCTCTTCTGTGTGTTTTAACCAACAATTAATCATTGATCACTCTTAAAGTATGTGTATCTTGGTTGAAGAGTTTCTTCTCACATAGCAAAATATGCCCATACTGACCTAGGGACTGAGGGCTACAACTACTTTAACGTACCAAAGTAAAATGCAAGCTTCTTAGATAACTTTATGCAGTCCTTAGAAACAAGCTAATGCTGGTTTATTCAAATTTTAAAATCTTAATATTTGAGCTTCATTAAAAGAATAGTCTTTGCTGAAGAAATCAAGTATAAAGACCTGTTATTCATCCAGCAGAACCAATATAAAAATGTAGCAACCACTTTTTCCTAGCACAATTAAAATATCTAACATTAAGGCATATTAGCAGTAAATTATGCCCAAATAAATGTGCAAAGATTTAATGTATCCAACTATTTAGCCAAGAGAAGCATAAAATGCAAAACCTGCATTTATTGATGTGTTTTAAAGGTTGCCAAACATTGGGAATCAGTCTTTTTGCAGGGAAGTAAATAAACAAGTATGAATTCAAAACAATTTATGAATTAATTTAAATCAAAATCTTGTGAATGCAGAATTTTACTGTAGAATTCAACCAACAAGAGGAAATATTTCATATAACACTATCCTTATACCTGTATGAGGTTTATACCTCAGTCATCCTACCACTTTTCTAATTTACTTCTCTGAATTTGAATATGCCACCAGATAGTCATTACTATTGAAAATAGAACTGGCCATCCTTGTGTACTAAAGCTTTGGATTTTTTTATTTTTTTTTTCTTTAGAACACATGTCTCATATGGACAACATTCAGGGCTTTGAGTCTCAGATTCCACCTGGAGATAACCATTTCTTCACCACCTAGATCTAGATTCCCTGCTTCCAAAACATTGCTGTTTTCTACCTGCTAGATAATGATATAACATTTAAAATGATTACATCGTTTGTGAATGTGGTATTAAAACTTGTTGAAAGTCAAAAATAACTTAAACTCTTACAGGATTTTTTGTCAGTATTTTGAAATTTGAAATTTAATTCCTAAATTATTGGAGATCAGTTTCATAAAATCACATTAAATTTCTTCAAATTTAATCTCAAAATCTTGACTTGACATTTGAAAAACATGAATCTTTTAATCTTCTGCTGCATAACCCTGAAACAGCTAAATATCACTGCTTTTTTTTTTTTCCTTTATTATATTCCCTTATTCCATTAAATAGCTCTACTAATGTCAAAGCAAAACAAAACAAACAAATAAAAAAAACATCCTCAGAACCAAAATGAAAATTAGCCTTCTGTGTATATGCAGTTATGAACAGGGAATTCTATTATCTATTATTTATCTATATTCTATTATACCATGTTAATTAAGGAGTTTATGATCAGTTACTCTTTCTACCTATGTGGTACTCTCTACTTATCTTCCTATGTGGCCCTTCCTAAACCAATTAATCTTACTGAATCTTAGTTGAATTACAGGATGCTTGTTTCACAAAGTTTCAGTGAAGTTAAATACATGAAATTACAGATTTAGACATTATTAGATAAAATTAGTCAAGTAAACTTCATGCAGAAATAAAGAAAAAACTCTCATTTTTGGCATGGTAAGTTCTTGCTGGGATGTGTTATGAAACCTACTTGTTGCTATGTTTGTTCGTCTTTGGGTGATTTGGAATTATGAATATAGACTGGTCTTTGAAAGAAAAAGATGTAAACCAGTTTTGTTTTCAGCTTGTTGACATTTTTTCAGTCAAATATCTCATCTTCACTGATTGTCTCTCTATATGAACAGCAACAGAGAAACAAACAGGAGGATTAAAACAAATAACCTCATCTGTAAGACTGAACAGAAATCAACCATGAGAAAGAGAATTTGTGTCTTTCTATGTAGCTAAAATTCTCTCCAGATATAAGATCATATTTAAATGAGAGGAGGAGTTAAGAAGGAACAAAGTATTTATCAAGAATTTATAATTTATTAAAATTTATCATTTTAAGTATTATTGTCTATCACAAGTTGAGGAAAAGGAACCACCAAATGACAAGTTGAGGGACTTCCCTAAGAAGAACATTTCATATGGAGAAGAGTTATGAAAGGTAAGGTAGAGGAGGGTTTCAGAGTTTTAAATACATTGTTAATAATACAACTTTTTTATTTTCACAGATTATTTGTATTCCATAGTGTAGCAACAATGGAAAGTAAAAGCTGATCTGTGCTGTTACATCAATATCTGAATAAATATCTTAATAACATAAAAAATAATAAATGTATTGAAAACAGAGAAATGTAACAAAACAGGGAACATCAGTTACACAAAGATGCACAATTCTGTTAAAGTTGTATCAATTAGATATCTGTCAGTTTCAATAAGGTATGGTGCACTATTTCATAATTAGGATGACTTTCAAAAAGTATGACATATATATATATATATATAAATATGCATTTAAAAAAAAAAAGTCAATAGTATTTGCACTGGCTTTGTAATTACAACTGGTAGATATTTAGATACTGGTCCAGAAGTCTAAGACTTAATGGAAAATTATTTCAAAGGATTCAGCTCTTAACGACCATGTTGTTCAGGATGAGGAACCAAAGACAACTGGAACTGATGCTGACTCCATCCTTGCCTTGTAATTGGATGTTACAGTTACTGCATGCCTTTTGTATACTACTATCTTGATAAATTGCTTTAGATTGGATTTAGATTTAGATTTAGATTTAGATTCCAGTCCTCAACTGGAAGTTAGGGGAGGAGGAGTGTGGCAACTGCACACAAAGAAAACTACTAAATTAAGTTTTTCAATACAGTCATAAATAACATTGTGTTCACCATAGTCAATTAAATTTGAATGGATGACGTGTTGTGTTTTTTTTACACATTTCATGTATTAAAAAAAAAAAAAAAAAAAAAGCATTCTAATGAGATACAAAGCTGCTGGTGAAAATTGGACTACAATACAGTCCAACATGGAAAAGACCAAATGATTGTGTACTATGGGTTCATGACTTCAAGTTCAAAATATATTTGAGAAAAAGGAAATGAAATTATTCTACAGAATAAAATATATGCTTTGACAATGACTTATACAGAACACTGAGCTTACAGAAAAAGCAGTGGTCCAGATAAATAACTTCTTTATTTATGTCAAGAATTTTTAAAATGCTACATTTAATTTTAATATCATGATGAGAAGTATTTCTCCTGCTTGATAGGCCTCATTACACTACACTGAATATAGTGTTTGCCTTATTTAACAATTTTTATAAATCATTTAACAATGGATAATGCGCTCAGTGTCGATAGAAATACAAGTAACAAAGACACAAGGGTACAATCAACTAGGAAAAACAATTTTTGTCTTAGTGCATTATAATACTACAGCAGTGAAATAAGAAAAATGTATGTTGCTACTAAATGAAAAATATTGGGATAGTAAAGGTAATCTTAATGAAGTCTAGTTTTATTTTCTGGAAACTCTGAATTGCGATGACTTTTGTTATGCACTAACTTATTCTTCCTATTCTAAGGCAACCTGACTGTGGCTAACATTTCTGTTAATAAACAAGCCAGTCACATGCATGGGAACCTGCATGCATCAATTCAAGAGAACAAATGGGTATCTGCCAGACAAAGCTAATTCTCTTTAGTTCAGGGAAGGATATGAGCTAAAATGAACAAAGCTGATGATACTAGTATCCTAGCTAATGGTAAAATATTTACAATTTTTCAATATCTTAAGCATTTACATTAATATTTTAATAAGTACTGTTTATGTGTATAGGTACTAATGTTAATCAGTAATTTGATCATGTGCTTCTTATTTAAAGAGAGAAAATGTTAAAATCTCTTTCTTTGCATAATAGGGAAGTAAAATAAGCATACGATACCATTCTATTGTTGCTGCAAGTCGCTGAGGCCAACAATGTATAATGAGTTGTGGTGGTTGTCAGTATACTAAGCTGATAAAAAAAATGGTTTTGTGGAGCTTCTTTAGCCTTGCAAAGTCAAAGCACAGTGAAGTGATCATCAGTCCATTAAATTGATGTGCTCTAAAAAGTCTGGATTATGTTTATCTAAACAAAAACAAACAACAACAAGAATTGTCTGTCAAGCACTTATGATTCTGTATGAATAATAATAACAAAAAAAATCTAAATATTCAGCAGTGATCTTCCCTGGCAAATGGAATATTTTTGTTTTCCATTAGCCCTTTTAAACTAATTAATGAATTAATGAGTGAAAGGAAGCAATATCAGACCTCAGTAGACTTAAGTGAGGTCACTCCAGTGCCATTTCCAATTAATGTTAGCATTTCATATGCATTACTTACTATTGAATGCTGAATCTTTGGGGGTTGGGAGTATTTAGCAGCTGAAACAAGGGACCAAGGACCTGGAGCTGGTCTGGTTCAATTCTTTGTTCTTTCACTGACTCACCTTGTCTCCCTGGGCCAGCCACCAAAGGTGGCAGCTACTAGTGTATCTACCTGGAGGAGTGATGTGAGATATAATTAACTAATAGCTTTAAAGCACTGGGCTATAACCCGATGAAAGGAACAATAGAAGTACAAATCATGTTATTATTTTTTGAAATCTGCATATAAATAGACCACTATATTTGGAAGCTTGTAGATGCTTTTTTATGAAAGTACTGACAGCCAACACTACTAGCTTGCCATGTGGAAGAGCTACTAGGGAATGAAATGATTTGTGCAGCTAAGCAATAAAAAAGAGGCTTCTCTGTGGTAATTTTTCAAAATGTTGCATGGGGTTTTAACTATGTGACTCTTATTGACTTAAATGGGAGTCATGCAGCTAAAAACCCATACAACACTTTGAAAATGTATCCCTAAGTGTTTTGTCAATAATCGTATGTAAGTAATAAAATGGGATTCATTCTTTTCTACTCAAGACATATAAACATTATGTTTATATCAGCACAATTACTGTCTTTCTGTAGCTTGATAGCTAGTCTTTAGTCATACTGTAATTGGCATCCTGATCGCATAATGTCATTTTAATGTGTTCTTCAGAACACACATTATATTATTAGATTCTTGCTGTGAAAGAAGTGCAGAACAACTATATCATAAAAAACCACAATAATGCTTACTGTAAAAAGTCATTCCCTATTCAAAATGCAATATAGATCAGTGTCTATCTAAGTAATAATTTTCTAGAAACATTTCCAAATTATAAAAACACTGCTAATTTATGTGGAAAAAATAATAATAAAATAAATAAAAAATAAAAAATAAAAGCTAGATAGCTAGATCTGTTGTATACTGCTGGTATGAAAAAAAAAAAAAAAAAGAACGTGGAATGGCTCTGATAGGATTTTTTTTAGGTAGTCAGAAAGGAGGAATACTGCATGTTCACGCTTATGAAATATTTCTACACCAAAAAAAACCCTCTGTATTATGATTAGATAATAATAGCTAACTACTTGAAAAAGTTTTTGATTTTGTGTTTCAGAACAAATAGGCATTATTCATACCTCTGTTACGTGTTTGGTGTCCTTATCCTTATGTGGTATTGAGACAATAGACAGACCAAATGCTAAGATTTTAAAATGGATTATTCTTGTAATGGTTATTGAGGAACAATTATTACTCAATAATCAGTCTGCTATTTCTCATTGATTGCAAAACAGATCCTGACTTTAAGCTGACTGTCAAGCTATTAAAGATAATTCAAAAGAAAGAGAGAAAGAGAGAGAGAAAGAGAGAAAGAGAAAGAGAGAAAGAGAGAAAGGGAGAGAGAGAGAGAGAGAGAGAGAGAGAGAGAGAGAGAGAGAGAGAAAGAAAGAAAGAAAGAAAGAAAGAAAGAAAGAAAGAAAGAAAGAAAGAAAGAAAGAAAGAAAGAAAGAAAGAAAAGAAGGAAGTGGCTGTTGCTGTTGCAGTGATGATTTCATGACATGTAAAGAGGAATGCTTGAGAATAACAGAGTGTCAAAACGATCACAGGTGCCAAGCTATAATAACATCCTTACACTGGACATATGGAGGAAGAGCTCACAGAAGAGGCATTCAGAGGGGCTATCCACAATGTAGTCAAGAGAGGACAGTCTATAAAATATTTCAGTGTTTAATAATACCATGCACGGAGTGATCACAATATTTTATTGATATTAACTGCAAGTATATATAGCTTTTGTTTAGCTTTTTGTATAGCTCATAAACAAAAAATATGAATTCTGGAATCATCATTTAAATGATTTTTTTTTAGTAATGAGAAGTCAGAAAAAGAATTACAAACTTACCCACAAAGCTCTGCCAGTATGTGTTATCCTTGACCTGCCATTATACTATGCTTCTGCTGAACAGAAGCTGCCAATTGTGTTGTTATGCAGTGATTTTATGAGATAGACAAATACCTCCTAGAAAATACAATGAGATCATTACAAGAAGCTTATTGTGTTGGAAAGGCTTGATATATTATATTACATTTCTTGGTAACTCAGAATATAGTGTCTCAGAATTGTAAAAACAAAAATGTAGAGAAATAATTAACAAAAGAATGGTCCTGATTATATTATTTTCAGTATATTGATTGGGCTATTATCATATATGGGTCTGTTCTTACGGATGTCTGGAAGATGAAAGATGTTTGCTTGGTTATAAAACAAGGTCGGTCTTATGCTTTTACTTCCCAGACAAAAGAAGAAGAAGAAGAAGAAGAAGAAGAAGAAGAAGAAGAAGAAGAAGAAGAAGAAGAAGAAGAAGAAAAAAGAAAAAGAAAAAGAAAAAGAAAAAGAAAAAGAAAAAGAAAAAGAAAAAGAAAAAGAAAAAGAAAAAGAAGAAAAAGAAAAAGAAAAAGAAAAAGAAAAAGAAAAAGAAAAAGAAAAAGAAAGAGAAAGAGAAAGAGAAAGAGAAAGAGAAAGAGAAAGAGAAAGAGAAAGAGAAAGAGAAAGAGAAAGAGAAAGAGAAAGAGAAAGAGAAAGAGAAAGAGAAAGAGAAAGAGAAAGAGAAAGAGAAAGAGAAAGAGAAAGAGAAAGAGAAAGAGAAAGAGAAAGAGAAAGAGAAAGAGAAAGAGAAAGAGAAAGAGAAAGAGAAAGAGAAAGAGAAAGAGAAAGAGAAAGAGAAAGAGAAAGAGAAAGAGAAAGAGAAAGAGAAAGAAAAAGAAAAAGAAAAAGAAAAAGAAAAAGAAAAAGAAAAAGAAAAAGAAAAAGAAAAAGAAAAAGAAAAAGAAAAAGAAAAAGAAAAAGAAGAAGAAGAAAAAAGAAGAAGAAGAAGAAGAAGAAGAAGAAGAAGAAGAACAAAAGAACAAGAATAGGGAGGAAGGAAGGAAGGAAGGAAGGAAGGAAGGAAGGAAGGAAGGAAGGAAGGAAGGACGGAAGGAAGGAAGGAAGAAGACTGTGAAAGCCTTAACAGCTGCAGTAAGCAACACTATATTAATAGAGCTGGTCATAAACTTTTTTTATGGTTTATAATATTTGATTATATTTTAATTCTCCATTCATTGACATATCTCCTCAGCTAAATAATTCTTTTTTTTTTTTTTTTTTTTTTATCTGGCTATTTCCATTACTTTTCAAGGATAACAGCCAATAAAATGCTAAAAAAAAATGCAAAATGGTGTGATCCAGTGAAGAATTGCATCTTATGCCATTCTTAGGTGAATGGCACAAATACATAGATATTTCACCAGTGAAACACCCAGATTCCATATATAAGTCTGCACCAGCAGACTTAAGGGATCAGAACAGAAAGGTTTCATCTAGTTTCATCCTGGCTTTATCTCCTTGGGCCTTGTGTCAGACACAGCATGGATCCTGGCACAGATGGCTCTGGCCACCCACATCCCTCTGCCCTGCACAGCTCCTGCAAACCCTGTTGGACACTACTTCCTGAGGAATGCAGAGTGTTGATTTACCACCCACTACCACACCATGGTTTTCTGGTAGCTGGAGCTGCTAAATATGCTGTAAATATGCCAGTATAAGACTGCTATGTTTTGACATTGCCCAAATAAATTCCTTTCCAGATTTCAAGGAACATTTCTACATCTCTCACTTGAGAGGAGAATATGACTTTTCTCCTAGATCAAATAAGTTTTGCGAGATAGCACTCAACAAAATCCTAAATGAGAAAACTAAATCTGAACATTTGTTCAAACCCAAAACAACGATTCAGTTGAGTCAGTGGGTCTTACTGACTATAGCCATTCAGGTTAACCGCTATCATAACTGACGGTATGTGCACTGTTGCTTCACCCCAATTGCAAAATCAGACATGTTAAACCACCTTCCACAGCTGGCATGGGCAAAGAACCAGTGTGTGATCAGGTACTGTAGCCTGACCGAACACCACATATCTCAACTGATTTTAATCATGACCATATCAAAAGAGATTAACTGATCTTTGCATTAAACTCTACAAAAGGCAAACTATAAGACTGTTCTACTGCATTGTTTTCCATTTTCTTCCACTTAAAAAAAAAATACAAGCATCAAAACCAATCTCTCTGCTTCTGCAAACAGGATAAGCAGTGCTGAAGATAGACTAACTTTGTATTTCTCTGAATACTTTGAGAAAGTATGAAAGTAGTTTCCAGGTAAGATTAAATGGGATAGCAGTTCTATATTTCCTGCTGTTATTTTTTTTTCATACTTATGAATGAAGCAGATTTTATTAAACAACTGATTAAATAATAATTTAATGTGTCTTTCCAATTTGCTATGATTTCTCTGACTTTATTACAAAGTCTGTTTTCCAACTGAAATAACATATATTTCTATATGAGGTACCATTAATGCAGGCAGCAGTGTGTACAATTTATAGACCATTCTTAAATTGCCTTACCTTTAAAATGATATTGCAATGTAGTTATTTCATAAGCAGTTAATGTGATTATGTAAAAAGCTGTGTAATGTTTTAACATGATTAGGTATTTTTTTGTGTTTCTTCTCACAAAATAACCAAGCAAATGTACATGAAACAACGTGAAGTACTGGAATCATATTATATGTAGTGTATTGATAAAATAGAAGATGAATTTGCTAAGAGTTAGTCTCATTAACTGTGAATTTATTTGCTTGCTTCCTGGGATGTCTCCTGGGATGTCTACACTGCTGTCCCTGCAGTGACTGCTGTTCTTGAGGACATACCAGAATTAGCTTGAAATCTGATCAAGTGGATGTGTCAACAGAGAGCCATGGCCCCATGGAGCTTGTTTTAACCATCTGAACCTTTAATTTACTTCTCCAAAAGCTTCTGCAGCCCACACTCAGTTCTTTGCTGCAGAAACTGTCCTGCCACTTGTACTTTTGCTAGCTAGTATAAAGCTTCTGCAGCTATTTCTAAGTGAACTGCAGTCACAGCAACACAGGTAGAGCTTTTATGAAAACAGATTAACTAGAAAGATTCTGAGAGTGTAATGCAGAAACTGCAGACAAGCACAGAAAAGAACAATTTCAATGAAAATTATCATAAATCACCTAACTTGAATAGGCTTCAGAGATTTGCTACAGACTGGGTTGGTGCTTAATCATTTTAGACAACATATTTAGTACAAGTCGATGCATACATCTAGTATCAAATTCACTACAGGTGTAAGCAAGCATGACTTTAATTGAGTCGTGCATGCTTATATTAGATTTGGCCTGAACTCGGAATGGCTTTCAGCAGGTGTAGTTTATGGTGCTCCAGATGATACATCTTTTGCCATAGAGTAAAAATAAAATAAAATAAATAAAAATAAAAGAAATATAAGATTGGATGGATTGTTATTATGACCTTAATCTATAGTTAGAGACTAGTTGTATAATAGTCATTATACAAGCTCAGCAAGGAGGATGGCCACATTTCTTTGCAATACGTTTCCTAAGAGTTCTGGCATACCAGCTAAGGTAAAGGAATTTTCCACCTCTTCCTGTTTTGTTCCAGTCCTCTCTTCCCTTACCGTCGGGAGTGGCTGCATGAGTAGTGAGTCCAGTCTACAGACCATCAGTACAGATTCATTTGCATCAGTTTGTCAGATTGTGAAAACAGCTTTCAGGACATGGAGATGCTTTCCATTCCACATCTCCAACATGCAAGAGGGAGAGTTCCCAGCAAAGAGCTGGGGCAGACATCTTAATCTGTAATACAGCAATTTCTACATAAGTGCTCTGGTCACTGTTTAGACAAGGAAGAACTTGGGTCCAATTGGCACAGAGACAGCAGAACCGCTGTAGCTATGTCTTTGCTAGAAAGAAAAGCTGCCTCCTGGAATCAACGGAGGGAAAAAAGTGTAGTGAGAATTAAGTAGTTCTGTTGGGAGGTGGGGGTGGAAGGTGGGTGGATGGTGGGTAGTGGGTGGGGAAAGACCGTTCTTTAACACTGTCTAGTTAACTTGGGTGAAACAAAGACAAAGAGGTACCCCACATGCTCTCCAGTTCACTTTGTACTTTTCCATCAGCCACTTTGTAGCCTGACAAATTCAGCACTTATTTCTAACAGAGAAAATGCAGTGTGAAATTGCATTGAATCTAATTACATAATTATGTTCTATGAAAAAAAGTGCATGAGTGAATGAGTTGTAGTTCAAGAGAAATATGAACAACTTGGGTTTCATTGTTGGGTCATGCATTTAAATCCAGAGAGCTGCCCCACCCTAAACACCATTTTGTTAAACTACAAATTCACAAATGATAAAGAAGCTAGTTGGTTTGGGTCAATGCACATCAAAACGGAGACTTACATAAACTATTGGAAGGGATCCAGGGCCATTGTGGGTGATACTCTCTGCCCTACAAGCCAATTCCTTTCCCCATGGCTTGATATCAGTCCTGGAAGTCAGGGAAGTGCTAAAAAAGAATGAGAGCTTTGCATGGATGCCAACACCTATCCTTCTTCCATCCATTAACACTCCCTAATCCGAAAAATTCACTAGCCCTATAGGTTCCCACACCACAGACCTGTTATGCTGATTAGAAAATTCACACTTCAATATTAGTGCTGATTAAAAAGGTTTTCCTATGCCTTATGCAGATGTTGAATATTCATCAACAGTGTCTGGTTTAAGAAATGATAAATAGCATAGGAAATAATTGTATAACTACATCAAAAACTTATTTGTAGTGTTCAGCAATGTCCCCCTACAGCCTAGTTTATAAACAAATTATCTGAATTATTAATTTTTCATGCAGGGACTTTAAAAAAAATAATAATAATAATCCCAGTGGGTTATTACAGCCCTTCACAGGAAATGCATATCTCCTAGCACTAATGACATCATCAATAACAAGAAGTTTATTTCCAAAGAACTCAAACCAAAATTTAATTAACTGTGTATGATATTTTCAAATTAAACATGAGTTAAGGGTTTCAGAACTGGTATTAATATGAGTTCTAAAGTAAATTCATCTTCTAGGAGATTAAAAACAACAACAACAATAACAGCCCTCACAAACTCCAAAATAAGTGTAGAATTTAATGCAAAGTTTCATTTTGTCTGCTGACAATATGGAAATGATTTGCTTCTGTCTGGAATTCCCATTTGTTTAACAGAATCAGCAAGAATGCTGCTTGATAGGGAACGTAGCATGGGTGAGTGGTGCTGGAGCTGTGATGAAAAAGGAAGTCTTTCAAATGAAATCCCCACTTTCCCCCACTTGGCAGTTTTTCACTTTCTGGATGACAACAGCACACGAAGTAAAGAGAGAGTAATCTACACTGCATGATGTCCATTTTGAAGTTGTCTTTGAAATACCAAATCAGACATACCAGACACATAATAGAGAACAGGACTACTTGGATTTGTATTGAAATTTCCCATGTTTGTTACCAAAGACAACTGGAAACAAAACAAAATGGAAACAAAAACTAAAAAAAAGTTTACCTTATAAAAGAAGAAATAATGAAATTCATATTTATGGTAAAATAGAAAAAGTATTTGACGTTTTGCTGTGGAAAAAAAAAAAAGAAAATAAAAAATCATGAAAAAATATCAGCTCTAGAGGAACAACAAGAATGTGGGAATTCGTCAAACTTCAGGAAAAGATTGGGCATTAGATTCTAGAAATATATCTTTTAACTGTTTGGATATTCAAATATATGCATTATTCAAGTACACAATCAGTGGCAACACATTTTCGTTATTTTTCATTATTTCTTTTGGATAGAGTTATGTGTTTAAAAACAACACAACTATTATAAATACATCTTTAAGGTACTGAATAAATATCAAGCAATTCTTTTTGATGCAGTAGCATCATTCTCTTGTAAAAAAGAAAAAAAAAAAAGGCAATGAATATGTATGCTACTGCCAGGATGAAAGGGGTCAAAAATTATAGCACTGTCTTTCTTTTCAAAAGGAAGATAAATATTCTGCTACTGAGGAAAGTGCATTTCCTTTCAACTTCCTCTGATGGAATCTCTTCCAGAGAGAGGCTATTGACAGAAGAATAAGGAGGCTTGGACATTAATATTTGGGACAGAAGTGAGTAAATTGCTTCTTTTCAGCACCTTCTGCAGTTTACACTGGAGTAGCGATAATATAGAATACTTCAAGTCTACAAATCTAAAATGACAAATTCAACCAAGCAATCTCTCTTTCCCATTTCCTGATGGCCACCTTTCTGGGTGTGATTTCTGTGAAATTCTAGTCCCTCCTAGATGAGGGATTGGTTAGATAATCAGTTTCCAAAGTGGTTCTTGATAGCAGTGGTGACAAAAGCACAACCCCAGGAAACAATGGCGAAAAAATACCCAATTTCCCTTTATAACTTGTTGAGAGACCAAATAAATACACTCAGAAACAAGAACTGAAGTTTGTCATTCCAGAGACTGGTAGGGAAGGAAGAGGACAGAGCATGCAATTATGGAGGAAGCTGAATTTTTACCTAGAATTTAATAAACTACTTTTACTTTTAGAAAACTGTCATAACACAGTAACTGTTTTGTTAAACGGTGAGTGTAAAAGAGCTTTTACGAGGCAGTTAAAGGGTAGAGAAAAAAATTGTCTGCATAAAGTCACCACATTATGTATTGGTGTATAAAAAAAGAAAATATCTATAATCATATGCACAGACCAAACAGTTGAGGTGAAGCCTGGTGATAATAACTAAATTCTGTAAATTAAAAAAATGTAAAGAAAAAAAATGTAAAGAAAAAAAATGTAAAGCAAGAGTTATTGATAATGGTGGTGATGATTGTTCCCTGTGCGCCTTGGCACATAGAAGCCACTCTGTTAGACACACTGTAGAAAGAATAAAAAATGCTGTCTTTCCTAAGGATCAAATTATTGAAGGTTTCAGTGTATATTTTGGACTTTCCCAAGCCCAGAAAAAAAAAAAAAAAAAAAAAAAAAAAAAAAAAAAAAAGTATATTCCAAAAGTCTGGGTAGCATCGCAAACAAACAAGCAAAAAAAAAAAAAAAAAAAAAAAAAAACTAATCACAGAAATATGAGAAACATGTCTTAATTTTCTTAATTTTCTTAAAGTCCTGCTGATTTCATTAGCTTAGGTACTTTAGCTTTTGGAAACAGAAACTTCCAGCAGCCTGAAATGCTGTCATTCACTTCTGCTGCATATACAAGTATGAGAACCTCTATTTCAGAACTTTACAAAGCTAACAGGAAAGAAAGGATATTCCACGTTTCTAAAAGTACTTGTTCCCAGTGCAGACAATACTGAGTCCTAAGGTGTAAGATAGTACCATAAACAATGTGACTCACAAATAATTCTTCCCAAGTACTTGAAAAGGATCCATCAGAAGGAGGGCTGGTTTCAGGAGTGACCTTGTTATGCTATTGTATATGTCTAATATAAAATTGATTTTAAAAGAAAAAAAAAAAAAAAAAAAAGTAATCAAGTAATCTTGCCAGGAGTTTGCTGAGAGTATATTTTTACAGAAAAAGAAAAGAATATATGCCATATTTATTGCTGTAAAAGGATCCTGTGTAGTATGAAAATGTTAAATACACATTGCATACAAAATGTATATTATCAAAACTACACTTCACATAAAATAAATATTATATTGTATGTAAGATGTTGGCGTTGTGCTAAAATATACTGCAAATAAAGTGATATTTAATGTATGTATAGGTTCATATCAAGTTTCTGTAAAAATAATATAAAGTCTCTCATTCAAGATGTCTACAGGGAAAAAGCAGAATATTAATTTTCATGGTACTCTACTCCAGTATTTCCATAAGTGTTATATGTCTATGCCTATATAAAGCTGTTGCTACATACTAGGACCACTATAGTTGAAAATGTTCCATGAATTGAACAGGAATCTTTCCATCCAAAAAGTGCCAAATAACAGGTCACCTCAAATGGATGGTGAAAAGCATGAGTGCATTTTAATACATGCCTTGAATCCAACTTTGAAAGCTTTACATTGTTTGTATCCTATATTCCAGTTATGAATAAAATTTTAAAGGTGCTCAAAAAAAAAAAAACAACACACAAAAAAAAAAAAAAAAAACACACCTTCAAAGTATGTTTATTATGTTACTATGACATACCATGCTGTGGAGGCATATACAATTTTGATAGCCAAAGAAAACATATTTACAGAGTGTGAAATTATAAATTATCATTTTCTTTACTCATAGCACTAGTTTAATTGTGCTTTTATATTTTCCAGTAAAATTTTCAGAGAGACCTGTGGTTTGATAGAGCCAAGTTAGAAAGAGCATTCATCACTAGGCTTTTTACTTAAGCCAAAATATTATTAAAATAATAAAAGACACCCTAAAAGGTATAGCTGTCATGTATAAAAAAATCTGCAATAAAATACCAGTATTAAAGTAGGCCAGCACAGTCTCACCTGTGCTTCTGAAATATCAAACCTGGAAAAAATCATGATGATACTTCTTTGAGGAGAAATTTGGTGTTTTGTTCTGATACTGTAGTTCAAGCCAGTCAGACCCACTTGTAGGCTTGCCCATACTTTTTCCACAACACATGAACACTAGGTTTTATCTTCATAGTCTGGCACAAAGACTATAGCCTGTACCTAACATGGTATTGCACCTAGTTCTTATTTGTCATATAATTGTTTCCTTATACCCACAGTCACCATCAGCACAGATGAGGTCACCTCACCTATCACAGAATCAGAATCTTAGAAGGGATGCCAGGAGGTCTCTAGTTCCTCTGATCAAGGTAGGGTCAACACTGAATTCAGGCCAAGTTGCTCAGAATTTTGTCCATTCTTGAAGGCCTCCAAGGTTATAGATACTGACCATCCTACTCCAGTGCTTAGCTATCCTCATGACAAAAATATTTTCATTGTACCATGTCAGAAACTCTCTTGCTTCAATTTATGAGCACTGTTTGTCATTCTCTAACTGTACATCTCAGTAAAATGCCTGTCTCTGTGCTTATGGTAGTCCCTAAGATGCCCTGAAGCTACATTATCTGATCATGCTGAATAAGCTGAGCTCCCTCATTGTCTCCTCACAGGATAAGTGCTTCATCCTCCATCCATTTTGTTGGTCATTTGATGAACTGGCTTCAATTAATCAATATCTTTACTGTACTGAGTGGCCCAAAAATGGATGCAGGTCTCCCGAAAGTGATCTAAAGAGTACCAGGATGAAGTGGTTAGGCACTTCCCTTGATCTGGTGGCCAAAATCCTATTTTTACACTATATACTGTTAGCCCTTACCACTGCCTGGTGTGACTCAAGTCTAGCTTGCTGTCCACCAGGATTCCCAGGGGCTTTCCAGCAGAGTTGAGACAGTCAGTCAGTACCCAGCCAGCACTGATGTAGAGTTTAGTCTGTACAAGATGCAGGACTTTTTTCCTTGAATTTATCCTTGTTGAATCTGACAAGGTTCCTTGATTCATCTAGTATGCCAGATCCATCTGATGGGCAGCCCTGCTCTCAGGAGTAACCATTGTACTTACAATGGGCGTACAATGCAAACTTGATGTGGGTATCTTCTATCTTCTCCTCTAAGCTTTTAATGGGATTAATTAAATAGCATTGGTCCCAGGATGTTTCCCTTAGAAACTTCATTTGTAAGCAGTCACACAAGGAAGAGCAAGGGTGGTGAACCACTTTGACCAGTGACCCTGCCATATTTTCATCCACCTGGTAGTCTATCCATCTAGACTGTAATATCTCAACTGTGAAACAAAAATGGGACACCGTACCAAAATGCTCAATAAAGTCATGGTCAGTGACATAACCTACTAAGAAAATCTGATGAATTGCATGCATAATGTTCTAAACCAGAAATATTTTAACATCGTGTTTTCAACTAAGTTTATTTATTCCTTACTTCTAGGAGACAGCTATAGTAGCTGATAATGAGATCTCCTTATGATCTGCTACAGCATCCCATCAACCATAGATCTCATGAACTCTGACACTGATTAAACTACTTCACCCCATCATTTCTGATATAACTAGGGAAAGATCATGAAATACACCTGAAAATTCATGGAAATTCAGAGATTAATTTCTTTTGGCTACTCTTCCAGCTCCCTGCTGACTACATTTCCAGATGTCTGGGTGGTTGAATATTGTTGAATTGCTACCAGAAAGCCAAGTGTGTGCTTGCACACTGCATTGATAGCAGGGCTGGTATATTTCATTAGGGACAGAATGCAGCTTGAAGTACAGAGGAAATGGAGATTTTTACAAAACTGGTGTCAGGCTTCTGGAATACAAACTAAATAGTTAATTTAAGATTCACATTTCACACATTGAAGCATTTACTCATCTGCAACTTGCCTACAATCCCCCAGAACATTTAATCACATTCATTCTCAAAAACCTACGTACATATTTAATAGCTTGATGGATCAGGTCCTTAACTGAATAGGGCAGAGCAGAACGACTGGTACAGCAGAACGACTAGGACACCTGAGGCTGTAGGACTCGTCTCATCCAACACTAGACATTTATAACAAAAGCATATATCTCAGCTACTTAGTGTAGACCCTCTTCATAATTAATGGAGAGAAATAGACACTTCTAGGGTGCAATTCATCAGTCTTACTTTAAACATCTGCTTTAGGAATAGATGAATTGCACCCATCAGGTGTATATTTTTCCCAGCTAGTTACAAAGTGGATCAAGGTGACTACCTCAGAGGCAACATCTTGCTTTGGATCTTGCTCCAAATAAAGCTTCTGACTAGAGTCAGAGAGCTATAAAAAAGACTCTCAGCAACTTATAGATTGCTTCCAAGTCTTGTTCCAGTGGTCTGTACTTCTTGGTTAATTTTCTGATCATTCTTGACCAACTGTCTCCAACTAGCTTGCATTTTCTGCTCCTGCTCCTGTCCCCTCACTACAGATTTAAAATCCCTAGTGCCCTGGCCTTTACCAGTGCTAGGCTTCTGCCTTGCCCCTTAGGTTTGGGATATACAGATGCTTTTTCTTCTGGGCTTCCCACCTGACTTGTACATAAGGTATTTTCTCCCTAGACTGAAACATTAAGGCTCCTTCCCACTCCTGACATTGATCTTTTTTAATCATAGACTCTTGCTTCTGCTTACATTCCATTTCCAGCCCAGTTTAGCAGCCCTGTCCACCCATGCCCTAGCTGTTATGAATAGGCTGTCAGCTACTGAAGAAGGTATAGTATATGCCACATAATTTTTTCTGTGATATAAATTGCTTCATGGAGCAATACACTTTGTGGACGCTAAGCATAGGGACAAACCTCAGTATATGGACATATGTCTACAAACAACATGTGGCTACTGCTGTTCAGCTATTGAACTTCTGTAACCACCCTTCACTCATATTTTGAATTAGACTAGTAACTTTTTTTTTCTTGGTCTACTTTTGGTCTCCTCTCAACTCCAGTTAGTATCAGTAACAGAAGCTCTTTGAGCAGAAAGAAGCATACAATATTCTCTCAGCTCAGCAAACATGTAACCCTAGCCAAAGTCCTCTTTAGCAAGCTCACAGATGTGCGTAATTCCACTACCTCAGCCTTCTGACTGGTGCATATATACACATATATATTTCCCAATAAAAATGAGCTTCTGTTGAGGAGCAAACTAAATACTGATCATTCCAGCCAGACCATGGTTTTGCTACTACTAATGTTTCTACTAGTGCCATCTCCCTAGACATAATGACCGGGTGGTGGAAACTCTCCATATTCTTCATAGAGCAGCTGTTTACTGCAGTCTCCCAGAAACTACTGATGCAAGTTTTTTTTAACTTCTTTTAAAATGAAGAAAGTTTGTCCATAGTGCTCAACAGAAAAACAGTAAGTTTTAGTAACTCTAATGGCAGAGATGATATTAAAGTATCTATTAACTTTCCAGAATAAAAACAATCAGATTTTTAAATGAACCTGCAATGAAATAAAGGAGGGAGGGGCACAGAAAAAGACAAGTCCTCCTTCAGAGGTGATCACAGCTCTAATAATCCCCATTTCTACACCCTTGAAATTATATGTTTATCTGCTTTTCTTTGGCTGATCAGTAAACTATTAAACACAAATCAGAATATAAGAATGGTAAGCTTTAGTAGATGGCAAATTAATTGTTAGAAACAGTTCAGCTGAAAAATAAATAAATAAATACATTACAAGCAACATGATCCTTTAGAACATGCGTTTTGTCATTACCATCCAAAGGGGTTCTGCTATTGCCCTTTTCAAACACTCAAGTATGTTAATGTCCGTAATGGTGACCTAATCAGTTTAGGTGTATCATCCAAACAGTTTCACAGAAGCAATTGAGAGAATGTCATCAAGGACTTGAAAATGTAGTGTGCTTCACCATGTCTGCAGAGCAGGCCAGAGCGTGACAAATGGCAGCTATGTTATACTCGGTCTCAAAAGCAACTGATCTGTTACATAAAATCACATTCTAAAACAGGGTTTCATTTGGTGTTTAAATGTATAAAGCATAGAAGTACTGTTAGATTTGAGTTCTGGTAAGACCTGTGAGATATTCTGTACATTAAAATCCCAAATTTTGAGTTTGGGATAGGAAGGTATACACACATAATATACTGTAGCACATCCTGCAAGCAAATTATAAAGCTGTGTGAAAATAGGTGCTTGAGTCATTTATTCTATGTATGTCAGTAAATGCCTTGCACATGGGAGCATCGGAAAATTTCTCCTAAGCTGAAAATGGTAAATTGTTAATGAATAAAACAGAAAATAATTTAAAACACCTCTTTATTTTTCTTTCATTTATTATTATTATTGTTGTTGTTGATGATGATATTGTTATTATTATTATTATTATTATATAAAATAACAAAAGAAGAAGCTATGGAAAACGTCTTGGATGATATTCTGATTTTATGCAAAAACAGCTGAAAAAATCTGCTACTGATTTTAAAGAAGGAAGGCTCTTTGTAAAGTGCTTTCACTTGTTTTGCCTGAAAGGAAAACAAAATATCTGTGTCACACTAACAAAATTACTAAAGGTTAAAGTTGCAACCAAGAGGCATATTATAGGCTTTTATCTCATGCACATAGCTGAGAAACACCAGCACTACGTAAATGAAGTAACTTGACAAAAATTCCCTAGGTTTCAGCATCCCACTAAGTTCTTCAAAATGTTTTAGTATGAGAGGAGGCAAAACAAAATGTAGAAGTGGATGTTCTTCCTTCCTCATTTGCTCAGGAAACTTTCCCTCCAAATTAATTCAAGTCCCCCTCAATATAGAGATTTCTCTTTAAACACCCTATCTTTTTATAATCGTTGAGGATATAAAAATCACATCAGACAATAATATATTCATAACTGACAACAATAACAATGAAATGGAGCCACTACAATGTGAAAATGACTTTCTAGGAGAACTATTATGTAAAATACACAAGACTAAAAATTCTTTTTTTCTTAGCTTGGTCTTATTTATAGCTCTGCTCTTGTTAATGCAAGGGATGTTGGGATTAAAGCAATACATGGGAGAAATCGCAAGTGGAATCACAGTGAAGGTGAAAATGTCCTGTGTATCAACAAAGCTTCATATGTTGCTTTTATGATCCTAAAATGTAATTATTATATTACACAGAATTACAGAATAGTTGAGGTCAGAAGGGACCTCTTGAAGATCATCTAGTACAACCTCCCCTCGCTCAAGCAGGGTACCTAGAGCACATTTCACAGGATCATATCCAGGCAAGTTTTAAACGTCTCCGGAGAAGGAGACTCCACAGCCTCTCTGAGATACCTGCTCCAGTGTGCACAGCAAAGTTGTTCTTCATATTCAGATGGATCTTCCTGTGTTGCAGCTTTTCCTATTGCTGACACCATCAAAAAGAGTCCTATCCTCTTCACACCCTCCCTTATGATATTTATAAATATTGATAAGATCCCCTCTCAGCCTTCCCTCCTCCAGACCAAACAGGCCCAGTTCTCTCAGTCTGTCCTCATACAACAGGTGCTCCAGTCCTCTCATCATCATCTTGACTCACCCCAGTAGCTCATGTCCTTCTTGTACTGGGGAGCCCAGAACTAGACACAATACTCCAAGTGTGGCCTCACCAGTGCTGAGATGGACAGGATCATCTCCCTCAACCTGCTGGCAACACTATTCCTAATGCACTCCAGGATACCATTGACCTTCTTGGCTACAAGGGCACATTGCTGGCTCATGGTTAACCTGCTGTCCACCAGGGCTCCCCAAGTCCTTCTCTGCAGAGCTGCTTTCCAGCAGGTCAGCCCCCAGCCTACACCAGTGCTTGGGGTTATTCCTCCTTAGGTGCAGGAACCTCCACCTTTGTTGGACTTTGTGAGTATATGTTTTTCAGCTTGGATCATCCCCCACCTTTTGTGGGGTGTGATACAGCCCATCCACTTCCATGCTGTGGAGTGCATGGAGACACATAGGTGTGTAGAAGGGGGAGAGATCTGTGAGGGATAGAGAGAGCCCATTCTGTCGCCATTTAAACCACACCACTCTGGCCGTGGGTAGGCTTTGTCCCAGGCAGCCACAGTGAGCATGGCCTAACAGCACATGACAGTCAAACAGCATCCATGTCCAGCCATCCAGAGCTTGTACTGTCTCCCTTGCCCTGTTTTGTTTAGCAGCATAGGCATTGTCTAAGTGTATTGTTTAGCAAGTTTCATTTTATAAGGTACTTTTCTTCCTCTTTCACGCTGACCTGACAATTTCTTGTGCTAAAATAACAATGAAATCCTCTTCTAAAGTTTCTTTCAGACAAAAATTGCCAAGGTTGCCTATGATGCCACCAATTTACAAAAGAACCTGTCAAAGCATCTTTGAGACATTCTGCATTTACTTATGCAGGGCAGAATCACAATGTGTGTTAACTGCTTTTCTCCCTCTTATGCTTGGACTTTCAGAGAAGTTCAGCATTCAATGAGTACCCTTTATGGCTTTTGGAGTTGTGTATGTGCTAGTATTGGATCTGCAAAACTAAACAGATGGTGTTTAAGATCCAGCAACCCCACTGTACACATTTCAAGGGGAGGTTAATTTAGACTGATCCTTGTATTGCCCATGAGCTCAGTGCCTGTTTGCAGTTGGTGTATTTTCAGTACGCGTTTGGGAAATATAATCCAGTTTAGTAAAGGTGTCCAGTTTACATTCTCCAAGGTGACTGCATGATGTGAACAGTCTTTTTTAAAATCCATAAACAATTATACTCCAGGCTACAGAAGAACAGTAATATCCAAAATGGTTCATTTTGCAGGCAAGTGAAACTGTAAGAAGTGCCAGTTAATGTTTTGAATTAATTTATTTGAAATCACTTGTAAGAAAATATATATTTTTTGCTAACATTTAATTTTAAACTGGGTCTTCATGATGGAATTGAGATGAAAGGTATGTGAGTCTTAGCACTGACAGTTTTTTTCTCCCAACACTCTACTTTTCCTCTTCTCTGTATATCACCTATGTGCAGTGAAAGGGTGTCACTCATGCTGTCAGATGATGAATTTCCCCATCCAAAATAAGACCAGGTGTTTTAGTCAGTCTGCCTTGGAGAAGCAGGAGGAACAGAAGGCTGTGCAACAACCCAGTGGTAAGCAGGTGAAACAATTGTGTCTCCAAAGGTCCAATACCTTCCAGAAGTACTGTCTGTTTTTTTCACTGGGGAATTGGTTAAATATGATAATTTAGTTCACTCTTATCTTCTGTAACATTTCAGAAATGACAATGAAACCACCTTTGCTTAAAAGTTCAAAACCTGTTTAAACACAAACTTTGGGACTTCTTTAAACTCTTGAAAGGCATTCTTCCCTAAGTGGAAATCTGAGCTGTTTTCAGCTGACTCAGCTAAGCACAGCTCCTAGGCTTTGTAAAAGAGAAAAACAAAAACCAAACAAATAAAAAAATATCCCTGGTAAGTATATTCTCACTTAGTGGTAAAGAACCCTATGCATGTACTCTTGTCTGTCATGCTCCAGTACAGCACTCTGCACTGTTAAATGTTTTTGTTTTTGTTTTTGTTTTTTTCAATCTCTACTGCTGAAAGACAGTTGAATGTTACAGTTCCCTCACCTCTTCAGTTGTTTTTTATTCTTTCAGCTACATGCTGTCATCATGAATAATCTGATTTCAAAGAATAGAAAATATCTCTTTTTGTGATAAAACTGTTCAAACTATTTAAAATGTGTTTTCCAGATTATTCATCTTTTTTTGTCACATCAGAACTTTGCTTCAAAACAGATCAGCCAAAGCTTCATCAAGTTTTATCTTGCCCAAAGTGAGCAAGGGGCGGGCTGACTCACAGACAAGTAATAGCTCTCCATCTCTATGTCACCAGCTTAAATTCAGCAAAGGTCGCCACTGATAACTGAGTTTTTGATTGCCTAATGAAATTAGCTGATGGTCTTGTATAGTGGACAGATGTCATTATAAAAAAAAATAAATTATACCAGTTGATAACCTTTCTTGCTTGACTCAACAGAAAAATGACGTACTGAATGAGACACAGGTGCTCAACAACTTTCACACATCTACACCTGGCACCTGGAAAATAAGTTTAAGGGCACGTTGCCAGGGGTTAAGTGTATTCCACTTACTCTGAAGCTGAAAGATTTCAGACATCGAGGCTATTAGTCTATTACATTTCTTAAATGCCATGCTATTCCAATTTTTGTTTTAGAAAAAAAGGGGGGGAAGGGAGAGACAGAGAAATTATACTGACTCACTCTGAAATTCAAATTTACCTAGGCAGCCAGGGAAAATTAAAATATGCTACGGTAACACTGAAACACTGAAAATAATGGGTGCAACAATATCTGATTAAACAATATAATTTTATAAGCTTCTACAAGTATCAAGTTCTTGCTGTTCTGGTGCATTTTGCACGTAATACTTTTCCAGCAGAAACCAAGAAGTTTGCGTCATATAAGAAAAAACATGCTATGGATTTGCTCACTGGGGCTAGATTTTAACAAGTAGACATCTTAATCAAAAAGAGGGATAGACAGCTTTTATTTGCATCCCCTCTTTAGGAACAAATTCCTTCTTTCATTGTCAAAACCAACTAAAAAAAAAAAAATATATATATATATATATATATATTTCTACTTCCCGTGTTCTTAGCACTGTAAGTTTTTTTTTTTTTTTTGGTTTACCAATTCAGTTAATTATCATCCCTTTAAGACTAATTTATATATATATATGCATATATATATAAAGAGTCTGCCAACATTATTTTTGGATGTTAGAAGCTCATTGCTTCTTCCTGAAACAAGCAGAATGCCTAACAGTTTAGCAATTTTTCTTACAATGTACCTAAACCAGGTTTCCCTGGGGCTTATAAAACTTTTGCATTTAGAGAAGACTGTTAGTTCATTCATCAAACACATGATATAAACCACTCTGCTTTGCACCTTTAAACAAAAAGAGAGGAAGGAAGGAAGGAAGGAAGGAAGGAAGGAAGGAAGGAAGGAAGGAAGGAAGGAAGGAAGGAAGGAAGGAAGGAAGGAAGGAAGGAAGGAAGGAAGGAAGGAAGGAAGGAAGGAAGGAAGGAAAGAAGGAAGGAAGGAAGGAAGGAAGGAAGGAAGGAAGGAAGGAAGGAAGGAAGGAAGGAAGGAAGGGAGGGAGGGAGGGAGGGAGGGAGGGAGGGAGGGAGGGAGGGAGGGAGGAAGGGAGGGAGGGAGGGAGGGAGGGAGGAAGGGAGGGAGGGAGGGAGGGAGGAAGGGAGGGAGGGAGGGAGGGAGGAGTTAGACATGCACACAGCGGTAACAGTGGTAACACTAATGGACATGGTTTTTAGTGCTTGGCTGTACAAAAATGTTCACGCAAGCAACTGTCGCAGCAATTATTTATGATTAAAAAACATGGGAATGTTGTGGTGACTTTGCATTAGACGTCTAGTGTATGTCAATTGTTTTATTCATGATAAACAGATCATTTAGTTGGAAAAAATCCCATCTGCCTAGATATATCTCTTATTATTTATGAGAACCATGTTTAGGAATGCAGGCAGCACATGTGCATAATTAATCCTGAAGAGAATTAGACATTGTTTGATTCACAGCTGAATGCAATTAGCATTAGGAAGTTTACATATGTTGGCAATAACACAGATTAGCAACTAAAGTGCTTGTTAAAAAATTTAACCTGAGGCTGCTGGAGCAGACCTCTCTTAATGATGCTTTAAATGTTGTTGATGAAGTAATAATCAATTTTGTTTTATAAATAGTAAATCAAGAATTTAGGTCTAATTAGCTGTGCTACAGATCACTTCACTTACATATCCAATGTACATGCAATGTGTGCTGTGAACTTTCTTTGAGTCTGGTGTGCAAACAGTTGTTAAGGGAAAGACGTGATCCCTTCTGTATTTAAAAAAGAAAACAAAAACACATGGGTAAGAATGAGATGAGATGTCTGTGGTGGGAGTGACTCTGCTCCTGGCACTCACGAAGGAAAGAGCTTTTCCTTTGTCATTTCAGAGCTTTTTAACTGAAGGATGAAGAAACAATGCCTTGCCTGCCTTTTTAAAATATAATAATTAGATTATAATTCACTGTCTGTGAAATGAAGCCCTCTAATGGAGAGGGAGGAGGAAGAGAGAATATAAGTGATGAAAGTGAGGAGGCAAAGTAAAATTGAGCTGTAATTGTTTTCACTTCAACTTTAAGAAGTTCAACGTTAATTAAAATGTTTCTGCACCACTCACCACCAGATTGGCACAAAAGAGGGCTGGCTGGTGTGTGCAGCTGCTGACTGGCAGGTATGTCAGCAAGGCGATTGCTAGGAAGGCTGCAGCTTCACACACACACACACACAGCCCTATATAGTCTAAAAATTATGTTGCAATTCAGTTGCAAGCAGTTCTAGTTTTATTCAAGACACTAAAGTAAGAAAGTAAGAGAAAGAAATTAATACTTCCTGAGCTAGCTAACATAGTTTGACAATTGTTCTAAGGTATCTTTTGTTCCAAGATATATTTACCATTACTTTGTCTTAGCATTTCCTTTTTTTCTCATCTTGAATTCTGTTTATTCATATGGGAGGTGTTCAGAGATATAAACTTCAGCCGAGCACCCAACATGCCATAATGGGTCAGCAGAAGCTGGATCTGTGAAGAGGTTTCCTTTTCCTTCAACTGTATTGCCTCTATGTCATTTCTGTATGTGAGCAGGTGCTCTTGGGGATGTGTTGTGCAATCCCTGTAATCACCCTTGCTATAGCAGAGGAGCAGGAGATGGTACTAAGTACTCTCACCAGATGAAATTGCAACAGGATCCTGCAGCCATTCTTTCTTCTGACAGATGTCTGTGTGCCCCCCCAAAACATGAGGATAGATATGCCTATATCCTCAAGCCCTCTCTCTTCAGCAGGCTAGAAAGCCCATCTCAGCTAGCCAGGAAAAATTTAAAGTAGCTGAAAGAAGAGGGAGTAAGCAGATAGCCAGAGCTGACAGGGCTTTGCTTCCCCCAATGCCAAAAGAAACTCATTTTGCATGTGACGACACAAAACAGGCACTTCCTACTCACTCATCTACAGACCAGCCAGAGACTGTAAATAATCATGAAGTGGAGTAAGGGCTAAACTGGAAAAGGCATTTAGGCTCCTAAAAATGGGAAAATGTGCTAGCAGGCATTCAAGAATGAATAAGAGCTCTCATCAGAGGAAGCGCATAAAGCACAGAGCAGCTTTGATTGGTCACATTTCCTTAGGGGAGGCATGGAAAAGAGCAACCAAGCCCAGAGGATTTCCCTGGTGAATGGTAAGCTCTCCCCGTAGCTCCTGAGGAGAGCGGGAAGGGTGAGCCTACAGGGAAAGCCTGCACATGTGTGAAGGCTGAGTGGCTTCTTCTGTAAGTGATAAGTGTTGCAAATTCCTAAGTGCTGCTCAATTGCGTAATTTGATATCTGTTATATCGGTTCTGTAGGCTGTGTGGGAGCATGTCATGTTCCCCTGAGTCACCGCCACCAGTAATACTGTAAAGATTTCCTCAGCTTTTGAACAGGAGGTTTCTGGAAAAATAGTTGTCTCCATTCCAGATTAATTCTCATCATGTTAGAGGGTCTACCATAAGAACAGATGATACTGAGAAACCTTGGCAGTAGCCTGATGCAATTTTAAGAAATTTCCAAGTTAGCCTGTTTGTTTATCTTCGTTTAGCTGAGAGAGACAGATGAAAGGAACAGAATACCTTGTATGTCAGGAGACTGAAGTGAATTAATAGACTGCTGTATCTCACAAGAAAGGAAGGAAGGAACAAATGAATGAATGAACTTTGACTTTTCTTAAGTAGACAGGGCAGCCAGACTCTGACTGATGTTTACAAAAGTATATGTGTTTGAAGCAGCACCATATGGAGAACTGGGGAGAGTTTAAGGGTTAAGCAGGAAGAGCCTTAGGAACCAACTAAACTGAAGAAAAAAAAAATAATCATTTATCACCTTTTATAGAAAAGAAGATTTCATAAGATAAAAAAGAATGGGACAATTTCTGCTCAAGGTGCATGAAAAAAATAAGAATTAGGAAGATAAGCAGGAGCAGTAGTTTGGGTTCACTACAATGTACAGTTTTATTGCATCCAAATATTATAAAAATCTATGGGGCAATCTCAGAATCACAGAATTTCTAGGTTGGAAGAGACCTCAAGATCATCGAGTCCAACCTCTGACCTAACAAGTCCCCACTAAACCATATCACTAAGCTCTATATCTAAACGTCTTTTAGAGACCTCCAGGGATGGTGACTCCACCACTTCCCTGGGCAGCCCGTTCCAATGCCTAATAACCCTTTCGGTAAAGAAGTTCTTCCTAAGATCCAACCTAAAACTCCCCTGGCGCAACTTAAGCCCATTCCCCCTCATCCTGTCACCAGGCACGTGGGAGAACAGACCAACCCCCACCTCGCTACAGCCTTCTTTAATGTACTTATAAAGAGCAATAAGGTTGCCCCTGAGCCTCCTTTTCCTGAGGATGAACAAACCCAGCTCCCTCAGCCACTCCTTGTAGGACTTATTCTCCAGACCCCTCATCAGCTTCGTTGCCCTTCTCTGGACTCGCTCAAGCACCTCGATGTCCTTCTTGTAGCGAGGGGCCCAAAACTGAACACAGTACTCGAGGTGCGGCCTCACCAGAGCCAAGTACAGGGGGAATGAAAGGAAATATTCCTGTTCTCATGCTGTTCTTGCTTATAGATGAAGGAGTAGGTTTCAGGTCACTAGACTTCCTACAGTGAATGCCCTTGCCTCTATTTATGGCTTGAAACAATAAAACCCTTAAGCAGATGCCTAGCCTGGATATTGATAACTATTGGATTCTGAAATATCATCTTTAATGTGTATTCATAAATCCAAGAGTAATGGGGTTGTTTATAATCACTTTTTCCAATTAAAATAAATTGAATATGTGACTGACAGAAATTTGTGGAAAACAGAGACTTTTCACTTTTGCCTTTTCTGATGCACCAGGCTCTATAAGGTCAATAACATCAAAAAGGAACATTTTTTCATTCAATTCCTTTTCTTCAGCTGATGCACTGTGATATTCTTTTATAGTTCTTTGCTGTATGCACTTTGATAACTTAAAAACACCACCAGTGTACACAAAGGGTAGCTAAAGCAGATGCTGTTATTTGCAGAAGAGCAGTGGTAGCATATCCCACTTTCAGCTAATTATAATAATGTTCATATTTTCTGTAAGAAATAGGAGGAGATGTCACAGTCTAAATTATTCCGTGTTGGCTTTAGCAGGATAAACATTTGTTGTTGACAAGTATTTGATCTGTCTCATAATTCTGTCACTGCAACAAACTAAAACTATATTTTATTCTCCATTTCTGTGATCTTTCACCTAGATAAGAACCAACACCTGGCATCTTTTCAAATTTTCTTTTTTCTTTACATCAGTGGCAGAAGTTAAAAAGGTAACATGAAAAGAAAGATGAAAAAGGAATGCTGTTCAAATTGAAGGACTGTAGTTTCAAGTTTCAATCCTGTATCAAAACATCTCCGCCTCATCTTCTTTCTCAGTCATCACAAATGAAAAGTACAAAGAAGTACACAAACATCAGTACAATGCTGTGTGTGTACTGCTATCCAAAAATCACAGTTACAAAATTATACCTGACATATCAAAAACTGACAGTCACATCCTCAAGATTTTCTTCTGTTCGTTCCCATGGACCTTCTTTATTAATAAATCTGACACATAAAAAGCATCTGTATGACTAAAGTGTCAGTTACTGGAAAGACCGTTTTGATCTACTTCTTAACTTTTAGAAGAAATATTCTCTTTTTTATGAAGACAGGATCTGTTCACTGACTGCCAGCTTTCAAATGACCACCTCTTGAAGTTTAATTTTAAGTTTAAAATAAATATTGTATGCATGCAGAATAATTATGATGCTCCAGAGAGACACTGTATAATGACATTGATTCTTTTTTATCTAAAAATGCCAAACCCTTGAGGCAGCTAAGTCTGTATTTGCCACAGATATATGGAGGTTCAATCTACATATTAAATTATAAGAAGTTGTTCATGTTTCTGTCACTAAATAGGTAGTGAAACTTGCATTGTAAACTTTCAGCTCCTTAAAACTTACTGGTAGAAATTGGCTTTGGTCAAACGTTTCATATGGAGCATTTCAACTGTGAAATAACTGTTGTATTAAAAATAAAATGCAATTTAGAAATTCTTCTCTAACACTTTGAAACTACAGAAAAGCAAGCATATTGGTTTTGGATACATCTTAAGAGTCATTATTGAAACAAACATTAATTACTAATAAATGCTGCACACATTCTTGAAATATACAGCTATTTTAATATTAAAAAGAAACAAATTCCTAATTAAGTTTGAAAAATAGAGTTTGTGCATGTAAAGCATCTTCTCATATCATTTTTGTTATATTTAGTACATCTAAATAAATGTTCTGATTTAATAATTACCACATACACACACACAATAAAATTAAAAAGAAAAAAAATAAAATTTAGAAAATGTAAATAACATGTATAAAGATACAGTCAAGCTCATACTTTTGTCTGTTCTTTGGTTTATTCCTTAGGTTAACACACTATTATGAGGAAAGAGTGACGTCCTTTATTGAACATGTATCTGATCATTCATACATTGTACAGCTCCTTAAAATATCACTGATATCTTGAACACCCTCATTTGCTTTAAAAATATCAGATATAGGGTAGTTACTGTGTATTTTTTGTCATACTTCATAGTAAAGAATAACAATGATATCTATAACAATAACATTACCATGAATTTTTACTTGTTCTTAATAGTAATAAAAATGTAAAAATGACACCAGCAATGGAAATAACGGAGTTCTTCATATTCCAATGCAAAATACACTTTTGGGGAGCTACCATCATGCAAGTATTGTGAATAAGGGTGACAATTGTGAACCCTAGTGTGAACCCAGAAAAAAATAATCCATTGCAACATTAATTTTCATTGAAATATTAATCTTATTTAAATGCATCTAGAAATTACTCATCTAGTATTATATATTGATATGCATTATATATTCAGTATTCATACTCAGTACTGAGTACTCAGTATTATATACTGATATGAAACTTCTCCAGCCTTTTTGGGGGTTAGAGATGGGCACATATGGAAAGCAAGTCACTGCACCTACCTAAACATCAATTTTGTGGTAGGAGAGTATGCTTCTCTCCAGTAAGACCTAGCAGACTAGAAGCTGAACTTTCAGATAGATATTCTTAAAGAAGGTGTTCCTACCTTATTGCTTCAGGATGCACAATGACAACAGATTAATATCCTAATGTCTCAGTAGCTATTCCTTTGCAGTACACAAGCCCCAAATAACACAACTATGTTTAGCCAAAATTAACGTCTGAGAGAAAATACACTAAACTGGGCTGAAATATATAGACTAAAATTGCAATTAATCTTTGCTATGTTTCAATATTAGTAAAATTATGAACCAGGTGCCCCCTGCCTCAGAAGGATCACAAAAATACTCACCTGAAGGACATAACTTACTATAGATAAGAATCATGAACCTTACTCCAGTGAACAGATTCCCTTCTCTTGGTCTTCCCATTCAACCCTCAGGCAAGCTCTGGAAGGACTCACTTCTCTTCTCACAGAAGTACTCACAGAGGTCATGATTAGGAGGAGTATGCAAAAAACACTCCATACTTTAGTAATGTCAAATTTATGACACAGAGTGGGATTCATCTCACATCCTGTGAGGCTTCTCCACATGACTTAAGCAGCTAGATTCCTTTTTTACTTACAGAGAAAAACCAGACATTTCTAGAATATGATTCATTTGACTTATTTTTTAGTTCTGTCTTGAGAAAAGATTAGTTGTACTCTAGACTTGCTGTTTACTTCCAACGATTTTAAGGCAATATAAACTGCTTTTAGAGATGTAGGTGTCTGCATTAAGGTCCTCTGAAACTAAAGGTCTGAATCCCATTAAAAATAAAAACAATTAAAAATTCCTTTGGATACATTTATTTATATTTTCATTCAATAACTTTTGTTAAAAGTGTCTTTTTATTTACAGCTAAATTTGCTTACTATTTTATGCAGTATATTTTTCCATCACATATTTCAAATGTGTTTTTTCAATCTAGACATAATCTTGGAGAGAATCCCTTTTGAATATGCAGGTAGACAAAACAAAACCATCTCCTATGTTCATCACCATGTGCTGACTTTTTAACTTCCTTCCCTCTAGAAATAAAAGTTTGCACTGGGTTTCCAGATTAAAGTGTTCTCATAAACGATTGAAAGTATTGTGACACAGCTTTTATCATAATTTTAAAGCAAAATTGCCCATTGATTTCATGAAGAACTGCTCCATAAATTCTTTAATGATTTGGCCCAGTGTAGATTAAGCTGAACATCCTTGTTTGCAATTTTGTTTCTAAGAATCCCTTCATTATTAATTCACTTAGTATTCATTGCAATTATACTGAGTATAATTGTTTTGCTATTCATGTGGCTGTCAGAAAGATTTTTATAGGCCTTCCATTATAATTAGGCATACATTAATAGACATTTAAAGCATGTTACCATTCTTAATGTAACTTGAAGATGTAGTCTACTAAAAGTGAAAAAGCCTAATAGTGAAATGTGAACACTTCATTTTAAAATACATAGTTTTTACCCTTGAAGTTTCTGTAATTGGAGATTTTTGAATTTCTTTATTTGCCTGAATCCAGGACAGTGACCTGGATTCAGATAATGATGGACTATCTAGTTATGTATCTCCTAAACAGAAGTATGCTGTCCCCCTGCAAGGTGTTTGGTCATCTGGGGGATGTGCAAGACAGCAATAAGTAGGCCAGCTAATATCCTCATAATTCCTTAAAACTGTAGCAAACCAGCATTGGCAGCATTTCAAATTGAAGCAGGGGAACCTTCTCCCTAGGGATTTTCATGGCAGGTTTTCTATGTAGGAGGCCATTTCCAGAAAGCATGGATATAATGTCCACAAGGGCAGGCTTGGTTTATACATAGGCTATTGAACTTTAGGTAGCCTAACAAGTCCAGAAATAAATCCAATTCGAAAAAAAATACACCTCTTTAATGGAGTCAATAAAGCTATCAACTGCACCACACAACTACTTTGCTGTTCTGGATTATAAGGAAAAAATTATAAAGGTATTTTGTATTCAACCTCCATTTCAGATGTTCATGAAGACAAAGCGCTAACACAGAACCTGTGTGAGAGCAGTCTCTCTCTTTTTCTCTCTCTCTCAGCACACTATTTATGAATATGTATACAGGAGCTAAACAAATCTCATAACTCTTCCATAAAATATACCATTCAGCATGGTGGTTAGGAAGGCTTCCTAGGAGACAGATGTGCCTTGCAGCCTGTGAAGGATGGAAGATACTGGGTCTTCCCAAACCTACTTGGAAACTGTATAGCTAAGAGCATGAAGAGGGTAATCTTCCAGAAGTTTTATGTAGTCCTAAAGCAGAACTCCCAACCAAAATTTTAAGCTAATACAACTTAAAAACAACTAGCCTTGTATTTCTTAGGAGTAGAGTATATGCCAAAAAGAAATTATGTTGTGCCCAGCAAAAGTAACATAAAGACAAAGCAATGATGTGATGAACCTTCCCTTTCTGTATTATTCTAATAAGGAATAGAGACAGAAAATCTTTTTGGCCTAAAGACACTCATATTACTACCTACTTTTAGAACCAATTTATTGCTTTGCACAATTGCATGACTTAAGCCATGCCTGAGAGTGGACATGGTACAGGATCTGTACAATCGTGTATTTGAAATTATGTAAATTTTGTCTGTGTTAGTGTTATTTTGCAAATTATCCCTATGAAGTTATCTAGGGTTATTTATTTGTTTGTGCTTTTCTGTTTCTCTTTTCTAAGGAAAGAGAGGGACTTCTCTGATAGTCATTAACTCCTATCAAACAACCTGGTCATGCTTACTTTTTATGAAAAATATCTCAGTTTGAAGATGCTGTCTGCTTTCATGTCTCAGGCCCATGCTAGTTATTCCCAGGAGGAACCCTGGAAAAAAGTATAACATCATGGGGCAACTGAACAGGTTCAAATCATTTCAGAACTTCTTACTGCATTTTCCATAGTCTTCATTATGCTAAAATAATTAAGGGGATTACATAGCAATGTATGCAATGCATTGGAAATGGAAAAGTTATTAATGCCTCAGTACTGCATTTTTATCCAAATTTATTTTTAATATTCTAAAACAAAAGAAAGATTTTCATTAATACACATTATTTCATGTATTAGAAAAAAGATAATTTAGTTACAGGAGATCCAAAACTATTTGTTCCATCTTATGTTTTATAAATATTTAAGCAAAACGAAAACACAAACAGGAAAAAAAAAAAAAAAAGTTATAATAGAGAACAAACACTTATACAAGTCTTCATCTTAAATTGTGCTTGCCAGGCAGGAACTCCAAGTATCTCTCAAGATAGTGTGAGGTAGGCTTAAATGGCTTTCCAAGAAAATAAAAAAAAATAATCATTTCCATATATTCTATGGCTAGCCAACTGTATGTCCATAGTTTCTTAAAATGTTTTAAGGAATGAGGTATGGACTAACCTTTCTATACTACCAATAAATCATTAGCTATTTCATACATAGTATGAAGAAGAGTTCAGCTATACTGAATAGAGTATAGCTCAATACTGCAAACAAATTAGACTGTAAAGACCAATAGTCAAAAGTGAAAACAAAGTTCAGTTCAGTTGGCCATTTCATTTTATTTTCTAAAATATATTGATTTTATATGCCTTATGTAACTACTAAAATTTATTAAAAATACATTATAAAACTTCAGAGTATAATAATTAAGGAAAACGATTTCAACGTGTCTCACTAATTACACTCATTGCAAATTATGAAAACCTAAAAACATCACATTCCTCCATATTGATTACTACTCAGAAAATTCAGTCTAGTTTTCTTCCTCCTTTTTTTTTTTTTTTTCCTTCAGTTGTTAATGAAAGAAGCATCATTTCAAGAACAATTAGGTTGGTTTGTGACGCTGGACTCCCTGGGGATAGTTTCAGAGCACTGCTGTAAGTAAGCCTGTAGGACACAGTTTCAAACAAACTATATTCCTACAAAGGGTTTGTTTTTTTTTTTTCTGTGCGATGTAATGAATGCAGGGATGTATATATTTAGGACAAGGAAAGAAAAGGAATAAATGGAAGAAGAACAATAAACAAATTTAATGGTACTTAATGGAACTCTTGTCTACATTCCTTCCCCTTAAAAATGATCATTTGTAAGTGCAAGTCCTTATCCTAAGGTATGTCAGTCTAGACTGAGGCAGGAAACTCTAGGTCAGACATAAGGTGACTGAAAAAAATGCATTTGATTTATTCATATCTCTTAATGTGAAATGTGTATTTGAAGAGACTAAAAATCTCAGAAAGACGTTTTTGCAACAGCCAATTACTCTCAGCTTTTTAATTCTAGCAGTGTATTTGGAACATTTCCATTGTTCTAAGGGTTAAAAACTTCACCGTGACAATGACGAGCCTTATTACTCAGTCAAAGTAAATGGATCACCATATAACCTTTCAGAAATGTTCTTCCTTAAGCTATTAAAACATTCCATGCCCTTAGATGACAACAATTTCTCTGCCTTTTGAAATTTCTTTTCTATCCTGCCGAGTTCATAGAGATATGCTTGGTTAAAATCAACTTATATAAAACTATGCACTGTAAATTCTGACACTTCTGTTTGAATCTCTTTTCAAACACTTGTCTTTGCTCACCATAATAGATGTCAGTTCTTCTGATGTAGTTCAAGCATGAGCTTCATATGAAGACTCAGCTATGTCTATTGCATTTCTGAAGCTACTACTCACTGAAGTTTTGTGCTGTTTGACATCAAAGATAGGCAAGAATCACCTGCTGAGTTCACATGCATGGAGCAAAACATCTTCAAATCACTTGTGCTAGACAAAAGTTTTTCATATTAAGCTTTCACTATCATGTGGACTTAAAGACAAATGTAGTCCTTGTTAAAGTTGCAGCATCGTGTTATTAAACTATGCATCTGGGCGTCGTGATTTATATAAGTTTTAAGATGAAGGATAATTATTTGGCTGATTTATTTTTTGACATCAATTGCAAAGAATTGTGTTGTGTAAAAAAAAAAAATGTTTCTCATTCTATATGCAGTGATTTTGCTCAAACACAAAAAAAAACAATTTAAAGCATGGCAGCCTCCAGGTTAGAAAAAGCACTGTGCTCTACTTTTTTCAAACTTTAATAGATGACTTTTTTATCAATTTGAAAACCAGGAACAGTTAAAACATATGTTTTATATAGGGAACATAAATGAAACAAATTCCCATTCTAAAATTTAACAAATCTGCTTTTTGGATAATAATCAAATAGCACTCTGAAAAATAAACATCAATGTAGAAAAAGCATATTTATGAAGGATCGAGAGCTACTGTAAAATGTATGTGTGTCTAATGGATGCCTAATCAGCATAACAACTGTGTGATAGTTTTTAATCACAATGAATGCAGTGATGTCTCTGTATGTAAACTTGACTGACCATGAATATGCATAAGAACTATATTTTGGAACAGTTTTGTGTGAAAAATGTTTATAATTAGTAGTGTGCATTTGAATGTCACCAAGTGACTGCATGAAGTGCAAACCAAAACACAACAGGGTGTGTGATTGTTTTGAGATAATCTAATGCCTTGGGTGTGTCTGTTCAGTCAGCAAATGCTGAGATGTAGCTGCCAATTTTAGCAGACTGAAGATTTTAGTGTTATAGGGCCCCCAGTGTTTTTATTCATTTAAGTGGCTTGAAATGAATTTAAAAGAAAAAAAAAAAAAAAAAGATGTTTTTCCCCTACTATTGTTTTTCCATTTCTTTAGTATATGGGTCCAAGGGAGCCAATGTGCCTAACACTTTCCAATATCTGAAGTTGTTCCATAACTGCAAGGTTAAAACCCTTGCAAACCAGATCCTTAACTCACTCCTGGCTGTTTATATTTTTCTCTTCTTAAAATAAATGCCTACTTTAGCACTTTGAATGCTAGTGTGTTTTGTCTTTCAAGTACTTTATAAACTTGCTGAATCCTTTATGTATTACAAAAAAGGATCAGATTGTGTTTTTATGTTTCATTCACATGTAAGAAAGAGACTTCTAAGTCTCTTCAGGGACTCTATTGCTAGTCCCTCTATTAATGGGCCCAGAGGGTTAGGTTTAAAGTTAGTATATTAGGGTTAATATGTGTGTATACATATATGTGTGTGTATATATATATATATATATATATAGGGTTATATATATATATATAGGTATATATAGAGTTAATATATTAGCATTAGGTTTAAAGTTAGTATATTTTACTTAGGACAAAGGTAGATGCAGGCATGTGAACTTCTCTTTCTTTCCACCTGTCCCCTCTTCAAGTCTTGTTTTCCATGTAAAATAAATCCAAGCATGTGGGCTGGCAGGGAACCGTGGCTGCCCCAGCAGCAGCTGCATGACACCCAAAATAGTTCTGTTATATCCAAAATCATAGTGCATGCCAAATCCCAGAAGACAAAGGTCTAGAGTACTCTGTCTCTTACTGTAGGACGAAACACACAAACAAATCAGAATCTGTCAGTGAAAAGCTCCCAGATCTTATAGACGTCAACATGACCTTAAAAGAATGATTGTGCTAAACAACACTATGTAGCAATCTGTGGATAAGGTGGCTGAAGCAGTATGTGTTACAGACTGTGCTGGTTTACTGAAAACACAATAAACCCTTGCCTTGAAGTTGCTTATTGGCCCTGACTCCTTCAGATCTGTCAACATTAATTCAATATCCTACTCTTAACATGAAATGTATTCAATATGAGGTATTTCAGGATGTATTTAAGCCTGTGCTCAGATTTAATTAGAAATGAGAAATACAGCAGATAGAGAGAAATCATTGTTGCACGGTTGGGTCCTAATGCAAAGACATTTCTCTAAGAGTTGACAGTTAAGAACTCCTTGATTGGTTAGCTATGGTAAAAGAAAAGTGGTCTACAAATGAAATTAAAAACCAGGACAAGAGCTGCTCCAAAGCCTCTACAAAAATCTCTAATGGAAACAAGGAAAAGACTAACCATGATATGAAATACCACTGTAAGGTAACTAGATTGTAGTACTGGTATTAAAGTTTAGCATCTGTGAAGTTGCTACAGAAGTGACCTTTATATTTAGCTTTTAGCTTTTCTGTCAGAGGAACTCAAATGAGACATTCTATTATCAAAGAAAAAAAAAAATAAATAAATCAAAGATGCTATTCTATCATCAGTTTTGCATTGTACAACTCTGATTTCCTCATACCTTACACAACAGAGACAAGTTTCTGTACACAGAAATGGTATGCTGCCCAGACAAAAATATTTTACCTTTAATAAGCATTATGCACCCAGTCATCCTAACATATGAGTTTAAAATACACAGAAGAAGTAAGCAACACATTACACTAATCTATCCACAAGAGGAAGCACAAAGCACAAACAGCGGGCGGGTCAGCAGTCTCTCATTTGTAAGGTATCAAAGGCTGTTGATGGATCTAATAAAATTACTCTGAACATCTGACCTTTGTCCATGGCCAGAAGGAATGCAGTTATACAATAGGGGAAGGGAAATCACTGGTGACAAAATGTAGTTTCAAATAAACTACGCTTCTACTGGCAATTTTTCTTTATCCGCTATCATGTAATACACAGAGGGATGTACAGTACGTACTTAGAACAGGAAATGAAAGTGAAAAAAAATGGAAGCTAAAACTGACACTAACAATACTTAAATTGCTTAATGGAGATGCTGTGTACATACTCCCCTAGGCAACAGATCCTTGTAAGTGTTTAGAGCTTCTAATTGTACCGTATGTCTTAATAAACAGCAGGTTACAGAAACTCTAGGTCAAATGTTAGACAACAGAAGGATTTTGTCTGTAATTTATTCAAAAGTTTGATTGTATCATTGCACATTAGGAGGAAATCGAACCTCAGAGTTATGAAGCTAATTACTGCCAAGCATCTCTAATGAATGTATGCATGTGTGTAGATATGTGCACATATATACTATATACAGAGTGTATATATGCATGTATATGCATGTTTGTGCATACATTGTGTATATAATGTATATTATATTTACATATATATGCATACATATATATGTATACATACATATAGCTGAAGGCATTACCAGTGCAGTGCAGAAGGCTTCCCTCATATCTGTGTTCTAATTATTTCATGAGTAACCCAAGAATTTAGCATAAAGATTTTTTTATTTTTTTAGGAAAAAATTGGGGAATTTTCTTAGTTTATCTTATCTTAAAACCAAGAACATAGATCAAAATACATCAGACACAGCTTCTCTGCTTAAGCAATTCTCTGCCAAGGACTTCTCTTGGAAAAAGGACTCGGCATCACAGGATCCAAAAAAAAAGATGATCAGTTAAGATTACATGATATTTAATAACATCCAGATTCATTTTGAGCAGACATGCAGAAAAGACCTGAGGTGAAACAATATCAAAGAAAGCCCCCTTGGATTCTCAGGGAGTTCTTCTAGAGGTGTCCATCCTCCCATGGAACTCTGCTTGTGCCAGCTGCCTCTGGAAAAGCTGTGTCCTCCTTGTCAGTGAGAATCGTTTTGCTGCCCCAAAAGCTTGTCCTGAGAGGGCCTTTGCTCAAATTTCACAGCTCTCTGGGTATGAGAGACCACCACTCACATTGTCACTGACACAGTCTGGACACCCTGAGCATTTCAACTAGCAGACATAACAGGAGTCACTATCATTTCTGGGAATGCTGCCTTCCCATTACAGCCAAGGATGCTGAAATGCCTCTCATATTTGACTTCATGTATTTCCAGCAAAAATGTGGATTTAAAAGGCCTATAAACTGATAGGAGTGTGCCAGGCTGATGCCAGAAATATGTACAAAAATGCATGGTTTATGAATGTAACTGTTTAAGCCTGTTTTTAAACCTGTTCTCTGAACTGAAATGAATCAAATGTTTGTAATTTTCATAAACCTTTTGTGGGTTGGTATAAACATCGGGTAAGCAGGGAACAAATAGATGCCCTGTAGTGAAAAAAAGTGAAAAAAAAAAAAAAAAAAAAAAAAAGTTACAAACCACAGATTCCATCCCTTTCATAAAACATGATTAAATGTGTAGCAGAAACCTTTGCAGAAAAGTGACTTCCCTAGTCTTCGTAAGTTTTGTCTTCCTAAGTTTTTGTTCAGTATGTCTTCAAGTTAAACAGAATTAGTGAACATAAGGAACAAGATCTTTTTAAAGGAAACTTTACAGTCTCTGTCATGGAATGATGCCACGATACCTATACCTGTACTTTTCAGAGCATTTGGCTGGCCAACCTATCCAAACAAGAGGAGCTGATAACACAATCTACCACTAAAAAGTCCCTTGTCACAACCAGATACTTTCCAAACAGAAAAAGCCTGATCATGTGTCAAATAGTTGAAGTTCTCAAGATCATACACAAATAAATATATATATATATGCTACATATATAATACAAAACCATGCAGATTCTATAAGAAACACAGGGTACTCCTTTTATAATGTTTTGAGGTACACAATGGATCTCAAACCCAAACAAAAGGATCTGACAATGTTTCAAACTCTCTTTCATTTGAAAAAAGTAAGCAGGTAATTAACCAGGGAGGATACTGATTATTAAAAATACATCATGTTTATTCAAATATATATATACTAAGTTAGTAAGAAATCGTAGTTGTTCTTCATCTTGAAATTATATGTTGCTATGTGTTCTAAATGGAAAAATAAATATGTCATAAAATGAGAATTCTGGAACTTATCACTGAAATAGACATATTTTTGTCTAACAGTTCTATTTGCATGAAGAGATCCTACATTTTGTTTTGTTTTGTTTTTTAATTAGAAATCTTCCATGAAGGTTAAATAATAAGTAATAAATAAATAAATAAATAAAAAGATGATTTCTTTTGAACTGCCTCTGCATTTTACAAAAAAAAAAAAAGAAAGGAATACATTTTAAATCAACACTGAAAAATGTGTAAGTAACTTGCCACCTAAGGCCAAAAACTTTTCTTCCTGATTTTTTTATTATGATGATATATAGTCTAAAAATTGTTAAAAACATACTCATCCTGTTTTGACTATTTTAGCTTGGTTTTAATAGCAAGCTTCAATCCCAATGGCATTAATTTCCCCTGCTCCAAACAAACTCTTTCTGTGTCTTTATTTGTTATTGAGTGTTACTAAGCAATAAGTCTTCACATAAAGCATACCTCAGCTCATCTACTACCAGAATTTCTCTCATAGCCTTTTGAATGTATAATAAAAAATAATAATAAAAAAAAAGGTTTGCCACAGTGATCTGTAAACTTATACAAAAATAGTTGATATACATGTATATTTAGTGCAGTCTTTTCATTAACTGCAAGATTTGTCAAGGAGATAAAGCTTTTAAAAGTGCAGCTTTTATTAAGAATGTTGTTACTTATTCCTTTGATTTATTATGAGAGTGAACCAACAATTTATCATACAACACTACAACCATTACTTATCATAAAATTATGAAATGTAGATCCTCTTGAGTATACAAGACCCAAAAGATAATCAAAAAGACTTAGTTAATTCATTTAAACTAAAATGAAAGAAGCCATGACCTGGTTACAATGAATTCAAATGTATAAAACTAATAGATAATGGAAATATAATAAACTCAAAGAAAGGTTCTATATACCACTGGACGAAGATTATATTATCCCATTCTTTGATGAGCCATAATTCCTTAGACCTTGAGCTCTATTTCTGTCTTTATCATTTGTCATGTTTTCTATTGATCTGTATGAAAAGTGAGTAAGTACAGTCTCTGAAACAAAAATAAAACTTTATATGTAACTAAGAAGTTATTGGAAAAACCACCATGCAAAAATGACCTATATTGAAGCAGTAATGTTATCTTGGTATTGTAATCGAGCACCCTGACAAATGTCAGTGGACACCCTTTGCAGCCCATTCTTGGAATTCATTTTCAGTAACAGCAACACATGATCACGTGGAAAGACAATTCTGCTTAGAATATATTTCTTTTTAGTACTCAGTTTCCAAAAGGAAGATAACACCTTGTGTAGTGATTAAAAAAGAGAATCCATTTTATGACTAAATCTGACATTTTCCTTCTTTCGCATATAAACCAGAGTGTTGTAATCAAATATTGGAGCAGACATAGCTACAGACATGCTGAAAACAAAAAAAAAGAAAATGAAAACAAACAAAAAAAAAACCATAAAATATCAAATCATATAGCATTAATTACATTAAAAATAAATAAATAAAAGACTAAACCTATGGACTACATTCAAAAGTGGCAGAAAACAATTTTTCTCTTCATCTTTATTACTCTTTTGCAGAGTCTGTGCCCTGCTTATCTTACTATTTTTTATTGACATTGAGAGAGAAAAGTCACCCTGCCAAGGAGCTTCTAACTGCTCTTGGAAATGTAAAGGCCAGAGCTAAACCAATGTCCTTTTACCCAGCATTTGTTATTTTGAACAGTTGAGTTGAATGCAGTCCAGGATGCTGGATCTCTTCTCATAACGTGTTTCACCCACACTCAACCTGGAAATCTCTGCTTTTTTTCCATAGTACAAGGAATGCTCACAACATGTTGGCTGCCGCATGTAAAACCCAGACGTTTCAGATACTCTGTAACAAACATGCGAGAAATTAAGACAGCTGCATGGAAAGCATAACTTGTCCTGTCAATTGAAAAGAAGGTTACAGACAACTGGTGACACTTCTTTCTTTTTTGCGGGAAGGTTTCTCAGGACACAGTGTTTGACAGGGAGTAACATATCTCACAGTGAGATGTCCGCCACAAACTTTCAGAGTGATGAAATATGAAATACATATGCTCTTCAAGGCATCAGTATGAGAAACACATAAAATAACATCATCAGTTGCCTTAATAGCACACTTTCTATCTCAAAGACTGGCAAAGCAAAGAGAAACATTTCTGTAAAAGAAGTGCTATGTCCACATGTGCCATCTGTCAACATCTGCTGGTGAATCCCAAAGAGGTCAAGTGTGGTGCAGTTTGAACATTTTTGTGTTTCAACACAGTGAACCATTTTCTAGAGTGAGTTAGCACCCGTCTTGTGTTGAGAAGAAATGTTCAAATGGATACTTTCCCACGTTTTTTAAAAAGGTGAACAAAATCAACCTTGACAATGGCCCTGCCCTAATGATCTGATATAATTTAGCCTGTTTAGTTAGGAAAAATATACCCAAACCATCACCACAAGGCCATTCTCATAATTAAAATATATACAGATGGTGTAATCATCATTAGGCAGACACTGAGTTATACCAACTTACAAATATTTTCTTTATGTAGCTCTGCAATTCCTTAGGAATCAAAGTAGAGACAGTAACATGGGAATCTTTATAAAAATTATGCCCCCTATAAAATAGTGTCTGAGCAATTCACAGTCAGTTTAGAACTCATCCTCTAACTGTGTGGTGGGGAATAGGTGAATTGTTTTATTTTTTTCATCATAAATAAGACCAAGAAAAATAAGTGACATGTCCGAGGCCACTTAAGCAATCTGAGGCATGCTGAAAAAGTGAACTCAAATGTTTTGAGTTTCAGGTTTCGTAAGATTATAATAGAAAAGATGCTTCCTCTTTAATATTAATATTTCCAGTGTATTTGGAGAAGTGCAATGAACAATTATGTGAGCATCAGGACAAAGAAACATCTTTAGAAGTAAATATGAAAACTTTTATATCCAAAAGACATTGCTATTGCTGTTACAGATAACGATACTGCAGCTGATCCTGACACTGCTGAGCGGGGTGTAATGTCAGTTCTGGATGAGAAGCTATACTGCAGCAAAAATTCTGATCATGAAACCCCATGATACCATATCAGCATTTAACAGTCTTGACTTTCATGCTTAGGAGACAACTGACTAAAATACCAAACAAAGAATCATTGAAATCATTGTCAACTGTATTTAATATGTTTTAAGAAAAAAATACATACATACATATATATATATATATAATCTAATCTTTAGAGGAAAACATAACTCTACTAAACTAGAGCTTGGTTTTGTTTAATAGCATCTCTATTTGGCACATCTGCCACAGCTTTTGTGGGAATACTAAAGCCATGAGTAACAAGTTTAGCAAAGGTGAGAAAACAGTTACTGCTTCCTTATAATTTGAATAGAAAAATAATCACGGAATCATTGTATCCAAATAATCAAAGATTCATTTAAGACCATCACTCCTCTTGGTATGAAGGTGAAGAGATCCCATGTAGACCCCAATTCCCCTTGTGGCCCCTCTGCAATAATAACAGATATGTTAATTCTTATTCAAGTTTTTGATATCAACTGATTTTTTGGTAGGCATCCCTTCTTTAAGGATCAGTCTCACCCTTGAAATATTTTTAATTATTAAACTATTATTAATTATTTCCATAGCACTAGTGCATTAGGACACTAACCCACCCATATGCGAGGCCCTGTACAAATGCACAGAAAAAAGTAGGCTGCCATTTGTAGTTATTCAGAGATTATTTATAACTAGTAATGTGTGAACAGTTCAAATTACAGAGAATTTTGAATGCCTATGGTAGAATGTTTTGATTCTTTTTCATGAAAAAGTTAAAGTTTAACTTTTTCATTTTAACATTTATTTTGGCTATTTCAGTATTTTGAACAAAGAAAACACACTTAATTCTGAGTTGGTATGCACCCTCATGAATTCAGAAAGGGTTTTCAACAAAAGTGACTCAAATTATATTTTTGATCTTCATAAACTAAAAACAAACAAACAAACTCCCCAAAAAACAATGAAGAACCATCTAAAATGCAAGCCATTATGTTGAATACATCAGAATGAAGCAAAGAAGACAAAAGTCTACTTTTTTTTTTCTTCTTTTTTAGCAAATCCTTGGCAGTTCACCTTTAAACTGAAGGTCATCAGGTGAGAATTGTTGTGTTTGAAAGCACTTGAACTGCTTAGGGAGTTCATCTCATCTGTATTATTCATATGTATTTGCTGATTATAAATCACAATGGAATGAAATATTTCCAGTTTTTCACATCAGCAGGCATCCAGAGAGCACTGTCTTTTATTTACTGACCATGTTAAAAACAGAACAGTTTTTTTTTTTTTTTTTTCGTACTTTTCTAATAATATGCTGTCTGACCAGTTCAGAGAGATCTCTAATAATGTCTCAGTCCAACCATGGGTCTCATTATGTTGGTAGGAACTGTCATGCAACTGTGAATGTGCAATAAGTGTAGAGGTACTGTAAATGGCAGAAAAATATGAAAAGCATTCTACTTTCAGATGCTGCACAAATCTATTTATTCCTACCACACTGAATGAACCAAAAATTGTGCAGAAAAAATGAGGACTTTACTTCACGGCCTTCTAAATTTAAACAAAGAGAGTATTTGAGGATACATCTTACAGCAGAAAATGTTATATAGTACGAGATATGCATTTAGCTCTTCTTATGTTACATCCATTTTTTAAGCACCCCCAGAATATTAATTTCAATAGAATTTCTGTTTAAAAAATCAATGACCCAATATAACATGACCCAAATAACACTTTGGAGACTGAAAAAATTATTCATAAACTATGTAAATCTGGCTCAGACCCTTACTGTGGGCATCTTCCTCTGAATGTGGTCTCATGATATATGCTATAACAATGGTATAATTATATCTCTGGATTTCAGACTTATGTCATTGGAGATTTTTACTTTCATTCAAATTTGTGTATTGGCATATGTCAAATATGCTGTAAGCAGTACTTGAGTTTAGAAATGGATATCTACTGGACATGACAAAATGGAATAAGTGAGACTTGTCTGAGGATGTTGATGCAAAGGAAAGATAATTTATTATAGGATGTATCTTCTTAACTTTGGGTCTGGCCTTCCTACCTTGAAGCACAAAAAATGTTGTATCTGAAATGAAACAAGAGGTAAGTCACCCATTTGCTCTCTGTGCTCACTGCTGCTTTTGGCACGACATTTCTTAAAGGATGAGATAGAGTGAAAAAGAAAGGGAATTGGTGAAATGCCTTTCACTTCATTAACATACCTGTCAACAACCTGCAAACCTACCACTATCGTCAGTCTCTTCCCTTGCAGTTCTGTTTGGTTCACCACATAAGCAGAAATTTCATCCCCAAGGTGAGTACTGCAGTAAAATCAACACCCTTATACCTGTTCATACAAGGATCAATGATTTAAAAAGCTTGCAGTCTCATCAGTGCTGTCTGCAGCCAAACAGATGTTTTGTAAATTATCATCCAAGCACTAAACAAAAAATAAATTGTTCAGATCAAAATTATATGCAGGAATATTCTTTGCAAGAAAAGGGAAAAGAGATCATTTTCATTTCAGTCAGTACAAAATATTCCATTCAAAACCCCATAGTTTGGACACATCCACAAAAAAAAAAAAAAAAAAAGCAAAGCAAGGAAAAAGATAAATTCATATCTGTTCCAGAGAGAAGCTATTTGAATTAATATCCCATTTGGTGGGAAAATCTCCCAAGCTGTGAAAGACCTCTCTTCTGCCTAAGAGATATGATCCAGAGTGCTCACCTGCCAGGAGAGCATCCTGACCAGCATGCCACAGCAAAGCTCTGGGGGACACTGAGGGGCCAGGGCCAAGCTAGCCCCGTGGCACGGCTGTGCTTTGTATTCATGGCAGCAGAAGCTGGAGCCCAGCAATCTCACTTCTACAAAGACTCTTGTCTGCAAGGCTGGAAACCCCTTCTTTCGTGGCTTTGCTCAATGAATATTTAGGTACCCATGCAACCTGGAAGAGCTTTCCCCAGAGGGTTCCAGCATCTCCCCGAATCAGACAGAGAGTAGGTTTGGACCAGGGTCTTGTGCCACTCAGGAGAGCAGCCTAAACACCGTGCTATTAGGTGTTCAAGTGTGGAGCTCCTGAAATACCTCCTGTGGGAACAGTGGCACTTGCCATAGCATATTTAAATATTAATTGAGCAAGAGAGTGTGAATGACTCTTTAAGCCTGACTAGCAGTCAAGGCGTTCTCCTGGGACATGGGAGCTGCAATTTCAGATTCCCTTAGGCAGAGGAAAGAATTGAACCCACAGCTCCCACGGCTGCATCACTCTTTTTGCCAGTTTCTGAATCCTGCCTGAATTCAGCCAGCACAGATAGACCCACAGATAGCTGAATAACCTTAAGCTGCACTGCTCAGTGAATTTATTGTTCATCAAAAAATCTTTGTCCCACTTATGATCCACCCCAATTCTGCTTGCCTAAAATGTCAAAGGTACAGATATATGGCAACACACTGCTCCTATCAGTATTTATGTCATTTCACTTTTGACTATTTTTCCATAGGTAGAAGTGCAGAGTCATTTTATTTTTTCATGGGAAGCAATCAGTGAAACAGGGTAAGTCGAGACAGTCTTATTTTAAGAGTGGGGATTTTACATTCCATGACACTAAAACCATACATACAGTATTTGAGATTGCAAATGTGAAATGCAGGAACAGTGGCTACAGGTAAGGCAAAAGTTTGGGAGATCTGGGGAATGAGCTGGGGAATATTCCAAAGTCCCTTAGCATCCTCTGAAGGGAAAGACAATATAGGAATGCTTGCATGGTAGAAACAATGTGGGCAGAAACTAAGTCCATTCATGTCTCTAAATGTTCCACATCTGAAAGAGGCTGCTACACATCTGTTATTCCACCAGAAGAGTGGAATATTTTATGAATTTGCCTGCACCTATCATGCTGAGGGAAGGTTTCACTGAGTAGAAAAGGATTTTCTTGCCAAAGTGTGCATCCTTTTGGAAACTAACTGGGGCCAACACAGATGTGGTGAGCAGCACAAATCCCTGTTTGGAGCATAGATTGTTCCAGAAAAGCATCATTTTTCTACTGCTGGCATGAAGCCATAAGCTCATTTATATTATTTTCTGAAAAGCAAGATGGGACACTAACTACAAATACCTCAATGCATTTGCTATGCTAATGTAATAAATTTACTAGGAAAAAGCGTGATGCCATACACAACCACAGGAACCATGATTTTATAAAAAAGCACAGTAAAAAGTACACAACCAGCATGAGATGGTTAAGGGAACTGGCAATGTGACCTATGTTTTGGAGTATTCATCCAACTTAAGGAGACAGGGAGCAGATATTTTGATGGCTTATATGAAATGAGGCATTCTCAAAAAACAAACAAACAAACAAACAAAAAAAAAAACTAGCTGTCTGTATGTCTGTACAAACACATTTTTAGCTCCCAGGGTACTTTCAACGAAGTTAGAGAAAATGCAATACTTTGCACTATCTGAGGCAGTTCTCTGAGGTTAACAGAGGCTCAGCAGAACAGGCTGGCAGACTGGAGCAATGTGATATGTCCCTGCCTTTTCTCTTCTTGTTCTTTATATCACCAATGTGTTTCTGAGGACTTTCAATTTCTACAGTTACTAAACTATCATACATAAAACAAATAAAGAATCAAGTACATGTTGATACATTTTGTCTTTTTAACCCTTATACTATAAAGTGTGGTTTCCAATTAGCAGTGGAGCTGTGCAAATAATAAATTGTTCTTGTGCCTTGACAACAACAACAAAAAAAAGTTCTGCTCAAAGAAAAAAAAAAATGAGAGGGGGGAGGGGTTCATATGTGTATGTAAATAAGTACTTCAATTTATCTTTAATTTATTTATTTATTTATTTATTATTCTGCTATTTAAGTCTGTTACAGCTTTATGGTTATAATTTTATTTGGAAGTAATTTTTAAGGCATACACATTATCATTTTGCAATCAAACATTTGAAATGACGGAGTAAAATATTTGTCTCCTCTTTTAAGCTTAAGTTGTTAACTAAAGACAACCTGAATCATGTGTCCAGGCCCCTGAAGTTTCATTTTGTGTTGATTTCATTGTCAACACATAAGACAAAAATCATGAATAGTCAATTCTTATATAGTCATATCCTTAAATAGTCATTCTTAAATAGTCATTCTTACTAACATTTTGTCTACTTCTGTCTCACTCTTTCACTGGTGAGCTGATATTACTATGCTTTATATAACTTCTCAAAATTACATATGCGAAGATATTAAGAATATTACAAATACAGTAAATAGCAATTATAAAATACCTATAGTATTTATCCCTGTCTCAGAGTCAACAGACAGATGTAGGAATACACGGCAAATATTAACATGTAACCACAGCTTTGTATTTTAAAGCAAATTTAGGAAAAGAAAAAAAAAAACAAGAAAAAAAAAAAAAAACAAATATGCTATACACAGGAAATTGTAAAATTGTATTAGAGAAAAAAAAAATCAGGTTTGAGTCTCAACACTACGCTATTTATGATAGACTATCCACTCACTTCCAAACCTGTTGTTATGTCAAAAACAGAAGAGGTTGGCCTTATTTTCAAGAGCTGGATATTAGATTGCACCCATGGATTAATTGTTAGGTCTCTGCCATTTTTAATGCATTCTCAACATATATTAATCTATCTGCTGACCATTCAGAAGGAGCTGCCATCCTGCATATGAATTTATTAGCCTGTTGCAGAAGCATATATTGGAAGGTCATATCTTGACTTTGACTAAACAGTTCTCATGACAGAAGGGGTTAACAAGTAAAAATCAATGTGGTTCAAAGACATCTGTCTATAATAAATGATCAACCTCCTACTCTTCTGAAAGATTTGTTAAGATAGGAATCACATACAAATGCTGCTGGTGCTTTTTTATGACCACAACAGTCTATGCTACTAGCAGTTTGTCTAAGTGAAAGGATTTACTGATCATCATATTTGCACTGTTATCAATAACTTTATACACATGCCAAAACTTAAAGCAGTGGAGGGAGTGTGTGTGAAGAAGAGGGGAGAAAGAAAAGAGGAAAACTAGAGGGGATGACAGAGACTGCTTAATAGAAAAGAAAAAAAAATGAAAGAAAAAAAAAAAAAAAGAAGAAAAAAAAAGCACTACAGTTCCAAGGAAAAATCTGTAGAAGTGTGTATATACACATTGGCATTGCCTGTGCAGCTCTTCAAAAGGTTGTGAGCTTTAAAATATATATATTTGGGTAATACTCTCTTCCTATTGTGTCTGAACAGTAATTGTACATGCAATGTGTAGAGAATATACACTGGTAACAAGAGAGTTTATATTTAACCCAGTTTTCAAGTTACCTAATATTTTGTCAATCATTTTATAGGTTTTAGCTTAGGGATAAATTTGAAGCTGGCTTTTCCCTGGTGAAACCTGCAACAATAGAGAAATACATACTGAAGGGAAAGAGAAACTGGGATATTGAGCAAGCCTAACAGAAATCTAACATTTCATTTTGTACTCAATAATTACTTTTTACAGATCCCTTTGACTGGGAAAGCTTTTATATCTTAAAGGTTTCAGCTAGAATGCTGAAGATCTCTAGATTTTTTCCCTGTATCACTTTCTAAAATATACATATGGTCTATTTTCTCCCATGAGACAGTAGTTTTAATTTCAAATAGCAACAGCTTATCTGTCAAATCTTTATGTAATATTTCAGCTAAAAATAATTTTAAACTGTTGAACTTACTATTGTTACGGTTAGCAGGAAAGAGCTAAATTGTCCATATATAAACACAAACCTCGTGTTTTGTTGTATAACTATAGCAACTTCCACAAATGACTCATCTATGACTTTTGTTGTGTTATTTTATGACTCAGATTTATTAATGTTCACCCTATTACTTCTCCCAGCCTCCAGTATAGTATCTCTACTTTCTGAAATGATTTCAAATCACTTTCTTAGGTCTGAATATTACTGTCTACCCGTACATCAAAAATTACCAACAAAAGTGGGAAAAAAAAGTTCTTTCTAGGTGTGAGCACTACCTACAAACTCTGAATTTTAGCTCTATGCACCAGGAGTGCTAGGTTGAGGTCTATTACATGATGACAAGACCTATTTTATATTCAAAGTAGCAAAATGACTACAGTATGTGACAAGGAGATAAGTACATGCATGCAGTTTGTCTCCAAATGGATCACTTCAGTCCATATTAAGTCCTTCCAGATTTATCCCCAGTGGCTGGCCATTTGCCAGGGCTTGGATTCTGTTCTGGTGTGTAGCATGCTGAATATTCCCAGGTGCTGGTGTATTTTTACGCCTTTAGTCCTTATTTACAGTTTTTCTTGGGGTTTCTTTGAAGTGTGAACAATCATGTTGCAGCACGCTACAAAGTTCTTTCCACATGCAGCAATCTTTTCATATTGCCTTGAGTCAAGACATTTTAAATGAGAAAATATGAGGATGAGCACTAATAAACTTCACAAGGAAAGAAATTGCATTAAATTAATGATTTCAGCATACCAAAAGCTATGTGAGCAATCACAGTGCAAAATTAAGGACTTACAGTTCTGATTCACTCCTTCCTCCTAAAACTCATTGACAATGGCTACTAATATAGCACTACTTTTGACTTTATAGCTCCACTTTTTACCAACCCTGTTGCTACAACACCTGACATGCTTGGCTGCCATGGAGTAATAAATAGGAGTGTTAAGGGTTCCTGGTGCAAATCCTATTCATTTTTTTTTAGTTTGGAATAGGCTGTAGAGAAAGGCAATACTGTGTCATAAAGTAGCACAGGTGCTCAGCTCTTCAAGTTTCAGCCAGCTTTCTAAAAGACAAAACAAAACCAGCAACAAGCATTCAGCTTTCTTTTGGAGAATAGGAATCTAAACAGTAGAAAGGCTCTGACAGCAGGGAAGCAGACACATTAAGCCACAGTTTTAACTAACATTTTAGCAGTTTTAACTAACATTCATACGTGACTCTTGGCAGCTGTCTGATGCAAGTAACTGCTGAGGGCCTGGTAAAACAACATGGTATGGTATGGTGTTTCATGCCATGAGGCAAATAGCATTCAGTGGAACAACAAGAAAAATCAGTATAAAGCTCCAAAAATCAGTGTAAAGATTCTGGGGTTTAGAGCTTTCACTCCTCAAAATGAAATTTTAATTGCTCACTATAATTCTTGTGGATTCTTTTCATATGTATATATATACAAAAAGTTCCTCACTGTGCTTTACATTTGTTTTACAATGTTTTTCTTATAATATATATATATATATATATATATATGTATATGGTCATGACTTCAAAAAAAGTTTCATAGAATTATAGAATCATAGAATGATTTTGGTAGGAAGGGACAAAATTTGGCTACTTTGTAGAAAACAGCTTATTGTACACCATTGGATGTCAGTCAACAGATATAAAATATTTAAATCCCTTATTCCAATTTTAGTATTTTCAGTTGTGCTTGTGGAGGTGGAATAAATTTGAGAAGAAGGCTCTAGTTTGCTGTTCAAGGACAGACAGATAGGAGGCCCTAAGTCAAGACCCAGTGCTGCTTCTAGCTAGGACCTTATCGGAACTGCTTAGCATTCTGTACCTTAGATTTGCCACCTGAAATCTATTAAGACATGAACAGGAACCATGTAGGGAACCATTAAGCATCTGTACAATGTGTTGTACACTATTATATTTTTGATAGAAATGTAGTAGCAAATGAACTGAGGATAGAATAAGAGGAAATTTCAAAGCCCATTCAAATTTCTGAAATGTTTTGATTAACTTCTGTGGTTTTCAGAGAAGACATTACACAAGTTTATTTAAATTTCTAATGGATATTAATACTATATAAACCAAAAAATAATTTGATCATTATCAAAAAGTCTAAGACAGGGAGACTAAGCTGGAGAACAAATAGCAAAGAATGTGCTCTATTTTACCATCACACAAATGGAGGTATAACAGATAAACATCCTCCCTTTCATGCTGGATCAAGAGCCAAGGGAGACTGTATACTTGAAGCCATCAACCACTTAAAACTGCTATTGTCAAAGCAATTTTTTACAGCAGACTGATTTGTATGCAGACCATTTTTAATAGCATAGAAAGAGTTTGGGACCATGTGTTAGAGTACACAAGTGATTTCCAAAAGACATTTGAAATGTAAAAATTCTAGAGGCTGACTACCTCCTTTCTCTCCTTCTCTGCAACATGCATACACATGCACACACGCACCATCAACTTCCACTGACATTTCTTCATTACTATGAAGAAGCTTGGGATCTCTTGAGGGATTTTGCAAAGCACAGCTCCTCTTTTTAAGTAAGGCTATATACTTATATCTCTACAAATGATTTCCATAAGTTTATATTCTATCAAAACATATGATTTCAGATCTTAAGGTGTAGAAGTAATGTTAACAAGGTCCTCCTATGAAGATTTTTAAGCTCTTTCGAATGAAATTTCATTCTTTCTGGTGGCTTCCACTTGTCAGATTTGCAAAGGGCATTGGGACATTCTTTGGCATCAGAAGTTGCAGCTGGAGAATAAAATGTCCTGAAATCCATACTGCTACACTGAAGTCTTTGATCTTTTCATCTCCAAAAAAGCCATACGTTGGTGAAATGTTATAAAATCATAAGATATCTGCAGGATATTCTAGCTTTCTATAAGAAGAATAATGTTAAAATCAAATAAAGTACTGAAACACTTTTGTAAAGTGTCAGAGTATATTATCTATATTAGGGTCCCATACAATCATCATAGGATTTGGGACAGATACAGTGATCTGTCTTTTAAAAACTAGCACATTAAGGCAGAACCACACTTCTCTCTTAACTGAGCACTGATTAAGGCTTAATATTAACACAGAGTTTTAATTTTTATGTGGAAAAAAAAAGACCTCTTTTCACTGGAAAGCTACCGGAACCATGTAATCGAGCTGTAAGCATGCTCATCAAAACAGGAACCCAAGAAACCAGACACTTTGCAATTCCATTTCACTGCACTTTCAGCATACTGTAACAAAGGTAACAAAAGAATGTTTATTTCCTTTGTACAACAGACAATGAAACTGCAGTGGCATTTTCTGTTTAGGATTCAAGATAAGCACATGTGGAGTTCACACTATGTTCATGCCAGTGAACATTGCAGACAAGATAAAACAGAGATCATGAGAATCATAGGGTGGACTGTACAAAATCAGAAGCATATTAATGATGGTATTATGAAGAATGTGGTAGTTCAGTGTTTCTTCAAGCAATTATTATTTCCACAGTGGCATATATCCATAAAAAAGGTTACAAGTAGTTTGCAGTTATTTGGACAGTTGTCATGCTTTTAAAAATAAGAAAAGAAAAGAAAAGAAAAGAAAAGAAAAGAAAAGAAAAGAAAAGAAAAGAAAAGAAAAGAAAAGAAAAGAAAAGAAAAGAAAAGAAAAGAAAAGAAAAGAAAAGAAAAGAAAAGAAAAGAAAAGAAAAGAAAAGAAAAGAAAAGAAAAGAAAAGAAAAGAAAAGAAAAGAAAAGAAAAGAAAAGAAAAAGCTATTTTTAAGTGATACTATTGCAGAAAAGATAAAATATAGAGAGAGACAGATTTGAGCATTTTAGTGTTTCTTACTTTACAAGACTGTATGATCTAGTGGGATGAGCAAAAAAAATATTGAACTGGGACTTAGTTTTATTTAACTGGGACTTGAGTTTTATTCCCGCTCGTACCCTGACACACTGTTTCATCCTCAATGAACCACTAAGCTCCCTGCCTCAACTTCCCCAACCGTGTTGCGAGAAGCATAATTGTTTTCAGTAGCAATATGTAGCTCTGGCCAGCAGAACCATGGTATAAGGCACACTACAGTGGGCAGCAAGTCCTGCTCTTGTGTAGCTTGGCAGAAAAGAGTCCCACGCGGAGCATTGTAAGGTAGCGTTGCCCCAGGCTTCATTAGTGTTCAGATGCATTCTTTATCATGCCCCATATTTGCTGTTCAAAAAGGGGGCATCCTGTGTTCATAAGAACTGTTCATAAGAAGTGTTTTTTATGAATCTTCTCTCCCTTGGGCTTGCCCATACATTTTGCAGAATGAAAAGATTTACTACAGCAGTACCTTTCACATGGCAACTCCAACATTCATTCAACACGACTTCCTTTTTGATTTTTTATTCTGCCTTCACTACCAAATGAAGAGAAGCACAAATCACACTCTTATGACAGATAAAGAAATATTTCTACATAAAGGATATCGGTATTCTCTCAGTGCGCTACTGTGGTTCATTAGAAAAAAAAAAAAAAAGCATCATGCGGTAATCAACCCTCTACATGACAAATACAGTCTTACTGATAATGTCTCACTAAGCTTCCATTCTCAATTATGCCTTACATAAGGCTATTTACAGACAGCCACTGCCATAAGCCAGAAGAAATGTACTGAAAATTTCACTCTAAACATACATGTTTTTTAATATCCTAGATTTAACAAATTTATGCATCATTCCCAAATGGCATTCCTATAAAGAGTGGCCTAGATGACTAAAATAGGCATTAATTGGAATAGAAAACTAGAAATGCATCTAATGGTGCTAAGACAAAATATATATATATATATATATATATATATATATATATAAATACAAAATATAAAATAAAATCAGGGTGCTGGGCTTACTGCTGAATTTTTCCCTTTTCTGCATGATGTTCTGTTAGGTAATTCAGGAAAGTGCCAGGCCATCAGGTGTAATTAAACACAATAACTCTCCAACATTCAGATGCTGCAAACTGAGGTGCTAGCACAGTTTCATGGAGTTGTAGAAGAGGACCTTGTAAGGTGAAGTGGGTTGTTTGAGCAGGAAAAGGGATTTAAGTGTCCTTCAGTAAACAAACAGCTGTAATTCTTAAATGTGTCTGCACTCCAAGTGATTTCTGTCATGTTTGAGGAAAGAATCTTCTCTGCAGACCTTGCCATACAAGTAGTATCTCTTTCTGTTTTACTCATTGTCTTAACTGAAAACAAAATATTCTCTCTTCTCTCTGAATATCTCTCTCCCTATGTCTATCTTTATATAAATTAATTGCTTCCTTTATAAAATCTTAGGATATAAATTCTACCAACGGAGTGTGGTTTATAAAATTCTAACTCATATAAAAAATAAATAAATAAATAAATAAAAATCTTGAAAATATCCATTAATAAAAGCTTAACACAAAACTAAAATTATGCCATTTTTTTCTACCTGTCTCTGTGTCAAAGGAGTGACCTACAGAAAATTCAATTTTGGAATTTTTGTGTTAATTACGTGTTATCAGATCTATTATTAACATGCATAGTTCATCAGTTCAGATCAGTTTATATCCCATTAATAAGTGGAATTTTGAATTTTATAAGATAAAATTCTTTTATAAGATAAATAAACTTTCTGATCTTTCCCTCCCTTGTTTTCACTGCTACTGTATTAAATATGCTTGAGCATATTCCTCTTTTTGTCTAGGGATAACCTGCATTATTATAAGAGTGATGATATTTTAGAATTGAACATCATTTTTCATTATTAAAGTAATGGTTACATCAGCATTAAATATTATAGCCCTCTCTCCACTTAACATTGTTTCAACGCATCTTCTGGTGCTCCTAGAGTAGAGGTTAGGCACTTCACATGGGAGGAAGAAAGGTTTATATGCCAAAAGATTCAAGCTCCATGGTCCAGCTGTGCACTCTGACCACATTACAGGATGAGCGGCAGATGTTCACATTTTTATTTCCCTCCCTCCCAGCAGTGGTTTCCATCCTGGGAAGCTGGGGCTGTGGACAAGGAAGCTCTAGTGCAATTGCACACCCTTCAGCCCAGGCACTGACTACATCAGTAGGGTCTGCCATCAAACTAACGGCATCAAAAACCTCTTTCACTTTGTGCTCCAAGTATATCTCAAAAAACACAAAATCAAGCTTAGGTTCCCTGTCTACCACCGCTCATTTGTCTGATATATTCTCTCAATGACAGGAGAAACTCAAAAAGTCCTATTATCACTATTTTGAAATGCACTTTATAGCATTCAGCAAAGCTATCTTGAACAGATGAAATCTCTTTGGAAACTCGGTTGAGCAACCTCTAACACTCAAGAGCTCCGTCCACCTGAGCACAGACATATGCACTCACAGTCAGTTCTGAAGCATGTGCTCTAGTGCTGTCCTGGATCAAACCCTTTTATTCCTCATTTAGGACACAATTTGAAAATATATGCCACCATGCAGTGTTATATAATTCAGTTCTATCAGCGAAGGGTAGGCCAAGAGAAGGTCATTGCTGGCAAAAAGCGACTAGAAAGGGATAGAACAACCTTTGTATTATCTGGCCCTGTCCATTTTATATTTCACACTGAAATATACCTGTTCTTATGATATGTTCCAGCGTATTCCATAGGGCTTCTTTGATATGAACAGTACAATCTGATGCAGCAGCTCATATGGAATACATATGAAAATCACTTGATTTTTTTTTTTTTTTAATATTAAAAAAAATACACACAAAGTATGAAAAGAATAATATGCTGGTAGCAGAACCCAGTAGAAACATATGGAGCAGTCATGTTGTACTTTCAATAACAGCAGAAAAGTAAGTATATGTGAAGTGTGCAATGTAAAAATTAACTCATTCATTCCCAGAAACTGGTGAAATAATCTGCACATATTCCATTCTGTTGAAATTGTATTTTGCCTACTCAGATTTTGTACCTTTATGTTTAGAGAAGTTTCCAAAATCCTTCATGTAATTCTGTTCAAGGTTACATATTTTGCAAATCAATAAAACAAACCCTTCAGTAGGAGATTTTAATATAAGTTGTTCCACCTGCTTGTACAGAACCACAAAACTAATTTAAATATAATTCATCAACCTTTTGATTGTGTCTTACCAGTGGCATTGTTACCTTAAAGTGGAGAAATGAAAAGGAAAATTTGTAAAATTGTATTGGTACTACTTAGAGCAGCAAAGTGATCCCGGCAGAGCAGAAATGAACATCAGGAACCTAAGTCATAGCAATTTGCATGGTAGTTGGTAGGTACCACAGTTTAAAGGAATAAAGTAATATATAGTCTGAGCCAGCAGAGGGGGCTTCCTTTTTAGGGTTGGAATAGGAGTGAATCTACACACAGAAGTAGGAAGATCTTTCCGCATTTTTCACTTGATGAAATATTTGCCCCTAATTCAGATACACTACATTTCTTTGTGAAAGTGAAGTTTCCAAACATAAGGTAGCTGTAGAGTAATTAATCATATACATATTTTAAAAAGACATCCCCTTTCTCAAATTTATGTTTGTTGGTCATGGGGAAAAGTTTATATACTTCATGTATAACTTTTTCCTTTTTTAAAGGAAGCAGTTCTCCTCACTTAATTCCAGGTAGACTTCACCTAAGTGATGTTTTCACTGCAGCAGCTCTCACTCTGTGAAGCAGTATGAAGTGTCAGTGACATTCTTTAAACTGCTGTTTGCCTTTGAACATTTTTTTCAGATTTCCTCAGGAATTCTCTATAACGAATGTAACATTTTACTGACTCTACATCACCACTAGGGATGCTTAGACCAGATGACTGAGTAAACCCATCAGTAAAAAATCCCCATAGCCGTTGTTTCCAAAATAGCCTATTGTCTAGATAAATATGATGACCCTAGATTTCCTGATATGTGCCACTGGCCACTGCTATTCCAGAATTCCTTCCCTAGGGAAAACCAACAAATATCCATAAAATAATAATAATAATAATAATAATAATAATAATAATAATAATAATAATAATAATAATAATAATAAACAGCCAAAGTTGAAATTTGTAAAAGCAGCTTTTATTAAGCAGCCTAAGTTGAAATATGCCTTTCAGGGCTGGCCCTGTTAGCCTGGTTCCCAGCTCAGAGCTCTGTATGCTGATTTGAATCACAGTCCTCAGAAGAGCAGAACATTGGTGCTAGGAAGGATTAGAGTTCTGAGCCATCAAACCAGCTTCAAGGTTTTTCTTTTCCCATTATTTTGATGTTTGATAGCATGCTTAAATTAAATACTTGGAAGATTACATTTTGCTAAATAATGCTGTGAGCAAACAGTTTCTGCAGTCCAGACATTCTTTCACCCGAGAACATTTTCTTTAAAAGGTAGCACGTTTCCTTGGACAGCAGCCATCCCTGGCAGCAGATCTCAGCACTCAGTAGGAAACCCATGCCTTTGAGTTCTGAACTAGCCCATACTGGAATTAAAACACAACACTAACAGTCAGAATCGGTTGTTCTTGGTGGGTAAGTGTTTTATAACTGCATGGGGATATAAGAGCAGAGCCTCAAGTTTAAATCCTTTTTTAAAAATGTTGTGATTAACTGCATGACTTCACTTATTGTTAGGGTAACAGATGGAAGTGCCACAGTGAAATATTTCCTTTTTATTTACAAACAATAGAAAGTCTTTCTACAGATAGGAATTAAAACATTACAGAAGCATTGGTTCCACAAGCTTAAATTCTTTCATGCTACCACATGCATTTTTCATGGAAAGTCAACATCTTTAACATTTTTGCACTGTCTGAATTTATCATCCATAACTTTTTTGTGATTCCTGTTCAAATGAGTTTGCTTCTTTAGGAAGAATTATGTACCTACAGTATAATGAGCTAATTAACTAAAGAACAAAAGGTGCCTTCTGTTATATGTGAGACATAACCAGCTCCCAGACACAGGCAACACATTCTTTATATTTAAAGGCAATCTGTATCGCTGATTTTGATGTCTGATGCTCTGTATCATTTTGTACAGTGCCACAAAAGGATTGATAAAACATTAAAATGAAAATTGGCTTTTAAAATAATAATAAAAAAACACACACACACACCACATCTTACCACCAGTATTATGAATTTTGAGAGGTTTGCAAAAGATGTGTGCTTTGATCAATTGCAAGGTTTCTAAAAAAATAATAATAATAATAATCACTTTTATGCATTTTGACTGGTAATAGCACTGAGCAATGGACAAAACTGACAGAAAGAGACAGAAGCAGCATAAACAAAATAAGGCAGAGATTTTATTAAATATTAATTTTATTAATTCACAGAAAAATCTTTGTTTATTATGGTATATTAAAAATATATTTTCTTCATTCTAAATCATTTCTCTACAGACACTGTACAACTTGTCAATGCCTCTAAAGATCTTTTAGCTTGCTAGAAATGCCTCAAGCACAAAGAGCAGTAAAATATTTTTTAATGCTATAGACTTAGATCTCACCACATTTAACAAAACATATTAAAATTATGATTTATAACATGGTTGCAAGTGAACAGTAAGGAATACATTTACTTTTAACCAGCAATAATTGTCATTGCACCATTGAAAGACCTCAAAAGAATTTAAAAAATGTTACGTAAGAGAATCTGGCAGATTCTGTGAACTGCTGTAAGAAAGCAGTACCCTTGTCCAGCGTTTACAAATAGGTATGTAGAAACAGAAATGTACTGGAGGTACACTTCTGCATAAACACAAAAGAGAAACACTCTTATTCCAGGGTTCCTCTAGGAATTACAGTAATAACTTCATTGCTTATATATAAATTGTGTGGATTAGAGTTGAAGACCAGGCTGACAGGTTCCTGGCCAGCCACAGCTCCACTTTGGGCTTCCTGGACCTCTTGAGGTGAGGCACAGGTTTTGGGGCTGGTCCTCTCCGCTGTGGGTCAGCTCAGCCCCAAAGGGCTGTAAATAGCTTCACTGATAAAACCAGAATAAATATTAGACAATAACTACATATTTATTTTTCTTCTAAGTGTCTCCAGAAATCAGTAAAATAAGCTATATTTCTACACTGGGAAGATTCATCTCTGGATGCATATTTCTATTACATCTTATACCTGCATCATCAAGCATCTAAGCAGATCCTACGTATTCAACAGGATCCCTTTGAGATAGACTTTCTGTTGTCCTTAATAAGAGATCACAGTACCTTCTTCATATATTGTGACAACAAAGGGGTTGGACATTTCTTAGACACATTTTCCTAGTATTTTTTTCTTTTTAAAGGTGTCTTGCAAAAGCAATTTAAGCTGTGTGCACAGAAGCATTTGGTTATCAACTATATAAAGGGCATACACTCTCAGAGCTAAAAAAAACCTCTGCACACTTGGCTTTAAAAAGGCAGATATCCACCATTTTCATTTTTGTTTGAATGGACACTAAAATGGCAATTAATACATACCATTAGTGCTAAGGAAGAGCTTCCTACCATCATTAATAATCACTTGCCTTCTCAGAGGACACTCAGTCACTTGAGGTGATATTACTGCACGCACACAGACCCAGAAACTCCCTTCGCTCTGGCACCTCAGCTTCACAAAAGTTCTTATCCAAAGGTCAGCTGCCAATCGGTATGTACATATATACACACATAGGTCCTTGGTGGGAATAAATTCCAAGTTGGCTACAAGAGCATATAGATATTGTTACTTGAGGTAAAAAAGAATAAATCTTTTTTATTTGTTCTTTTGTCCTTCCCAGAAAATGACACATCCATACATCCTGAGCTAGTGCACTGCCCAGCAATATGCAATATACAATTACACATTACAATGGAGAGAAATGGTCATTATAGTATATAAAAATCATTAAAATGCCTCTATATAGTGGCTATGAACTTCTGTTGAATCTTGATCTTCAGACCTTCAAAAAGCACTTAACTATCAAGGTGTAGCTTGGAGCAACTGCAAAGTTATGAATCTGTCCTACATAAAAGTCACCATCAGCTTCTTCATTAATACAGAACTCATTTAGCTGCAAAAACTGTTATGCAAACTTGAGCTGTTGCTCTGTGTCCATGAAAATTAGGTGAGAAATCCAGTATAATAAGAACTACACACATTCACTCACTAATCTGGAACTGCTCTGGTTTTGGAAGAAGCCCTTCAGAAGAGGGAAAGGCAGATTTTGACAGCTAAGAACCTCACAAATCATAGAATTACAGAATTACTTAGGTTGAAAAACAACATCAAGTCCACCTGTCAACCTGAACTACCGAATCCCATCACTAAACCATGTCCCTTAGTCTGGAGAAGAGGAGGCTCAGGGGAGACCTTATCACTCTCTACAGTTTCCTAAAGGGAAGCTGAGGGTTGGTCTCCTCTCACAGACAATAGGAGAGAATAGCCTCAAGTTGCACCAGGGGAGATTCAGGTTGGAAATTAGAAGAAATTTTCTTGTCAGAAAGAGTCAGACATTGGAACGGGTTGCCCAGAGAGGTGGGGAGTCACCACCATCCATGGGAGTATCTAAGGAAAGGTTGGTACTTAAGGACATGGTTTAGTGTGTAAGATTGGTTTTAGGGGGATGGTTGGACCAGATGATCTTGGAGGTCTTTTCCAACCTTAATGATTCTATGTCTCTATGTCCACAAGGGTCTTAAATAGCTCTGGGGATGGGGACTCCACCATTACCCTGGGCAGACTGTGGTCAATGCTTGCAATGGTCAATGCTTGACCATTCTCTGTAAAGAAATTTCTCCTAATGTCCAATCTAAACCTCCCCTGGCATAACTTCAGACCATTTCCTCATGTCCTATCACTTGTTGCCTGAGAAAAGAAACTGACATCATCCTTTCTGCAGCCTCCTTTCAGGTGACTGTAGAGAGTGATGAACCTCCTTTTCTCCAGACTAAACAACCCCAGTTACCTCAACATTACTCTGGTTTTCCAGCCCCTTTACTAGGTTCATTGCTCAACTTGGCACACACTCAAACAAGTCAATATCCTACTTGTAAGGATAGAGACTGAAGAAATAAGCTGAGGACATTTTTAAGAGGATTAAAAACAAAACCAAAACAAACAAACAAACAAGTTATATTTATATTAACAAATCATAAATTTAAATTTATTTACCAAAATAATAATTTATTTGTAATTTTATTAATAATTTTAAATTACTAATTACAACCTGCTTCCCTTTCTCAAATAAACTACAAAGTAGTCAAGGCTCCTTCTGCCAGTTTTATATCCTACCCACATTTTTCCAGGAAGAAGACTGAAAGATATAAAAAGGGGATGATACAACAGAAGGTTATACGTTGCCTTCCTCCCCTGGCAGTCAGAGAGTGCCAGGTAGGGAGCACTTGTACAGAGCAAAGGCTACATTCAGCAAGGGAAAGCAAAAGTACTACATAAAGTATAGGAAAACCAGTAGTCTGTCAATATATTTGCTCTTATACCCTCATCATGCTCTAAATTATTCCTTCAGGAGACTACTTACAATAAAATAAAGGATATCTATTCCCTTGAACAAAAAACAACAAAGTTTAAAGAAAAGTGGTTTTACTTGCTAAGATTGTCATTCCTGTCCTGAGTAAACTGAAGAACATGTTTTCAGATGATTTTTTTTCCTGGTGCACAATCAATGTAAAAATATAAAATGAATGAAAATCACTAATCTCTTCCAAACATTTTAATAAATAACTAAATTCATAATTTTTCCACTGTACTAAAATGCATTTCAGAAAAAAAAAAAAAAAAAAAGATTAATAACTTACCCATTTGAGTAGATTTAGAGCAGCTATACCATAGTCATTGAACAGAAGTATTCTATGAGAAGAGAATAAGAATCATAAACTTTAATAATCATGATTAAAAATACATCATTTTTTGCAGAGCTGCACACATCTATTTAGGGTATGTGAAAACACACATGTAAACACAAGCAAAATGATTTGAAAAAATAACATAAAGGTTCATTCCTGAGGAAGATAAATAGCTGATAGGTTGTTAAATTTATCACAGTTTTTAATAAAATTTATCACAATTTTTGTGATAAATTTTAAAATAAAAAAAGATTTGGTTCTTGTTAAATTGACATTTCTTTAATCGCAGTATAACTTTAGAAAATACTTTTAGGTATAACAATATTAAAATGCACCTAAATCCTTATTAGCAGAAGCATCATATACTTCAACAATTGATAACAGATTACTAATTTGAATAATCAGGAATAATTCTAACCCATTTAATGAATTGCTTATTAGTAGACCTAAAAAAAGTTTAATCCTTGTTCCAACTACTTGAAAAATAAACCCAACATTATTATAATTTGATACGACAGTCAGGACTGCAAGTGTAAGATCATTAACACTTCACAGGTTATACCCTGAAGTAACTCTTACAAGAAGTTCACATAAATAAGGACAGATTTACACAATTATGTAGTTATGAGTATCACTGCATTTCTAACCATAAGTGAATTCTTCTCAATTTGCTATTCATTTGACTTTGATATGCTTGAAAAAACGCAATCCAACAGAAAACAAGTCAACTCATTTTTTCCTTTTTTCTTATTTGGTTTCAGGACATTTATATACCAGGTAGAGGTATATGAACCCAGACGGTTTCATCTAAGAGAATTTTTGCTTGTAAAAGAATTCAGAAAAGTTTCATTTATTCCACTTAGGTTTGCATTTTTGCCTAGAATGCTACAAAAGAATTATAAAGGAGTTAAAGAAAAGTTAAATTTGGCAAATACAAGAAAAAAACAAAGGACTCCTCTCTGTCCTCTCTGTAAATAAATAAATAAATAAATAAGATGTAGAGAATAATAATAACAGAAAAAAAAAAAAAGGAAAAGCCTTTTAAAATGAAGGAAGGAAGGAAGGAAGGAAGGAAGGAAGGAAGGAAGGAAGGAAGGAAGGAAGGAAGGAAGGAAGGAAGGAAGGAAGGAAGGAAGGAAGGAAGGAAGGAAGGAAGGAAGGAAGGAAGGAAGGAAGGGAGGAAGGAAGGAAGGGAGAAAGGAAGGGAGGGAGGAAGGAAGGAAGATGCAAAGACGAGGGAGCTTTCTACTTTGTAAAGAGTTCTCCATTGGTATTTGTAACTGAACAACTCAGATATGATACTGTGGCACACTATACTCTGATCAAACACATTAGCTTGTAAAATTTCGCACCTCTGTGGAGCCACTGATGACATTGGTTTTTATCTGATACGGAGTGAAGGGGAATTGGGAATGTGTTATTTCAGGAGATTACAAATAACTCTACACTAAAGACCCACAGCCTTGAAAGATGTGCTTTTTTCTTTTCAGGAACTTAACAGTTTTTAATTTTCATAGATAAAGAATTTTTACATCTCAATAAACGCAATCTATTTGTCAGTTGATCTGTGTTGTTTCTTCCTAAAATACTCCAAGATGACTATTGTAATGTGCTGTCATGTTCAGTGTTCAGTGTTCAATGTTCAATGTTCAATGTTCCAGTGTTCCTCTGATACTTAATGCCACTGACCTGGAGAACTCTCCTCTAAAATGAGCAGTGCAGCTAAAAATCCATATTGGGAAAACAAAACAAACAGACAAAAAACAATACATTTAGTAGCAGCAACTCTGCTGGTTAGTTACAATTAAGTTAAATCTTGGATAAGTAGACCAGACTTTATGCTTGATTTTAACATGCGCCGGGAACATACTTATTTAAAAACATATGTGTTTATGTAGGAAAGAGATTGGTCCTTGTTTATGAAAGCAAGGAGACATGATCAACTCTTTTCAACATTTCTCAAATAATTTCATAATATTTTATACAAAATACTAATAACTTGTTTTCAGAATGTTGAATTTGATCTGCTCCATCAAATGTGAAGATTAAGTCAGTCATTGAGAAAAGGCCCAATGTAGTGAAAACATCAGAGCAGTTTTTACTGTTGACTGAGACCTTCCCAATGTAGCTTTTGTACTTCAGTAATCTGAGAGCTTCAGGACCACTATGTTTACTAATACACTAGAAAAAAAAATACTGCTAACAGTGGATATTACTATCCTGTTTTACAGACAAGACAAACAGACCTACCTACTTCCAAGGTTTTCCCACCGATAAAGCATCCTTACTGATTAACATGCTCACTTTGAGAAATATCTGATGATTGAATGTTAATATTAAGTCCTAGCTATGTCTCTTCTGAAAATGTAGAAATCTTATATTATGTCAAAGTTTAGAAGAAGTTTTTTAGAAAAAAAATTCTGAATGCTGAGGTCAGTTGATGATAATAATCAAGGAATTTTGATACTTTATTAAAATAATTCAACATTTTTCTGAATTCAGTATCAGATCCTTTAAGTTTTTTAGTTTTGCTAAACATTACTACTAATAGTTTATAGACAAAAATGAACCAGTACTTCTGTCCTCATAAACAAGTTTCTCAGTTTCAAAAATTCAGTCTTCAGATCTTTGAATCAACTCTATGAAAATGCAAAGTACAAGGTTAAATTCACAACATTTTAAATAATCAATATTTAAAATAACTGAAGTTACTGCATTATTTTACAATTTTTACAATGGTGTTGAACTAACACGTTAAGAACTGTTAGATTTCTCTTTTTTTTTTTATTCTAAATATGCACAAATAGGTTGTATTTTATATCTGTTGTAATATTTATGTTTACCACCATTTTGAACTATTTGAAGTTAACATCTTTTCACACAGCCCTTATGAAATATTAGAGGAACTAATTGCTCAAATCTCCTATGTCTGAAACTGTGAAATTGCATATCCTTTGCAAAGCGTAAGTTTGGTTAGCATGTTTCTGCTTGGAAACCACGTGAAATTCCAAAATAATATCCTTAATTATAAAAATAATTGCCACAAACATTAATTTTGTTGATGGATGGTTCCCACTCATTAATGTTCCACTTAAATCTATCCGAACATTTATGAGAAGTTAATTGGACAATACAACTTTTTTTTTTAATGTTTCTTATTGTCAAAGAAATTTTTATTAATCAGAATTGAAAGTTATTTATTTTTTATACCCTGCTTTCAGACACTTCACATTTAGTGCAATTTAGTATAGTACACGAAACTATTTAAATATTGCTTTCAACTTTTTGGAGCCTTTTGTTTTACTAGACTTCTGTGTTACTTCACTATGCAATTTACTGAAGGCTAGTAATTATTAGGACATGTGGTAGGCGTTTATCACCAGTAACATCACACAACCCACTCTATGATCAAGATACAATAGGGCAAATGGTACAATTAAAGGCACATTCTTTGGTGCATAACAATAGAAGCCTTGTGACATGGAAAGATTAGGAAAAGACTTAAACATCTTTAAAACTACTCATTACCACCAGTTAAAATGTGCATGTCTGACCTTTATGGTAATCAGTAGTACTCCACTTATGCACTACGGAGCTAAATAAGCTTTATTTTAGACACACGGAATTCTTTGCAGTGACCTGCAGTTAACTTAGCTGATCTCAGAGACAAAGCTTACAATGAATCAACCCATCAGTGGTCATAATGATAGGCCATCATCTTTATCAACCAGTTTATGATGACAGACAGAAAACAGTAGATTTTCCTGCCAAGTGGAGTAGTACTTAAATGTTGACTGCTACATACATCAGATTAACAAGGTTGCAAAGTTACTGAGAATCCCATTCCCTGAGGTGCAGATTCACCCTGTGGTGCTATTATACCATAAGGTATATCAAAGATAATTGCTTAGTTTATTATCCTGTTGTCTTTTATGTCGGCCCCTAATTGTGAATTCAGAAACCTCTTGATCTCCCAGTTCCTTATGGACCTTTTATTAACCCCATTCATTTTAATTTGGATTTATTACTATTTTTATTATTAAAGTGTAGAATTTTTTTTTAATAGATCTTTCCAAATAACCCACAATTCTTTCATTCAGCTTCCGTAAAGGAGAGATTGATGGGATATTCAGTCAGTGTTTTAAATACAGGTCTCTGAAGCTCCTTTTCTATCTCCTGCCAAAATTTGTCATATCAAGGTTCAGATTTTTTTTACCTGAAGATGCTTTAATAGTATAAGTAGTATGCAAATGAACAAAGATTTCTGTGATAAAATCAGATTGTTATATTTCTGTATAATTTTAAAGCATCATCCTAACATGAAAGTGTGTGCTGCTTCTGTCATAACTGCTATCTTTCCCATAGTCCTGAAAAATGTTGGTCCAACTTTCACGGTCCTTGTGCTGCACTTTACAGAGAACAATTTAAGCATATTTTCATAAAATACCACATGAAACCTAAAGAACCTAGAAACAGTTAAAAACTATGGCCTGGCTAGTACAGATAAGTAGTCATTCATAATTCCTCCTAATGTATACAATATTAATCTGTATGTACCTAGAAAATCTGACTACTTCCTATACTTCAAAGTCATTGCCTTCGCTACGAGACCTAGAAAGTGCTTCAGGATTCATTATGACATGTGGAATATATAAGCAATAAGGCATGACAGGGAGTGTGGTTATCATAAGATAATCACACCCCTGGGTCATTACAAAGCATGAGGTGCAGCCGAGCACCTCTCATTCCCCCTGGGGTGTGATTATATCATGATAAGCACACTTCATGCAGTTACCTTATTGCTTTTATAAAAAGTCTTTGTTGGGAAGAAAAACTGTATTTTTTACTTAAAGATGATAAAGTTGGCAGTTTACAATGTTGAGCAGTACTTTCTGCTAAGCTCTGTGGTTTATATGTATTAATCTACTCCTTTAGAATATACATCTGCCAAAGCTGATCCGAATTCATCAATCAAAGAAGGTGTCCATAATACAGCATGTGTTCAGCTGATCAGTCTGGAAAAGGACGTGTGCATGTCCCAGGCAATCCCATAGCCACTGGCTGTTCACTGTACACCCACTTCTTTTCTCCAAATGCTAAATAAGTAAACAAATAAATAGTTATGATTTAAAAACCCAGCAATACCAGACAACAGACAAAGTTACTTAACCAAAAGTTAAAAGACATTTTAAATAGATAGGTTTACAGGAAAATGTAGAGTTCAGTAACTGGAGAAGAATTCAACTTGCACAACAAGAAAAAGTTTCTAACTTGCTTTTGCCCCTGGTAGGTGATCTCCCACAAATTAAGGGTGACAACTTAATTTAGGGTCCTAGGTAAACTACAAAATCCCACTGCTGTCATTCAGATCGTAGCCTAAGGGGTCTAATGTGATCTTTTGGATTTACAAACACCTGCCTTAGATTATGCCATATGTCTTCTTAGTGGCTCCAGGGGTGAATGCTCTGTCCAGTGTTCAGCTCATTTTGTGCTTTAAGAATGCATAACTGCACACAAGATATGAAGGTTTGCATCCATTTACAATTTATCAAGTGTGATGGCCATGTGCTGATTTCAGAAGCATTCAGTGGTCTGGAAAGGGGCATATGTATGGGCTGAATTTGGCCCTGGGCCATTTATGAATATAGGTAACACTTTTCACCTAACATGAGCAAGTCACAAATTCAACTATTTAATTTAAATAGGTCCTTGTCACCATCTCTTCCAGATTTAAGAGGCAGGGTTAGGAACACTGTCAGTATCCTGGATGAAAAGGAAAAAATCCAGTAGCCTTCCATTTTCCAGCATTTAATTTGACACAATACTCTCACTACATAAAGATGCACAAAATCTTCCTTCTCCCAACAACAATTTGAACTCTAGCATTTTATCTTTATATTTTACACACACACAGACATACACAGACACACACAAAAGGAAATTATAACAAAAGATATATGTGTGATGCATTTCCTTGGAAGTTTATGAATTTATCACAAGCAAAGACTCTGAGCTTTTGAATAGCTTTTGAATGTTAATTTAATAATAACAACCCAATATATTTGATAAATAACAAGGACATAAAAATATTAAGCTAGAATTTGGAGCTATAGTCATGACTTTTCAGATGGCACATTTTAATATAATTTATATTATTTTATTTAATTTATATTGTTTGAGGTGATTCACATATAACTTCAGAAATGGTTTCCTTATCTAGAAGAGATGGGTTGAAAGTGTTGCCATTACTCACTTCCTTACAATGAGATGAAAATAATTAATATTAAAAGAGTAAAGGAGAAGTAAACATCACCCCATTTGTTCTAAAGCTTATACTTTAAAAAACTTCAGCTAGTAAAATTACCATATATTGTTTTATAAAAGCATTCCTAGTATTTTATGACTCTAGAGATACTAACATACAGATATAAACCTCTCCTAATATTTCTATGTTCATAAAATAAAATTTGGTTCTAAACTCTTACTCCACATTTCAGAATCTGGCTAGGAAAGGAATACCATCTTGAAAGAGACTAATTTGGAGTAGTGTAGATTTCTTTTTTCTTTAAATTTATTTGAATTTCATTTATATTTCAGTTTTATTTGAGTAGAAAGGCAACAAAATGCTTGTGTATGCAGAGTCAACCTTATTTCTGCCACTGTCTGAGTGTTTTACAGCTCATCATTCTTTTAAAATAGAGCTACTGTGTATGGTATAAAATAACTTTGTTCTACACCACAGTTAATTATTTATAACAGTATCATGAAGTGCTTGTTGATGAATTACAGGATAGGAAGCATGGAAAGGAGGAGAAAAAACAGGAAGTGGGAATTTGGGAAGAAATATGGTTTCTGTTGATGAAGTACTATATAAAGCAAAAGCAGTACAACTAACATTTATTTATTAATGCACTTCCACACATTCAATTTGCTCATGTCCTGATCTGCAGCAAGGGCCTCCCAGAGAGGAATATATTACTAGTGTACTAGTATTACATAGCACAAATGGAAGTACATGCAGTTCTCAATGGCTAGGTGACTACCAGCTTGGACAAACTGGGCATTAGGATGAATTTGCCAAACAGAATTCCATTACTTTCTGTGTAAAAGCATCAATTGGTATTAGAATATTGAAAATCTGTCCATTCCCTGTACTGGTAACCATGGCTACACTTGCCCAGAATTTTTGCCCCCTTCTGCAATGGGAGCACAGAACAGCATGTGTAAATAGGCTTAGAAATGGCTAGTAGTGGTTAGCCACAACAGCATTACTCCAAGCAGTATAGCTAAGGAAGGCTGGCTCCTCTGCTAGAGAGAATTTAGTAGAAACACAGGAAGATATCTTACTTACTTACTTAGATAGGAAGGTATCTTACTAGATACCATCTTACAAGACAATACCCTCTTTTTACTGCAGCCCTTGCTACCTGACAGTAATCAACATGATGTCTCCTCAGAAAGTAGGATGAGAAATTCCACTTCAGTTAGAGAGCAGGCCATTTGTCCCCAGGAAAATGACATCTTTATTCCAAATAGCTAAAGATTAGTATAAAGTCTGAAGCTAAAGGCTTTCCAAGACTGTATTTTTCTGAAATGCAGTTTAGGTTCCCTTCCCTTTCCCCTTTTTCCTTTCCCCCTTTTACTTCCCCTTTTCTAATGAAATGGTACTAGTTGGGATACATTTGTTATTCAGATAAATTTCCATCTCCTACTGGAATTCTATTGAATTTATGACCTCCCTGACATCAAGTGGAAAATCATCTGCATAGATCAATCTGTATCTGTGTGAAGACATATTTCTATTTGCCATGTTTGAACTCACCACCATTCAGTTTTGAGCACTCTCCTGCTTTACAAGACAAGAACAGACTGTCCTCACTTACCTTCATTCTTTTGTCTCACTCTATTTTTTTCTCTCTCATTCTGGTCTCTAAAGTAAACAACACTAATTTTCCATTGCATAGTTTTAATATTCCCTTCCTGTTTCTCAGTGCCTTTTTCCAAATCTCTCAAGGATCAGCAATGACCCTACACAGTATTTCAGACAGTCATAAGTTCATTTCATATAATGGCACTGGAAAGTTTTCTATTCCTTCTCCATCTCAGTGAATACAAATATTTGTTTTCCTTTTCAATGACAATCATACACTGAGCAGATAACTTCCCTAACCCGTCCACTAAGTTTTAAAGTTTTGTGAAATGATGCTTATTGAGCTTGGCTTGCCTCACTGTTTCCTATTGCCTATTTTAAGTAGGTCCTTGTGAAATTCCTCACAACCTTTACTAATTTTCTGCAAAGTTTGCTTCATTGCTTTACACTACCCCGAGGCAATCATATCCTGATTCTATAGCAATCTTCTGTTCATTTATTATATATTTTAAACTGTAATTTATTAATAACTATATTACATAAAACAGGGCCAGAGTTTAATCCATGAATACATTGCTAGCCTTTCTTATGGCAAAAAATAATAACAATAATAATTTCTACCTATTGTCTTGTAGACATTTTTACTAAAACTATTCATGTCTGTCACTTAACAAATATTTAGATACTCTAACAGCCTAACATAATGAAGGCTTGTAAAACACTTTTAAAATACAAAAATTAGAATATAAAAAATATTTCTCCTTTCCCATGCTCAAGAAATTTTAATAGTTTTGCTTTGTAGAGCCTTTCATACCTGATCCTGTTTACTGTTTAGATTTACTACATACTATACAGACTTTAATCTTCCAGTGTCTTTGTTCCTACTTTCTAAAATTTTACATCAATCAATCAGGCTCATACAACTGTAATTTTTACTGGCCTTTAATTATCTTTATAAATATGCATATTACATTTGATGTATATGAAATTTTAGTCCCACAATTGTTTCCAAATGAGAAGAACAGACAATATATTTGCTAGCCACTTGGCAAGTTCATATTTGAACTCTCCAAATTTAAAGGTTTCCTCCAAATGTGGGACATATAATTCCTACATATTCTGGGGAAAACTTTGGGTCTATAAGATATATAGAGATGTTGCACTTCCTGTAGTGAGAGATATCTAATTACACATAAAGAATAAATTAATGAAATAAAACGGTCAGCTTGAGTAAATAGTTATCTAGCAAACACCATATTCATGAACTAAGAAAAAGATTAAATAATAAACCCATAAGCAAATTAGTTTGAGTAGTTTGAATCAAAACTGCACATTTTCATGAGCCCACTGTTGCCCATTATTGCTCCAAGGTACAGCTGTTAAGTCCAGAGTCACTCTGCCTCAACAGCAATGTATCTGAGAGGAAAATTATCTTTTTTCTTCTCTCAGACACAGTATTGCCGACATAAAATATATTCATATTGGAACAGAATTGTAATTAGGATAAATATTTGATGTCCAAAGTGTTATCACACTAGTATAGACAGGGAAGATGGAGATTTGTACATAGCTACTGTATTGTTGTTACTGTCCTCTTATACTTCTGGTATATTTTTAAAGATTAAACAAATAAGAAAGATGAATTGAAACAAGCAATATCAAAACAGCTTTACTTGAACTGAGTTGTTAAGAGAGCCTTTCAGAAAATGGAAGCAGTAGAGCAAATAGTTGCAACTCGGGGATGATACAGTACTGTAATCTATTGGGAATGATAGATTTAGACTCAGCAGAAACAAATTCCTACTTTTTTTTATTTTTTTTTTCTTTACTGAGATGTGGTCTATACAGAACATCTAGGCTGATTATAGGGAATGATGTGGAAAACACAAAGAGGCTGTGAAAGATCCTGTAATGTTAGGCTTAATTTCATGCATCTTGCTTTAGTTTCAAAAACTGAGCCCTATTTCTCCAGCACAGTACTGGTCTGTCAGGCATTTCTTATACAGTCAAAATTCCCCCTTAAACTGCTAATAGTTTCACCTTAAACGTGAAGCAAAGGTTTAGTAAACAACAGAAGGTTAATATGTTATCCGAATATAGTTGTATTAGCAAAAGTATAAAAAAAACATATATGTGCTTTTACATGTCTGTAATTATAAAATCTTAACAATTATTATATACAACAAAATTATAGAAGTGTCATTAGAAGTAATTTTAAAGGCAAACGTCCACAAAATAAAAGGGTATAGATTCCTCTTTTTACAGGGATTTACAGTACTCATCAGCTTGTATAGTTCACATTAGCATCCAGTGACATTGCTTTGTCTGTATATATTTCTAGCTGTCAACAGAATGTCCTGAGGCAATCGCATCCTGATTCTATAGCTATCTTCTATTCTTTTATAATACACAAGGGTCTAATTTTCCATCAGCAAAGCATGAAATCATGTAAGAATGCCACATAACCAGCAAGTGCAAACAAGTAGCACTTTTCCTACACATAAAAATGTTTCGTAAAATAACAAATGAATTAAATCTTCTTGTTCAAGTAAAGTACTTGAAAACGAGATGATTTTTAGAAATTAGAGTACACTGCACAGAATCGGCCAAGCCACACTGTTCTTCCCAACATGTGCACCATCTTAGTGTTATCTTGTGTGATAAAATTATTTCACTCAGGCTGATGGTGGAGCTCTCTATTTCCTGGACAAATAATACAGTTGCAAAAAACAGGCATATTAATTGAATTAAGATAAATATCAAACTTCCAATAAGTTACCAGAATAATTGTGGTTAAATTAGTTGATGTAAGTTTACTGTTCCAATAGTAGTAGACTTACCCTATAGCTGTGCAGGTTGCTATAAAGTGCTTTACAGGAAAACAAGGGAGCAAAATGCACACACTGACTGTCATTAGTTACTTTCAAGCCTTTTCTGTGGTGTAGTGTGAGAAAACACTAAGCCTCAGTAATTAAACCATTGGAAAATGTACCAGAATATATGTACATATAAGGTATTCGGCCTCCAACTCCCTATGCAAAACATATACCCAGTTTTACAATACTGTCTGCCATCATCAATGACCTCCTTACGCAGCTCATGTTTGCAATATACTTGAACCACATTCAAGACATCTGTCTTTCTTGCTAGAGGAACCACAGAGACAAAACTCAGTTTAGCCTCAATGTACTGGCTGCAGTTGCCAAAATCATATTCTTCCTCTCTGCCTCTCATATTTCTACAACTTCAGGGGATTTTTAACACCCTTTTCTACATAATGTACAGTTTATTTAGCACATGGCTTTCAGATGTCTGGCTGCAAAGTAACCTGTTGTAATTCAGGGGAAACATGTTTTGAATAAAGTAGCTAGTGCTTTTAATCTCTACTGCATTTAGTACAATGGAGTCTTTCAAAAAAAAAAATGTATTTTCCAGGATGAAGAGGACCACATAGTCTCTGCTCATGAAAAAAACTGAACTAGAATTTACATGAATAACTTCCAGTAAATCTGTCTGTGTCAGCTCCTCACCATTATAGTAACGCCTTTGAGAAATGTGTCTGTACATGACAAGGTCAAACGTGCATTTGTTCCCATCTCCCCCCTCAAAAATAAATAAATAAATAAATAAATAATCTTTTTTTTATGGAAACATTTCCTAAGCATTACAAAGCAATGTGATTTTGTTTGCCTCTTAAATTCAAGAGATAGGAACAAGGATAGTTACTGCCAAAGCATATCAGATGTGACTCAAAGGCTCAGTGATGACTCACTGCAAGAAAACAGCACTGAGAGTACAGAGGAAAGTCCTGACCGCCTCCCTAGCTGGGGCAGCCTTGCCCACACTGGAACATGTGGGGCTGCTAGCCCACACAGGTGCAAGGATTAGCTCTGAAATGAATCCTGCAGTGCAGGAGTACTGAGAGTTGGCATCACCACAACCACAACTAAGCACTCATTAATCAGGGACAGGTTTTTCAGCAAGTTTTCACTGTTACTGGTCCATAGGAAAATGTTCATCCTCTACACCTGTCAATCTGCCCCATCAACATTCTTTTCCTTAAAAATGAACATTAAAGGAAATAATTATGTAGCAGTTAAATACCCTTCAGAAAAGAGAAGTCAGCCTACGGAACTGAATTCACTTTGGATTTGAGTATGCTCAGTTCAGTGCTAGCTCATGTAGAACCCATGACTTTGTAGTCTACGATGAGCAAGCAGTCTGGTGCTAGTAGATGCTAGGTAAATAGCAAGCAGTCTGTCCTGTTACCCCTAACCAAGACAGTTACATGCAGTTCTGCTGTGACTACCAGAACGAAGCAAAGAGATATGCCTGTTTTCACAGTCCTTCTACCTATACTGGAAACTGGGCACAACAGTGTTCCCCTTTCTCCCTGTGGTAGTCCAGGAGTGGAAGCATGGAAAGCTGAAAGATTCAGATGTTGTATCTATAGTCCACTTGCCCAAGACCTAGTCAGAAACCTGTAATTGTGGTAATGCGTGGTGTCTCCTCCAAGAGGCTAGAGTCAGGCCTTCAACATCTTTGCCTACTAGGCATGTTTCTCTTGTCAGCAATGCCATTTGGTGGGAATAATCTGGAGAAAAACAAAAAAAAACAGTGTGCAATCCTGCTCCTAGTATTTTCTGTGGTTTATCAACCCTTGAATGATTTTCCATCACTTTTATGCCTGTCTGGAAGGGCATGAATAGTAAGACTATGCTTTTCTTCAGGAGCATTTCAAAGCTTTCACACATCTTTGCTATACTTTCTGCAACTAATAAGTAAATGGAGACCTTACAGCTACATAATCAAATGTAACCTTTCTCCCATAGTACAATTGTAGATGCTGAATCAACTGTGTGAGCATTTTCTGATTTACACCACTGCATAAAATTATGCAGTGATGTCAAACATCCAGTTATGCCTTAAGGCATTGGGCCAGATGGACCTACTTCGTATATTTATATAACCCATATGTTACACTAAGATCAACTATTCTAAACTTTCAAATAAAATCATTTCCATTAAAAGAAAAATATTGTTTCTAGCTTTCATAGTTGTGAAGAAAACCTGCAACTGTTAGTGGACTGTAAACTGGTGCAATGCCTAAGTCTGGAAATAGATGGAAATCAGGGTTCAGAAAAGCAACAGCTCTACTTCTGCTATTTAGCTCTCTGAATGTTGATTTTAAAACCTAATGATGTGTCTTTAAGAGTTAATACTATGTATTTTGGTGAACATTTAAATAGATAGGCAAAGAAGACTGTGAGAGCTAAGCCCTCATAGGTCATAATGGGAAGCAGAAGAGATACAGGCTGGGAAAAGGGGAAAAAACAGCAATATTGTAGCAACACTAGTGTCTATGAAATGCATTACGAGCAAATAAGGAATTATGCACAAAAGCAAAGTTAAAAAAATGACAGAATTAGGAAACATTAGGGGAAATGGTAGCCATAAATTTACACCTCAAAATAAGAAATTTAAAAAGACTTAAGTAACCTCATTATTTTGAAACATCTAATTTCAGTTGTAGAAAATTTCTGAAAATTTTCTTAATGTCTATAATATCTTTTTTTCTTTCTTTCTTTCTTTTTTTCTTTTTTTTTTCCTCTAATGAAGTTTGTTGACATAACTATTTAGTAAATGGGCACCTTAAAGTCTTGGGAGAATAAGTTCATACAAAAGTTTTGTCCTTGTTTTGGCTGGGATAGAGTTAATTTTCTTCATAGTCACTGGTATGATGCCATGTTTTGGATTTAGTTGGAAAATAATGTCAATAACACACCAGTGTTTTAGTCATTGCTGAACAGTGCTTGTACTAGGCCAAGGACTTTTCAGTTTCTTGTGCTGCCCTGTGGGTGAGGAGGCTGGGGGTGCAGAAGAAGCAGGGAAGAGACACATCCTGGACAGCTGGCCCAGGGTGCCCAAAGGGGTATCCCATACCACATGGCATCATGCTGAACAATAAAACTGGGGGCAGTTGGCCTGGGACAGAGGCTGCCATAGCTTGGGTTCTGGCTGGGCACCAGTCAGCGTGAGGTAAGCATCACTTCACATGATGTATTGTGCATCACTTGTTTTGTGCATTCTTTTATTATTATTTATTAATATTATTATTATCCTTTCCTTTGCTGTCCTATTAAACTGTCTTTATCTCAACCCACAAGTTTACATTTTTTTCCCAGTTCTCTACCCTGTCTCACTTGGGGCTGGAGGAGAGAGTGAGCAAATGGTTGTGTGATGCTTAGCTGCCTAGCAAGTTAAACTACAAGTTTCTAGTAAAACTTCAATGTGAGCTATATTAAGGAGTCATGTCACCTATATTAAGGAGTTGCACAAGTCAGTAAGAGTGGATTTGTTGAGTGACACCACTGACACAGAGGAATCAACATCAAATTGTATGTGGTTTGTGATTTTTTCTCTGGCTGGTCACAATCTGGTCCCAGAACCTGAATATGCACCAGCAGGTGAACATTGGTTCCAGCATTGCTTGTCTGTAAGGAATTGTGATCCACAAGGAAATCCACAAAGCAAAAGAAAGCTCAATAACTGCCTTGCTGCAGCTTCAGGATGTGCATTCAAAGACACCAAAGGCCCAATTCAATTACACATGGTTATTCTATCTGTGCTTATTGTATCTTATCTTCTGCCTACCATACCAGCTTTTTACCCCTGCTTGTATATCTTCACTTTTTTTCTGCTCTGATGTCTATTGACACATGACTACAACTATGCTAGTCTTTGCACATCCACAGGAGCTACTTGGCAGCAGAGAACCACGGCTGCTGATACTGGACCCCCTCCCACCTCCTCTCACAACTTTCTCTCTGTCTTCTTCATTTGCTGCTGGATGTACCATCCTGGCAGCAAGCCAGTATGATGAGTAGCAAGAGAGGGAGATGCAGCTTCCTGCTCAATTAGCATTGAAAGTGGTCCCTGGTAGGTAGGAGAAACCATGGTAAAACATTATCAGATCCAAGTCCCCATATGTTTCTAAATCTGTGTTACAGATAGATACAGTTTGGGATTAGAGGGGTAGGGAATGAGGGGTAAGTACATAAGTGTAATGCAAAATGCTTGACAGGTATGTAGGAGTTAGACTGTCAGTGTTAGCTGCCTCTCAGAAGACTTCCTCAGCATCAGACTACAGTGTCAGTTCTATGTCTCAATACAGCCTGCTCACAGCACCTACTCCATATCCCCACCCCACAGAGCCTTTGGTTGTGTAATAGGAGAGTCCATATAGCTAACTTCTTTTGCACATTTTCTCAGCCTCTGTTTACTCAAACCATTCATGCACAAAATTGTTGAGGGCAGAATACGCAGAGAGATATAATTTTGAGGTGACAATAACTCAGTTGCATAGCTAGAGTCAGACAGAGAACAGATTTCATATGCTAAGAAAATGATGGTATTTCATACACTGAAAAATACAAGAGTGAAGGAAAAGGATTTTTGACTTCTTCTCATGAATATCATTAAGAAAAACATACTGTAATATTTTGAAATTTGAAAGTGATTTCAATTTCTATTTTTACATTTAATAACAAAACCTAATTACAAAATAATATTGCTTGAAAGAGAAGGACGTACTAGTTTAAAAAAACGATAAAGACAGGATCTCCACCATTTCAAAATATTTTCTTTTCCCTCTCAGACAGCCTCCCATTTCCTAACAAAATTATCTAAAAATTGTTATGACAGTATGAAAGAGTCTGTCAGTCTGTCTGTCCATCTATCTAACTGTTTACTTACTTGGCTCACAAGCTTTCTTGGCATATCCCCTCAAAAAAAAAAAAAAAAAAAAGTACACAAATCCAAACTCATAGTACATCACACAATTAGTTTTGGGATAGATTAAAAACATTTAGCTCAACTCCAGATATTTCCAAATCACTTGAATATAAAAGATGATAATTTGTAATCTCAAACTGTTGAGAATTTTATGTCACAGAGGGGCACAACATATTTATAAACCAACAGCAATGAGTTTCACTTGCTCTGAATAATAACGTAATTAAGGGTATAATGCTAATAATGCACAAGGAGAGTTTTTTTCCCTGAAAACATCTTTTCTTCAAACTTCCTTAATGATTCTTTTGTATATTTGGTTATTATTACAATTCCTGAGACAGGCTGGCAGTTTATCAATATCAATGAATTTTCTAGAAACATATCAGGAAATAGCAGTACTACTCCTTCCAACATGTTTATTAAATGCAGTAATAAGGTGATAGACCACCACCAATATAAACAGATGTTCATTTCACACAAGGTCTTGTCAAACTATCCCATTCAAACCATTTGTCCAGCGCCAGAGCCACAGTAGTTGTACACCAGAATGTTTTAAAGAGATATACACTTTTCTTCGGAACAGGCTAAAATCTCATTGCACGATTTTTGATTATATGCAAATGAGCAGCATCTGATTAGGTCCTGAGGCAGCTTCACCTAGGTGTTCACAGGAATAGCAATGGGAGCTGGAGAGGAATATTTCATAACTGAAGCATATTTTCCCTTGGGGGACACCACCATTTGATTTTGACATTTATTTGTCCTGTGCTGTAAAGGACAAAACTACAATTACACTTTTTTTTTTTCTACTGTGCAGTGGGCACAGTGTCAGAAAAAATTAAATCAAAGGTAGTGAGTTCTCACCAAAAAAAAAAATAATAATAATAATAAAAACAATAACCAAGCTTTAAAACCAAATTTACTGAACATAGTTAAATCATAGTGCATTAAAACAGTCTATGTGATTGAAAATGCCTATTATAAATGTATTTTTTAAATAGCAGAAACCATAAAATGTAAAAGATAGTCCTGTATTTGCATTTTTTTTAGATTAATGTTAATACAATTAGTATTAACAATTTACCTTTTGATACTTTTCATTAACAGTTTTACAGACAAGATGTACCTAACATAAACTGTTTGAGCTCATTTCTATTTGGTATGATCTTTTTGAAGATATATGATATAAATTAATTGAATCCAAGATTAAATGAAAGGTATAAATCATGACTTTCATCTTGCATTTCAACCACATACAAATATAATTTTAACATGTATATTATCACACAACAAACAATTTTATATTCTTGAATTCCACTGGCAAGATTTACACATCATGTAAATGAATTTATTGACATTTTACAGAAAGTACGCCTGGAAATTACCAATATTGCAAATAATTTATGAGCCACGATCACATCATCCCTATCGAGGGCCCCCAAAACCTACTGCATATAACTTGCATAACCAGACCTTCCATTTCCAGAAAATTTCTGGAATAAAACTGTTAGAGATTTAATCAAAAATCAACATTTAATCTTCATATAGGTAATATGTATTTATTTACAATATCATGAAAATCTTAGTTCAAATAAGAAGGGTTAAACACTGATGACATGTTCCTTCCTCCCATTGAGTTTAAATGCATTTGAATGTGAAAAGTTTCTAGGGTTAACATGACTCTAGTACATAAAAAATAACACAGTGTCTTGTAACCATCTGTTGGAATTAAAAATAAATAAAAAAAAAAAAAAGAAAAACGAGGCATCACATGGAAAATATGTGAAAGGTAGCACATGTTAAGCAAGAGTTTCACTAATATTTAGGGAAATTTAAACATACATTTGGAGTGAAATTGAAACTGAACAATGATGTCTGCACAAAGCAGCCATGGTCACTTTGATATGAATATGCTTTGCACCCGATATGAAAATAGGATGAGATAAAAACAAATACAACACAGGAGAAATAGGGAACATTTTAAAATTACATTTGTTGCTGAGATGATCTAGCTACTAAAACATTTGATTCTTTCCTGCACTCTGCTTTGTTCAACGACGAAATGAAGCCTATCATTTTAAGCACATGAATTACCTTACTAAAGAAATAATACCATTGGTATGCTTGAACTATGCACTTGCATTCTAAGTGCAGAGTTCAATCAAGTTGCCAAAAATAAAACAATGTGTGTAGGAATCTACCTAAGATCTTGAATAATAATATAAACATCATGTACAAGAGACATTGCACTCAAGTAATTTAAAGTGGATGCTCTCTATTTCTAAAAAGGATACTATAGTGATAGTTTCATAAAAGTTCTCCATGCCTCCCTTACTTTTAGTCCAAATAAGTGGAAGGGTAGCTGATCTTTATATCCACTTATCGCTTAGCCTCTGCTGGCTTCATTAAGAGAAATACTAGCAGATCTTTGGAGGTTTGGTTTTGGCAAAAGGCTAACCAATGGATATCTATTTAATTGTTTTGGATGTCTGTTGAATTAGTTCAATAATAAATAACCAATTTTTTAAAGAAAACCAAACAACTTCTTTATGAACATTAATCTTGTTCTCAGTAGTGTAATGGTGTGAAAAATTTGCTTGCTAGGGACAGTTCACAGTATCGCATGAGATGTTATGTGATAGTCGGAAGTACATTCATCTTCAGTTCTGGAACTGGGCAGGGAGGGAGAGCATTACTTAGTGTATACATTTATTCTTCAAAATTTTCATAGTGACAGAAAGTAGAATGGTTTCATAATCTATGTTGTGTTTTTTTTTTTTTCCCCATAACCGAAAGTTTCAAAATTTCAGCTGTACCTCTTCAAAAACTGAAAGCTACATATTTTTATTTTACATAGCAAATAAGAAAAAAAAATGCATATTTGCTCTTTAAAATGCACTGTTTTGTAATAATATATTATAACATTTAGGATTTTAATACCAGTACTTCAGTGTAATAAAACTTTTAGTGATTCCCTGGCATGACTTGTTCAGACTTAAGTTCCTCATTTACATATCTGATGTCCCCCAAGAGACAGACAAGCTTCAAGTTAATTATCCATGTAGCTGTAAGAACTCCTGTTTCTTAGGTAGGAACTCTCTAAAAGAAAACTAACAGTTATTAAATATTACTTTGAATTTCAACAAGTAATCAAGTTGCATTATAAGAGGCACTAAAGAGATACTTAAATTTAATATTCTTTGCAGGCTAAATAATGTATAAACCATGTACAAGGCTTACACAATCTACAGATAAAACAATTGGCAAAAACTAACAGGAAGCACAACCTTCACTAAGTTCAAGCACTACAAATGCTCAGAAGTAAAAGGCTCTTGAGCAAACTCTACACTATTCCATAAAATTAGTAGTTATATTGCATGAAGGCAAAATTGCATCTGTTGAAAACAGAGACATCTTTCCAACTGGTTCTGGTGATGCAGGATTACGTTACTAACAAAAAAAAAAAAAAAAAGTGGAAAGAATCATGCTCTTTATAGAAAATAACAAGTGACAGAACATATACTGCTGAAATGAAATGCAACTGTAGTAAAGCCACCAACACGGCCCTTGCATCTCACTGAAGTATAATTACAGGGAAGGGAAACAGAGAAATGCTGTGTAGTGTATGTTGTCTTTTGTAACCAAAAACATCTTTAAAAATAATTTGATATATCATAGAAAAGAGGAATAGAATAACTGGTAAGCATAAGATTGATTTAAAATCCAATTGCTCTACACAGCTTCCATTCACATAGCATCTGAATGCCTTCAGGAGAGAGTTAGGCAACATACCTAATATATGTCATCTGTGGCTCATTCTCTGTCATCCTCAGCTGCAGCTGGCAACTTACAAGTACAGATATCAGGTGAAATAATTAATTTGAGTATTTTACAATAAATGAACACGTGCGTCTACTTCCCAGAGTCTCATGATGACTTGCATGAGAGGCAAATTCACTGTCTCCAAACTATTACATGCATCCTATAATTAAGTTACAATGACTGAATAGAATGTGGATGCTCTTCTCTACACGGAAGACAACAATCTCATTCCACAAAGACCTTACAGGTCATTCAAGAAACAATTAGATGTCCTGCTATCTAAACTAAATGAAAAGAAGGCCAAGGGCAGAGTAGCCTTTCTTCGGTTTCCTGTAGCTTCAGTGCTCATGTATTCAAATGAAGCCAAACAATATTAAGACACAGCGCAACACACACAGAAGACATATGCCTTGTAAAAAGTTGCTATTATTTCTACCTCGCAAAATGGGGCAAGAAGAGTCATGTCTGTCATTTTACAGAAATGCATTTGTTAACATATGTTTCTTATTTCAGTCTCTCAGCATTAATATATACAAAGTGAAAAGCACAAAATAAAACCACTGTTATTTTTCTGTTATTTAAAGATAGGTGAGAACATGTACTAATGTCAGCTGTGTATACATTCAGCTCTGGGGTAAAAAGCCTTAATAAGAGAACAGAAAGAGGTAAGACCTAACTTTTACATGTCAACCAATGGTCTCTTATAATATGTAGAAAGCATATCTGACATTTTCAGGCACTTTTACCTTTAATTAGGTGTTAGATTTATTGTGATAAAAATGGTTAAAACTCAGTAATGTTCACAGACCTTGTGAGTGCAAAATCTTGTAATCCTTAGGCAGGTGATGTTATCACACAAAAACAATTGAAGATTTTAAATAGACAATGTCACTTTGAAATTATCCTTTTTGGCTAGGGTTGGAACAATGTTGACAGACATTTAAAAAGGGAGTCACTTCTAGGCCTTCTTAGTCAAAATGGAGATCACTGAGACCTTAGAGGGTGTTTTCAGAACTGTACAGAACTGGTTCCTCAAGGCATCTTTCCTAAACTTGGAAAATATTAGGTTGTGAATCTTTCTTTCTATCAATTACTGTATTAAAGCATGGTACAAAAACTTACAAAAAGGACCTCTAAAATATAAATGGGTCACAACTCACCTCCCTTTATTGTTGTCTTAATGAAGTCCAAAGAGCAATGAAGGCCAATATAATTATCACTACATTTGTCTCTGAAACAATGGCTTGTTCAAATGACAATTTTAAAACAGTTTATGATTAAGAGGAAGGCATAATCCTGGATTAGAGAGCCAGATACTTTGCAAAAACATTAATGGCAACCACACAAATAAATGCATAAAGAGAATGTGCTTCCATTTATTTTCCACATCTAAACATTTCTTCTCTCATCACATTTAAGTCCACCAATGAGTTTATGGGAAAGAGTCATGCTTGACAGGAGCTGAGCACTGAATAAAGTATAGAAATACAGAAGAATTCAAAAATATAGATTGAGATAAACATATGCTTTTAAAAAGAAGTAGAAAAGGCAACTGCTATCCCTGAAAGGAAGTTATGCAACTAGGAGGTTTTTTTGTGTTGTTTTTTTTTTTTTTTTTTTTTTTTTTTTTTTTTTTCAGGGGGGTGGGAGAGGATCAAGAGGAGGACCCAAAGTAATTTCCACCATCACTACTATTATACAGAATGCAGATCCAGGTGACTAGCAAGAGATAGTGGAGTTCAAATGTAGAACTCAAATTACGTGAAATAATCTGTCTTTCAAAGATCATGAAACTCTGCCTACTTACTATAGAGTTTGAAGGTAGACTTTCCCTTACCAGAACAGTGTACAATTGCCTTTGGATTCTTGCCATTGTTTCCAGTCCATGCAGTAGTTATTTAACCTGAGGAAACTGAAGCTAAGCAAAACTGTCTATGCCATTGACCCTATTTATGACACTCTTGATCCTGCAGTGAAATGAATTCAGATACAGATTCTTGGATCTTCATCTAATTTTCTGGTATGAAAGCACTTGATTACTAAGCATTAGGTTCCATTTCTGTTCCCTTGCTTATTTCCAAGATGATTTAAAAACAGGTCAAATGCCATCCTGTCACCCATAACAAAACAAGACTAATATCTGAGCTCATACCACAATACTACATGTTGTGTTTGCCACCTTTTTAGTTTGCTTGGTGCATAGTACCCAACTTCACTGTTTTTTTGCTTATGGAGAATGTCCTATGTTGCATTCACATTTACACAATTACACACATTTACAGAATTTCACAAACTTCATTACAGTATGTGAGATTATTTGGGCACTATGCTCAAAAGGCACAGAAAATATCTTGTCTCCTCCCTGTGGCACAGAGAGAGGCGATCAATCAAAAAGGTGCTTGGAGTCAGACAAAATGGCTGTATGGTGCTTCAGTGTTCAAATTATATGTGTTCCTTAAAAAAATTGAATGCTGGATAATGATTTGCCACACCGCTATACTACAGGTAAGTTCAAAAGCAGTCATTGTCAGTATGCTGATTGATGTAAAGCTTTCAGTCTCTGGGGGGAAGAGTATAGCACTTCCTACTGCTTGATCCATAAAGCAGCATTTACTGCAGCCCACCTTCCTGGTCTGTGCTGCATAATACATTGCCAGATTATGGGAGTTAGGGAATTAAAAGGAAAAGAAAAGAATGGATGAAAAAGCCGTGACCCCCTCCTCCACAGGTGAAATATTTGAGTCCCTGCCTCAGGGTATTGGAAGTAGGCACTAATTGCCATCCAGATATCCACTGCTCACTTTCACCTAAATATTTCTCACTTCTGGCTGATCAACCAACCTAAAATTTAATTGAAATTTTTTTCATTTAGTGTTTGCATCCTGTGATGACTAGCTGGGACTGGAAGCATTCACTATCAGTGAGATTTTACAGTATAAAAAGGGAGAACAGCACATGTGAAGGAGCCAAAGTAAAAGGCAAGGAATGAGAAGAAAAAAAAAATAAAATAGCTCTTAAGGATCCACAGTTCAAGTTTCTTTTACTAAGAACCAACAACTTGTACTTTAAGTGACACTTCATGTGCCAGGTACAGTGCCAGCTGTTTGATTCTGTATTTGCCACTTAGTGATCACTATCTGGATTTTTGCCATCATTTTCTCATGGCTGTTGAACAGAAACCTGCAACACTATCCACAGACAGGAAGGGGAACGTATTATTGATCTGTGTCTGCTTTGATGTTCTGCTTTCTGGGAGTGAAAACCAATCTGTTACAATCAGATGCTGCACAGCCTGAATTATATTGAGGTTCCCATCAATATATAGAATATGTGGGAGCAAATACACAGTAGTCACAAAAGAAAGACAAACAGATTATTAACCATCTCTGGGTGTTGAAAAAGGATGTTCATGTGGGATCCATAGAAGTCTCATTCTTAAAGACCTTTGGGGGACAAAAATATGAGAAAGGAGAATGGAGAACACATGGAAAAGACAAAGAGATTTTGCACTTTATGATGCATTAAAGTGACTTCTACAATCAATGATACTCTATTTGGAACAGAAGTGCCCCATATATTAAAAAAAAAAAAAAAAAAGGAACAGAAGCAGCCGATATTCAGAATTTTTGGACCTTTTCAGTAAGTTTATAGATACTTTCTATGCTAGATTTGTATCCAAACAATGGAGAGATGGAGCACAGAACACCAAAATCCAAAATCCTTCCTCCCAAGTATTTGCAGTCTGACAGAAACAGCATGAGCACAAGTAGCACAAGCAGCTTCCAGAAAGACAGACTCCAAAAGGATGATTAGAGTCAAAGGGAACAAGATTTGAAACATAAAAGATAATATGAACTGATAGTGCAGAGCAGATAACATTTCCTGTTACATCCTTAGAGCTTACCACCATCAGCCTACTGTCATGGGAAGGAAGGCAAAATGGGAAAATTGGTTACAAAAAAGCACAGGTGCCAAAAAGAGATTGGTCAAAGACAGGAAGAAGTGACAGAATGAAGCTTGTTCAAAATGAAGTCTTTGCAATGATTATTTAATACTGTTAAACTGCAGATGTGTTCTTTAAAATACATCTGGATCTGATTATACACCATTTATCTTGTTTTCTTCCTTTAACTTGGAAATTACCTGTAAATCAAAACAGTAGCAATTTTTGCAGAGATGAAAATAAGAGAAATCCAAGCTTTGTGGAGAAACAACTTCCAACTGCTTCTTCACATTGAGATTTCTTGTAATTATCTATAAAAGCAGAGGTGGAAGTGCTTTGCCAAAAGTATTTCATAGCCATGGTCAAATGTGGCATGAAGGGTGAATTAATCAATAGAACAGGCAAGATGGCCAAATATACATTCATGATAGTAATTGAATAGAAGCAGAATCATATAGGCCTAAGGGAAATTTGAAAATATAGGAGGATGGAGACAAAAGGATCTTAGAGATATTATAGTATGGCAAGTCTATGTATTAGAATTGCAATAATATAAGGAAGATCCTTTCATTTTGTTTAACTCATATAATCTGTTTTTCAGCATGAAAAAGTAGGAGACAGATAACTGAAATAAAATACTGGAGGGAACTTCAGCACTCTAAACAGTAACAATGCCTTAGAATATCAGAGCTGTATGCATAGGCCACAGATATACCACAGGACCACAGAAGACTCACAACCTTGTGAAGTCAGGTAGAGTACCTTAGGGCATATCATAAGGCACCTGACACCTACAGTATGGCACCTGAAATCTTCTCAAAGTGTCAGAAAAATCTCTCTCTGAAAGTGCCAGGCAAACTCTCCCCTAAACACAACCACCAACATAAAATTCCTTTAATGTTTTAATCCCACGTATTAACTCTATCAAATTCTCTTTAGGTGGAGTTCTTAAAGAAAAAGACAGGTTTCACAGAGGAGGGTCACTGTACTGATGGGTTATTTCTCTTGCAAATTTAAGTGGCCATGATCTAATGAGTTAGAATGCAGAACAGTATACTGCATATTAAAGGCAGAAGACTCTGAAGCAAGGTCTTAACTTTAATTATTTTAGAGTTTTATGAGAATCTTCTGTTCTTGTGCTTTCTATTTCTCTTTGGAAGAGTAAATAAAATTAACTCAATTTCCAGCTGTGGACAGATTGTGGGCAGATAGATAATTACCCTGCCATACCCGTGGGTAGCCAACTTCCCCCACTGTTCAGTAGCATTTGAATTGTTTGCCTTATCTCTCACTGGTTCTGACTTTGTTGAGAAGAACAGAGGTGACATTTATCTCAACACAAACATATATTAGTAAGCCATTTTCAGAGATGTAGGTTAGGCAAGGGCCTGTAAGGCACACATATGGTCAGGCATATTACAGCAATTTTAGTGACAACAAAGACCAGAAAGGAATTGTTACATTTGTAGATAATGTGATTGAAAGTTAAAGGACAAATTCAGGTACATGTCACTATTCTCTCAATGCTAAAAGAAAGCAGGAAAATAATGACCTGTAATTCCAACAGGGAGCAAAGAATCAGACCTTCTACAGACAATAGGGGTATTTCACCCCATACTCCTCTTTTGATTTTCACATGAAGCCATACACTGAATAAATTCCTGGCACGGCTCTGTAAAACCACTGCAGCCAGTTATTAAATATCTAGGTTTAACACGGGAAGTGACAAATGAGAATTACACAGAAAGCAAGTATTTGGTATTTTGGTAGCTTCTTGACACAGCTGCCATGAAACCAACACGAGCTGGATTCAGCCAGATGGTAATGACTTAAGAACAGGACTGCACAACTTACTTTAAGAGCTGCAAAAAGGAGGTACCTGACCCCAGTCAGGCAATTCAGAGTGTGTTACTCTGGCACCAATGTACTTTATACAATAAGCAAACAGAGTGAAACTACCTTGAAAGGATATCAAAAGAGCCCAAGGTTGGCTAGAGCTGTGTTTGAACTTTGGCCCCTCTCTAAAGCTCAGGTGCTGCTCTCCCTTCAGGCTCCTACCCCAAAGCTGTCTTCTAAGGACTGATGAATAACTAACCTTTTGCAAAATAGTGGCCAGAGGACTTGTAGAATAGCCATCTGTGTTCCAGCTTCTCCTCAGCCTATGGTGATTTAAGCCCCAAACTGCTATTCCCAACAAGAGTGCCGTACCATCAAACTCAAGTTAACTGTCAAAAGAGATGAGAGGATAGCAAGAGGATACTCTATAACCTTTCTTTCCAGGTTGGGCCACAGTGCAGTTAAAAACACACAAAAAAATGGAAGTCAAATGTCAACACAGAAGTTTAATTTAGAGGTCTGTGGACAGATGGAGAGTTGAAGTCCACTCCCTACCTGTTTGTAGGTCTTCTTTTTATTTATTTATTATACTAATTAGAAAAAATAAAAAATTCACAATTAAAAAAAAAATGGAGTCAGAATTGGTATAGAAACTGATACAGAAATATTAATACACAATGTTTTATATATTTTTTCTAGAAAATTAATTTAATTAACATTGGTTTGGAGTATTCTGTAATTAAATGTTTTTAAATTGTATCAAATTACATAAAACTGCAGTATGCTGTCACCATGCTATTTCGTTATTATTATTTTCAAGTGATAAATGATTGGAGGGCAACATAAATGCTTTCACTCTAAGCTACAGACAAGAATGTAGAGGTAGGTGATAAGAATGACTGGAATGGGAAACACTGCGACATCTGAGAGCTGGTTTTGACAGCACCAGCAGTGGCATTATAAGTAAAATGCAGAAGACTTTACATGGATTTACAGTCCGTGCAGCAGTAATAATCCTTGACATGCATTATTTTTGAACTACTGCTGCCCATATGCAATGTGTTAAGACAACGAACTTCCAAAAGCAATCGGAAGATGTCACAAACGTTACCACTCCACTCCGTAACACACCACAGTGAATCAGGGCAGGCCTCAGGGAGACTTTAAAGAAGTGGTGGAGTACAGCACCAAGGCAAAGGAAGCCCTCAGAGGTTTAAACTTCTGTCACTGTAACTTGGTATGACTCAGAGTCAGCAAATGCTGCAGCTGCTGCTCTTTCTCACACTACCTGTAAACAAATGAGCCCTGTGCATTTAGCAGCTCCTTTTTGGAAGAAAAATATATATATATATTTATATTATATTATATCTATATATTGTATTTTTTTTTTCAGATTAGCGAAAACCTATCAATTTCTTGTGTTCTCTTTTAACCATAGATTTTACTTCACCAGGTTTCTTTTTTTTTCACTCTTACAGTATTGCACAACATCCCAAGCGAAAAGAAAGTGAAATAGATACATATGTATGGAATATATGGACCACAAAGCTCCTCCGTGTGTGTTCTCTGTTACTCAGTTTACAGTGGCAATAAGGATAATACATGTATAATTGCCACAGTTTTTTCACCTTTCATACCCATTCCAGTTTATTTAAGGGTCTCCGAGGGACTGATTTTAAGCATCCCATTTAACAGCCCTGAGAAAATACAAATCCACTAATCTGATTTAGAAAATATCCACTCACTTTGATACAAAATTATTTATTATTTATCAGGAAGATATATGGTATTATTGCAAATGATCACAGGGAATTTGGAAATACAAAATCAAAATCAAAATGTCTGTTGTATACCTCCCATGCATAGATGGAGCCAGATATTGCTCCCTGGAAATATTTAAGACTGCCATTAACACAAAAAAAGTTCAATATTTTCAACTGACTCCAAATCCCTTTTATTCTTAGAGGGTCAGATTCTGCAGCCACCTGATTCAGTTCCAGAGGGATGCAGTCTCCACTAGGACACAACTACACCCTCAAATACAGGCTCTGCAATATGTTGATGTTGAATGGTGAGATATAAGTCCACAGTGAATCTGAATGTGCAGACTGAAACTATTTCAAACACACTGGCAGTTTTGAACATGTATTTATGGTAAAAATAATTCTGGAGTATCATGCTCTCTGTATACACTGATAGCTTTATTGGCTTTCTTTTAGCTGTATTTGAAAGACTTTGATAGTGCTCTTCAACAGACAGGACCTTGTAGAGCATGTCACCATTTTGATTATAGTCATAAGACGTGGAGTGCTATAATCACGGGCTAGGAAGTGGTGCACTGAGTAAAGGCCTGAATATATTTTACCACAGTGCATTAATAGATATTTATTACAAAATATTACTTATTTCTAGTGCAGTATTTTCTGTATGTAAAAAAACAAACAAACAAACAAACAAAATAACACTATAAACACAGTGTTAAACAAAATGACCTACTACTCTCACCTTACATAGACCTTCCTGTTTGCATAACCAAGGATGTCCTAACAAAGCAGATTTTTTATGTCTCATCAAACCTAAACATATGAAGTGTTCTTCTGTGGGCTAAATTTTGCAACAGTTAAATGCCTAATAGCTGCTGTTTTATCTGAGGTCGTGACCAAGCGTCTTGTTCTTCTGCCAGTTGCACTGTAGCTATAGCTCAAAGCAACAATAAATCAGTTATATACATGTTTAAAACAACAACAACAAATCTACTCTCAGAGGTCCAAACTCTCCGAGCCAACTTCTCTGACCTACTGATGTTAATGATATTTGCAGATCAGAGTCAAATTGTGAACGTAAGTGCAGGCATTTATAGTTTAGGGCAATGCCATTCCTTGCTTCTCAGAGTGTAGTTTAGCCAGAAAGGGTTTTATTCAAAAAAAAAAAAAAAAAGTTAAAAGGGAGAATGACAGGAGAGAGACATGGCTCCTCCTCCTTCCACAAAGGATGCTTCCTCACTAGCAGAATCATCCTTTCCTTCTCCCTCCCTCAGTTTGACAATCGCAGAGTGCCAAGACACAGAAATCATCCTTCCACCAGTGACATCTGTCTCCCCAAAGAGCTCTGGAGGCAGTTATTGTGATAGCTTTGGAGTCTGTCATATCATTAGGTGAATATTGAATAGTCTGGAACTTCATTCTCTTAATGCTAGTTCTGCTGACTCTCATTTGATTGGCTGGAGTTAACTCGATGCATCATTTAATTTATTTTTATTTTATTATTTTTTTAATGTGTGCTAAAAAGGGGAGGAAAAAAACTTAAATGAATTTATGTATAGGACTTATAGGTTAGGAATGCCTTCTCTTTCATTTATTCTGTGGCATATCCATAATTAATATACGGCAATGTCCAGCTATGCTTCTACTGGAAATACTGAGCTTTCATTGTGGAACAGCTGATGCATATGAAAATGTAAGAAGGCTTTATGTGCCATTTCTTTGCAAACAGCGACTTCAGAATATTCTCATTACTGAAGCATAAAGAAAAAAAAAAAGACTTTTTAAAATAACTACTCTCCTTAGAAATCACATTTTAAAAGAGTACCGATTAATATCAGAAACAAGTTAAAGAAGTTTTAAGTATTATCCTTTTCAGCGTGGCTATCAATAGGAAGCTGACAATAGTATTATTGCTATTTACATATTGGTAACACGCTGGTATGAATTTGCATAACGTATTGTGGTTCTATGCTCTAGGGAGTTGCATTGTAACATATTGGTGCTTAATGAACTCTGAAAAAATTGATTTTCCACAGAGTAAATTAAGGAATGCATTATAGCTGTTAAAGCAATCTTAAGGGAAATCTGAGGCTTCCACTGCAGCACCATGCTTAGTAAGTAATAAATTACATGTTATACTTATTTGCCTTAATTCATGCTAATTTTGTCCAATTAATGTATCACAGTAATTCAGAAGCCTGTCACAGGAGAGCTAATTATTTATTGGATTTTTGTGTTCAGCTCCCTAGGAGTCTACTAGCAAACAAACTTGCGACTGTCTTTCTGTTAGGTCCACAGTGACATTCTTATGTCTTACTGTGGAAAGAAAAAGAGTTATTATTTTCACTTTAAGTTATAAAAATGGATCATTATTCATGTAAGTTATTTTTTTGTTTACAAACTGGTGTCACGTAGTGACAGTCTGCCATACTATTAGGATGAGATCCAATGTTTTTCCTCTTCCTGTAAATGCCTGAACATGACATAATTCTTATTAAAGACCACAGTGTTACTTTTCACAACCTGAAAGCTTCTGTCAGGTGTGTGTAAAGTTCAAGAAAAAAAAACTCTTCTCAGTCTTTTCACTGAAACCTATGTTTTTCAAAATGCATCGGCTTGAAAAATCAAGCACAATATGCCCATATAAGTTGATATGCTTTTACAAGAATAGATTTTTAAATGTGGCAGAATGTTAATTCACAGTGAAAAAAAAAAATGAATTATTTATGAGATTAATTTGTGCAATTCATACCTATAAATAATATGGCAGTTGCTAAATAATTTGCACAGAGTGATAAGATGCAGACATCACAGTTAAACAATAAGAGAGTCACCAGCTGTGAAATACCCACTATCTGCTAGCATTCTGTCATGCACAAGCGTTTACAGGAAATTATTTGTTGGGGGTGGAAAGTATTAGATCTGATACTCCGCTTCTTCTCATGGGTAGCAGCAGAATTCTTGTCAGTTGATTACTGTCTACGTGAAAAGAAGTGATATTTCTTTAAATGTATAATGCAAAGTGACGTTACCAGCAGGCTACATAAAATCATGTGATGTAACCTGCCATAATATGATGCACATGACCGACTGTGTCACAAATTTAAAAAAGATTTATTTTAGAAGAAGAGTTGAAAAAAAAAAAAAATACCCCTACTCCTTTTCAGTCTGTTACCTTTGATATGTGTCTGCCTATAGCCAAATGAATTCAGTAAACACCTCTGAGCAATATACCATCTTACACTTATTGTAGCTATTATTATCACTTAAAAAGCATCTGTTGAGTATTTCATAGTCTTCTACCACCATTTTTGAGTATCATCATTCCCAGAAAACACACGAAAAATTGACAAAAATTGACAAAATCCGTTCCTTGTTGCATGAAAAACAGTTGTTTAATTGTTTATGGCATTCCAAATTTGAAGTTGTTTTCTTTTTTTTTTTTTTGCTTGACTTGTCCACTTCAGAAAATACAAAGCCTATACTAAATTTTAGGCTTAAATCCTGTCAAAGTCAACAGGGATGATAACTGAGTGTTCCCCTGAACTAGGAGTTTTATTTTCAAACTGCATTACCTGGACATTCAGGACAAGGGAATGGAAAAATATGGGCACCCCTTCTAAGGATAGGAGCATGTATGGCCGAAAATGCCATGCAAACATGATGGCCATTTTATGAATGGTTTGGGAAAAGAGGCAGCTATGCAGAAAAGTAACAATCAGAAAGGAAATCCCAAGAATCTAGAAGAAAAGATCTTATGATAATGTCAGAAGATTCTTCTCACCAGCAAATACATCAGTTCTGAAAGCCCATTTGCCTGAAAAATACTGAGAAATTTTTCCACCTCTCAATCCTTTTCTTCCTATTAGTCGTCTGCATCATTGCCTATATAGAAGTTTAAATAGCCTCTTTTCATGAGGCAAAATCTGCACAACTTGACACTGAAATTTGTCTAAAGCACTAAATCATATAGAACAAGTGACAGATCGTTTGCATTGTAAAGATGTCACACTATACAGAAAAGGAAAAAGCCTAAAATATAAAAACAAGATTTGGATTCCCTTGTTATGAATGTTTTAAAGTGTCCATGTTTACTCTCTTGTCAAGCTAATATGTTTGCTTCTGCTAGACGTAGCAGAAACTTATAAGCTAACTTTTGTGTTTCTTTGAACTAATATAGAAACTTGAAAAAATAAAATAAAAAATCCTTGGAGAGGGAAGGCTAGCTATGAAGAATGAGATATTCATTACGGAGCCTTGACTATGTTTTCTTCTTCCTTCTCCAAGCAACCCTTCTGAAGAGACTAACTGCACAATGGAGGTAGGGAGAGGAAGGGTACTGTTTTCCTTTATTTTTTTCTGTTTATGCCAGCTAATTACCTCACTTTCCATGAAGGCATCTGCTTTTCTGCTTCTTATGTCATTGGATTCTTCTCCAATCATTCTGAGTATGACAAAAGAAATCAAATCTCAACACCTTCTTCCGCTACAGAAATGCATGAAAATCTTCCTTACAGTAAACACTTTTCTTGTCTTTACACTAAACACTTTAATTTCTGGAACTATAAATTTCCCAACATCAATATATTTTGTTATTCTGCCTGACACCTGACATATTCTGATACATTGGTTCTTTCCAACTTCCAAAGGCAACTTCTTTCTCCACACCTGGAACATCTTTGTCTCACTTCTTTCCTCTCCCACGCCCTCTTCCCCTCACCTTGGCAAAGATAAGCAAGCAAGGGGGTTCACAGAAGCCTTTTTGGACTGGCAAGATTTTGGGTGGTCTTTCATCACCCAGCAAATGGAGGAAGGCTCTCTGTGAAAGCAAAACATGTATTTATGATCACATTCGAAATGTAAATAATTTGCATAATCAATGCTTATACATTGTTTTGTGCCATGCAAAATCTGTCCTGTTATGCCAACACGCCTTCTTTGTTAGACTGTGAGACATTTTTTAAAGTGATAGGGGAGTGATAGGGGGTGTAATTTAATGAAACAGTACCACCAGTAGTATCGTTCCTCTCTCAAAGGAAACAGGGAAAAAAAAAAAGAAAAAGAAAATAAGAAAAAAAAAAAGCCTACATACCTATATAAATTACAGAGATTTATAGAATCAGCTGTACTCCCACTTGAGTCTGTTGCCTTTTTTCCTATTACTCTGTAAAGAGTCTGGGTCCATATTGCCTTTAACTTTGAATTTGGTAGTTGGAAACATGAGTTGTCTTTACTGACCCTTGTGACAGCATTATCCCAGTGATCCCAGATGGACAAGGGTCTACAAGGGAGCAAGTGCTGGGAGTCGTATGGACGGTGAACAAAAAAAAAAATACAAAAACAAACAAAAACACGTAATAGGCTTTAGTGTCTAAAAATGTAGTGAGCAATGCCTGAGTGCCCCAGTGATGAATGTTTAGCCTAAAGAGCACAAATGAAATTTGAGATGGATATGCAAAGAAGGAAAGTCTGAGGTAGTTTTTTATAGAGTGAATTGTAGCAATGTGTAAGAAAAGGGGAAAGAAACTCAAAAGTGGCTATAAAAAGAGGCAGACTATTGTTACAAACAGAAACCATCCGCTGAATGAGATTTTCTAATGGATATATTCTGTAGATCGTTGCTTTCCTTCCTGACAGGAGTGGATGGAGACTATGAATATTCACAGCGCTGCTTCCACGATTCACCCATGACCAAATTCCTCATCATGAGCACCATGAAGCTGATCACAAGTTCCTGTCACGTGTATGTGACTCTTACATTCCTGTTTCTGCTTCACTTTTCCCAAAGAGTAACAAAACAAATTAGAACTGTTCTTCTGTAATTTGGAAGATGACTCTCCAATTTTATTCAGAGTTAGAAAACAAGCAGATTTGTTGCCTGTGATATTATCAAGATGGTTAGCAGAAATAACAAGAGTAACAAGAGTTCTGTTTACTTATCAGAATCTCATACTTTGTGGATTTCTTTCTTTTTTCTTTTTTTTCCTATACCTCCACCCCGCCCCCATCTAGGGATTCTGGTGTATATTTACATGCTTTTGCAAGAGACAGGAAAGAAAAGAACACAGCAGTTGCTTATGCACTGTTTGCTGCCACATCTGCAGTTGCTGACCTCCAACAAAATACTTCTGAAGTTGCTTGCATTAGTAAACACAGGATCTATGGTAAACAACTACATAACTATAGTTCAATACAATCACTTATGAATAGCCCCAGTATGCAGGTGATGTGAGTTTGACCCAGTGGTCTATCAGAGAGTCACACCTCTCCTGCTGCTCATACAAAACTCCTTTCTTTCAGCATGCTACTGCAATTCACTTCTACTTTGTAAGTGGTTTACATTGTTCTGCTGAAATTAACAGGGATCTTTTCAGCTTTGAGATCTTCAGCTGAAATGTGTTATAGAAATGCAAATAAACTACTACCTTATTATTTTATGCAGAGACTGCTGTATAGATCTACCTAGCCATTACATTTACTTTCCATGCCTATCAGTATGCACTCAGAGATTGATAGATGATGGTTTTATAATTCTTAAATACTTTCTGATACCCTAAACCTATAGAGCCTTCAGACATTTTGTTCAGGAGATCTGGAATACATTGCTACTTGAAATAAAAAGAGCTTCAATTGGCATGGTTTTAAATCCAAACATTTAAGGCATTGATTTTACTTAGTTTTTCTAAAGTAACTCCTTTAGGAAATTGAGTGCTACTTTGCTAATTTTAACTTTATTCATTTTGAAGTGCTCCAGGATACTAGCACAAAGGGCACTGTAAAAATTGCATTGTGCTGTATTAGGTTGAATAGGATGAGTTATAGAACTCTTTGAGACTTGCATTTCTAGAATTTAGTTATTAAAATGCTTATAATGCTAAAGGTTTTCATTTTATGTTTGGGCTTTTTTCCTTAATAATCATAGTTTCTAAGAAATATCTACCCTACACAGACCATCTCTGTAAGCTTTCTAATATTTTCTTTGTCAAATGGCTGTACAGAAAAATTTATAGAAGTTATTCACACCTATATAAATGTCATTTAAAACTCAATTTTTTATTGCCTAAATTATAGTAGAAGTTCATTTTTTATACAGCTTTTCCAGTGATGTATAATCTGTAAAATGATTTTTTTTTTCTTTTGCAATATGATAAATATGCTCACCCTGTATAAATCTGAATATAGCATGCAAAAATTATTTTTGTTGCATAGTAAGAGTTCAGAACAGCCAGTGCAAAATGAAGTAATTTGTGTGTTTGAATTTTAGAACATTTTTACTGTATGAGTTTTGGATGTTTGTAACCTACTACAGTAAAATTAAATGTATAAATACAACAAAGATTACATTAATTTTCCTTTGATGATTATAAATTTTATTCAGGATGTATCATCACTGATCTCAGTTTAAAATAAATAAATAAATAAATAAGTTCAAAACACTTTAATTTTTAAAATAATATTATAGTGTTATAATGAGTTTTTTTTCCCATAAGTATCTCTTCAAGATAGCATAGTGTGCAAATGTAGAGAAAAAAGTAAGATTCTGATTTTTCCTCTCTGCTTTCTGGTGATTTGTCTCAATCTCATGCATACTCAAGTATACACCATGAGGAATAAACACCTAACACAAACAGGCATAGAAATACTTTAAAAGCAATAAGCAAAATGTAAAAAAAAAAAATAAAAAAAAAAAAGTTTGAGTTGAGAGAGGAAAAAATCAGAAGTATTCAAAAAGGTAAACATTGGCTTTGTATGGAATAAATGGAACTTTCCTTAACTGTTTTGTTTTTGTTTTTTTTCTCAAGAGCAGTGAAAAATATTCTTCACATGTACCGTCTTGTGATTGTTTTCTTCCTTTCCTCCCCTTCCTTCCTTTCCTTCCTTTCTTTCTTTCCAGCCTCTCAACAAGGGATAATTTGTGAAGGGATAACTTAGTGTAGGAAAAACAAGGCAGATGAACTTTAAGTAGCATTTTAATAGATATACCACCAAACTTCAGCAAGTCATCGGGGAGACAGATCGATAGAATGTATGTTATCACTAACATCAAAAAGAATAGATCTATCACAGTAAAAAAAAAAAAATAGCCACAAACTATTTAAAAATTTAAAGCATTATCTATAGCATTTTTATTCAAAGCCTTTTTTGAACAATTGTGCTTGCTTCCACACTTCTCTGACAACAGAAACTACCCACAAACCTTACTCTCATGGTCAAATTTTTGCATAGGCTTTTTAACTCTCATGTGTAACTAGATTTGGTATGTGCTTCGGTTCTGTCTAAAATATACATGCCATTAAAAATATGGTAATAAGTCATCCTAGTTTTAAAGGAAGAGGGCAATAGCACAGTCATCCCAAAGCAAAAAGCACAATAACAAATTAAATACATGTTTTATGTTTTATATATTATATCCATGATTATCACGATATAACATGCACTACATAGCATTTATCTTACCCTGCCTCAGTCAGATCCAAAAGAAATTGAAACCAATGGTTATCTTTTCATTGGTCTTGGAGTGTGTCTTTTATTTGTTTCCAGTGTGTTCTTTACTCTTATATTACAAATTATCCTTTTTCCTTCTTCACTGAGACCAAGGAAATTTGTGGTTTTATGTGGAACTTGCTTGTTCAGTGCCAAGGTATGGTAGGCTCTTTAATGATGAACAGACAGACAATTCAATGTTTCTGCTAAAAAGACCTATTGATTTGAGTAGCCCAGGGCCTGTAAAGACTCCTAAAGCCTGGGAAGCATTTATGGTAAAACCTAATTTGCCAGGAAAAACATAGATGACAGTAGTCAGTAACAGGGCAACACAAACCAGAAGCCTCACCTAAAGCTATGAGTGTATGCTTATGTAGCATTCACATCCTGATGCTCTTCTGCGATCATAAAATAGGGAGACAAGACTTTCCAAGTAAAATGAAAACTGCAAATTTGTCACAATTCTGTGATAAACAGCAGGGGAATTTAAGGGCTGTGATTTTCCTACAACTTTAACTGTAAAATACTCTGATTGATCTAAATTAACACAATATAATAATCTACTTTTCCAGAAGTGAAATATGCAGTAAATTAGAAAAGAATAAAACTTTTGCATTTATAAACTGTACAATGGCTGTACTTTTAATTTAGAAAATAAAAAATCTACAAGCAGGTGGGAAATATTTCTCATCTCTATGGGGAAAAATGTATCAAAAAAATCTTTTCTTTCAATTAAATGTCAAAAGTTTGCCTAGTAAGCAGGCAGTTTGAAAATAAAGTTATTTAATCAATGCCTTGTTTTTTTTGTGTGTTTTTTTTTTGTTTGTTTTTCCACCAAGAGTTTTGTGTAAGCATATGCAGTCTTATTTGTATGAGTTGCTTTTCTTGTACAAAACAATTGATACTTAAAATAAAATCACTTATGTTGGCTGCATTTATCATTTTTTTTTAATTGTGAATTAGGCTTGAGGTTTCATCCACTGTGGTTGTTTAGAACTGGATTAAAGCACATACCATTTTTCTCCTTGGAGTTCGGATATAAAGTAGAATATCCTTACAAATTCATGGAAATACATCTAGATGTCAGATTTAGACATTTTGTTCCATGGAAAATTTCAAATAGGAAGCAAAATATAAGAAATATTATTATTATTATTATTATTATTATTATTATTATTATTATTATTATTATTATTGTTGTTGTTGTTGTTGTTGTTGTTGTTGTTGTTGTTGTTGTTGTTGTTGTTGTTGTTGTTGTTGTTATTGTTATTATGAAAACCTGCCATGCTGCCTGCCAAGAACTATGTTTCAAGTATCCTTTGATAGAGGGTTGCATAATCAAAATGCTACAATATTTTAATATTATAAAAATAATATAATATTTATAAAAATATTATAAAATTATTATAATATTTTATATACAATGATCATCTTTCCTAGAAAATCTGACTAATGAAACCCCCCGGGAGACATAACATAGCTGGGCAATCCAGCTACCCTTTCTTTAGTACAGAGACAGGGAAAATCACCAGTGCATATGTTAATGCTGTGCACTTGTAAGTAAAACAACCCAAATATCACACCAGTGTTTTGGCTATTGCTGAGCAGTGCTGGCACAGCATTAGGACTCTCTCCAAATCCCACCAACCCAGAAGGCTGGGAGTGGGCAAGATCTGGGGAGGGGACATTGCCAGGGCTGCTGACCTAAACTGATCAACGGGATATTCCATACCGTATGGTGTCACACTCAGCAATAAAGGGTGGGAGAGGGGAAGGAGAACAGGTGGCTTTCATTATGAAGATGTCTGTTCCCCCAGACTACTAAATGTGTTGAGGTTCTCCTTCCCTGGACATGGCCAAACATTACCCATTGATGGAAAGTAGGGAATAATTGTTTTTTCTCTCTCTTTGCTTATGTGCAGCTCTGCTTATTTTTCCTCTCCTCTCCTCTCCTCTCCTCTCCTCTCCTCTCCTCTCCTCTCCTCTCCTCTCCTCTCCTCTCCTCTCCTCTCCTCTCCTCTCCTCTCCTCTCCTCTCCTCTCCTCTCCTCTCCTCTCCTCTCCTCTCCTCTCCTCTCCTCTCCTCTCCTCTCCTCTCCTCTCCTCTCCTCTCCTCTCCTCTCCTCTCCTCTCCTCTCCTCTCCTCTCCTCTCCTCTCCTTCCCTTTCCTTTTCCTTGGAGAATCAGAGAATCACAGAATTTCTAGGTTGGAAGAGATCTCCAAGATCATCGAGTCCAACCTCTGACATAACACTAACAAGTCCTCCACTAAACCATATCACTAAGTTCAGCATCTAAACATCTTTTTAAGACCTCCAGGGATGGCGACTCCACCACTTCCCTGGGCAGCCCGTTCCAATGCCTAACAACCCTCTCGGTAAAGAAGTTCTTCCTAATATCCAACCTAAAACTCCCCTGGCACAACTTTAGCCCATTCCCCCTCGTCCTGTCACCAGGCACGTGGGAGAACAGACCAACCCCCACCTCGCTGCAGCCTCCTTTAAGGTACCTGTAGAGAGCAATAAGGTCACCCCTGAGCCTCCTCTTCTCCAGGCTGAACAAGCCCAGCTCCCTCAGCCACTCCTCATAAGACTTGTTCTCCAGACCCCTCACCAGCTTTGTCGCCCTTCTCTGGACTTGCTCGAGCACCTCCTTGTCCTTCTTGTAGCGAGGGGCCCAAAACTGAACACAGTACTCGAGGTGCGGCCTCACCAGAGCCAAGTACAGGGGGATGATCACTTCCCTAGCCCTGCTGGCCACACTGCTTCTTATACAAGCCAGGATGCTCATGGCCTTCTTGGCCACCTGAGCACACTGCTGGCTCATATTCAGCTGACTATCAACCATCACTCCCAGGTCCTTCTCTGCCAGGCAGCTTTCCAACCACTCATCTCCCAGCCTGTAGCTCAGCTTGGGGTTGTTGCGCCCCAGGTGCAGGACCCGGCACTTGGCCTTGTTGAACTTCATACAGTTGATCTCAGCCCATCGGTCCAGCCTATCCACATCCTCCTGCAGAGCCTTCCTGCCCTCAAGCAGATCGACACACGCACCTAATTTGGTGTCATCTGCAAACTTACTGAGGGTGCACTCGATGCCCTCGTCCAGATCATCCTTCCTTCCTTCCTTCCTTCCTTCCTTCCTTCCTTCCTTCCTTCCTTCCTTCCTTCCTTCCTTCCTTCCTTCCTTCCTTCCTTCCTTCCTTCCTTCCTTCCTTCCTTCCTTCCTTCCTTCCTCCCTTCCTTCCTCCCTTCCTTCCTCCCTTCCTCCCTTCCTCCCTTCCTCCCTTCCTCCCTTCCTCCCTTCCTCCCTTCCTTCCAAAATTATCCTCATCTTAACCCATGAACCTTCTTCTTTTCCATCATACTTTCCACTACCTCTGTTCCTTTGAGGTGGGCGAGTGAGAGAGTGGTTGTGGTGGACTTCAGCTGGCCATCAGAGTGAAACCACCACACTCTGTATTTTCATATGACTACCACAAAATTTTAGCAATTTAAGTGCTTTTTATTCTCTGTAAAAGGACACAACACAACCGTCTTCTTCTGAATGGGGTTTATGGTTCAATTTACATGTTCAGCTGGGTGGATTAAATATAAAAATTATATATGGACCTTTTGATATATTTCTGCAGTTGCAATTGTCATTAATTAAAACAAAATATTAGTTTCAAGGAATGTCACCCTTTGTATTCACTTCTGAAATACAGCACCTTAAATATATGATGACTGCTTTGAAGTCAATACATCCAGTCCAGTGTAATGACAACAGATTCTACTCTGTGACACTAAAAATCTCCATCTATACTTGTACTTTATAGCACATTATGGTATAGGCATACAAATTTGATGGGGGGAGGGGAGGGGCAGGACCAAAAATGTTGAACTTTGCATTTTTGTCTTCAACTATTTCAGTGAAAGAATTTATAGATACTTTACTTTTGAGATATGTAAATAAGAGATGACTAATACTTCACAAGTATTAGTCAGCAAGTACATTTTAAATCCTTTCAATTCCACTAATCAGATACTCTTACATCTATACCACTAAAATAATACAAAATGTTTGGAAAGATCTGGAGAGATCATCACTTTAACGTTTACCCTAAAGGAGGTATCAGCACTTACAAGGGCACACTTTATAACTTTTTTTTTCCTTTTTCTTTTAACCTACCACATCATGAAGGTACACAGAAAGTCATTTTTACAAGATTTACAATAGCCTAGTCCTACCATAGAGCGGTATAGTTGTATTGGGTTTATGTGGCAAGGTTTAGGTGCCAGGGGACTGCAAGGGTGGCCTCTGTGAGAATCCAGAAGCTGCCCCATGTTAGATAACGACCAGTTTCAGCTGCTCCAAAGGAACCTGTCACTGCCCAGGGCTAAACCAGTAAACAATGTTTGCACCTCTGTGAAAGGCACCAAAAGAGAAAATTAAATTAAAATAAAATAAAATAAATAAACCTGCTGCACAACAGCAGCTGGAAGAGTGAGGAGTGAGGAGTGAGAACCAGCCCTGCAGACAGCACGGTCAGTGCAGCAGGAGGGCAGGAGGTGCTCCAGGCATGCAGCAGCAGTTCCCCGGCAGCCCGTTGGAGAGGCCCCTGGTGGAGCAGGCTGTCCCAGGGGTAGATGGGAAGGTGTTTTTAGCATGTGTTTTTGTTAATTTGTTTGTTTCTCACTGCCCTAACTCATTGGTAATAGGTAATAAGTTTTATTAATCTCCCTATGCTGTCTGTTTTGCCCATTATAATAATTGTTGAGTGATCTCCCTGTCCTTATCTCAACCCTTGAGCCCTTTTCATTGTATTTTCTCCTTCTTTTCCTTTGAGGAGGGAGAGAGAGAATGGTTGTTGTGGAGCTCAGCTGCCCATATGGGTAAAACCATCACAATGGTTTACATATATATATTTGTGGCTCATAAAAGGCCAGATATAGGAAGGCAGATGCAGTGAAATATGAGACACTTAAATGATTTGCAATTTTCTGTATCTTCACAGAAGGTCTGCCTCAACACCCATTGAAAACAATAGGAATTATTTACCTTTAACTTCCAGAGGCTTTGGAGCAAGCCCTATCCAGGCCCCAGTGTGGAATAATGACATGCACAATTGTAAGCATACAATGTTTCATACAAATTTGTATATTTAAATCTTATTTATTTGAAAGCCTGATCCATAAATGAACACAAGTCAACACGAATGTTGTAAGATTATTTCTCCAGATAAATTAAAACATCAATTTTAAGATGAGGACACATTAATTAATAACATAACTGGTGAATGTAAGGGTGTTTTGCCCTCTTCTCTTACATGCTTTTGTTGCATATAATTTCATACACCTGAATAACTAGCAATTTCTTCTTGCAGCTCTAAGAACAGCTCTTAACAAGGCTACAAGGACAACTCACATGAAAAATTTAGATATCTACAGAGAATCTCTAAAAAACACTAAAGCTTTGTTTTACTTGTTTCTTGACCAACAACCTTTTACCATTCTGAGTATTTCCTGTACAATGGAGACATTAATAGTTACCCTCAGACTGTACCTTATCTTTTACTTAGGCAGTGCATTCGCATTTCATGTCCTTTCACAGTGCAGTTCACTTGGAGACAAAAGCAAGAGGAATTTGTTTCAGTTCAGCTATTCCGTTTTAAAAGACACTTTCCAGCTCACTTACAGAAGCTGCCAAAAGGGAAATCAAGGATTGAGATTAGCATTTTTTTCCAAGATTTGAAAGACCAGTAAATTCATGGGGATTTTTTTTATTTGTCATTGATTAAAGTGTCCTTACAGTATTTTCTTATTGATGGACTGTCAACATGGGACAGCTTTAAAGTATACCTTTAATTGTAGAGTTTTCCAAGATGTCATAATCAAATCTTAAATTTATCCTGTTGGAAATTGATTCCAAGTATTACACTTATCCAACAACTGCTATTGAATCTGTTTTCCTACAAGAACAATAAAAGACTAATTATGTTAGTTATACATTAGTCTCAGGATGGGCATTCTAAGCACATTGCTGATCTTTCATTTGTTTACATGCTGCTAAAATGTAGTGTTATCATAATACATATATATATACATATATATAATGCAGTATATTATATGACATGATCAGGAAATGTTTTATCCAAATATTTTTAAATATACTACTAAAAAAAACAATGTCAAATAGTTCTTCAAGCTTTTATCTTACATAATAAAGAGTGAAGACTCATTCTATTAGAATTTAATTAATTTAAAATTGTACATGGAATTTTTACTGTTTCATAGAATCTTAAAAGCATAGAATATCCTGAGTTGGAAAGGACCTGCAAGGATTATGAAGTCCAACTCCTGGCTTCACACAGGACCACCCAAAAATCAGACCCTGTGTCTGATAGCACTGTCCAAAAGTTTCTTGAACTCTAGCAGGCTCAGTGCCATGACCACTGCCCTGAGGAGCCTTTTCCAGTGCCTGACCACCCTTTGAGTGCAGAACCTTTCCCTAACCCCCAGCCTGACCCTCCCCTGTCTCCCAGCTTCATGCCGTTCCCTCAGGTCCTGTCACTGTCCCTGGAGAACAGAGCTCAGCACTTGCCCCTCCGCTCCCCTCGTGAGGGAGCTGCAGGCCACCATGAGGCCTCTTCTCATTCTCCTCTGCTCTGGGTTGAACAAATAAAGTGACTTCAGCTGCTCCTCATACTTCTTCCCCTAATGACCCTTCACCACCTTTGTAGCCCTCCTTTGGACACTCCATGTTCGTCCATGTTCGTTCCATGTTCGTCTTTATACTGTGGTGCCCAGAACTGCACACAGTACTCAAGGTGAGGCTGCACCAGCACAGAAAAGAATGGGACAATCCCCTCCCTCAGGAGACTAGCAATGTTGTGCTTGATGCGCCCCAGGATACAGTGGGCCCTCCTGGCTGCCAGGGCACACTGTTGACTCATAGTCATCTTGCCATTGACCAAAACACTTTTACCCTTTCTGCAGGGCTGCTCTCCAGCTTCTCATTCATTTTGTTACAAGGTATACAATGACTATTTATTACCATTATTTATTAACAAATGAACTCAAAGAGGATTACAACCTTACTATAAAAAATACTGGTTTAAGTAGATATGGAACCAGTCACTGATTCAAAGCCTCAATATGAGAGAACCTATTTCATCAAGAACTTGTGGTGAGTCTTTTGGCTGCTGCTTTCCATTGCAGAAATGCTGGAAAAAATATGATAATTCTTCTATTCTTCTGTCTACCTTATCTGCAGCTAGTACATGAAATCTCATCACATAGAGACTGCTGTTACTCATGGACTCCAAAGATTCAACTGTTTTTCTTTTCTCTATATTGGGAAATGAAATAAAAGCCCTCTCCAACAGAAGTCTTAGCACTAGGTAAGCATACAGTACAAAATCACTCTATACATCAATTCCAAATATGGTGTTACAGCTATTTTCAGATTATATTCTCCAAAATTCCAAGAGATAATGACCTGTCTCCAGGTCCTCTTGGTATCAGATCAGCCCCTGTTACTTTCTTGGTAGAAAGGGCTAAAAAGCTCTACCAAAGTCATGTATTACAAAAGCACTTTGATATTTTCTAGATCAAAACTTTCTACATAAATGTACAGTATTTTCAAAATTATTAAGCAACAATAGCAGCAGAGCTACTAATCTACTTAAAGGTCAAAGACACAACCCTGTCATGTTTTGTCAGGAGAGGGTGGAATAATTTCTCATTCTGGAGATTTTATGGTTACCGAACTGTTCTTTCAAGCCTGAACCGTTAAGAGCTATATTTCTATACATATTACTGTGAATTTCTGGACATAGAATCACAGAATGGCTTGGGTTGGAAGAATTTCCTCCTAAAGTCTAATCTAAATCTCCAAATCTCCCCTCTTTTTGTTTAAAACTGTTTTCCCTTCTCCTGTCATTATCTGCCTGAGTCCTGGGCAACCTACTTGAGTAGGAGAGTTGACAAGATGACATCCAGAGGACCTTTCCAACCTTAACCATTCCTTGATTCTATGATTCTGTGAATAAGTAGATAAAAAAAAAAAAAAAAAAAGACACCATACTATAATGGTGACAGTACTTGAAAATATAATATATATTAAAAAAAATAATAAAACAATATATATTGTAATCCATTAATATGGTACATTTTCATAGTTTCTTGTAAGGTTTGGAACTAGATCAAAAAAGGTAGGTTTCAGCAATGGAAAATAATATCAATTGGCATTTTTTATGTCTCTTACAAAGTGGAATCATAGAATGGTTTGGGTTGGAAGGAACCTTAAAGATTATCTAGTTCTAAACCCCCTGCCATGGGCATGGATGCCTCCCACTAGACCACTTTGCTCAAAGCCCCATCCAACCTGGCCTTGAACACTTCCAGGGATGGAGAATCCACAACTTCTTAGGGCAACCTGTTCCAATGCCTCACCACCCTCATAATAAATATTTTTTTCTTATATCTAATCTAAATCTACCTTCTTTTAGTTTAAAACCATTACTTCTTGTCCTATCACTACACTGCCTGATAAAGAGCCCCTCTCCTGCTTTCTTGTAGCACCTGCCTAGAGGTACTTGAAGTCCTCTCTAAAGTCTCCCTGGAGCTTTCACCAAGCTGAACAACCCCAGCTCCCTCAGCCTGTCTTTATAGGGGAGGTGCTCCATCCCTTTGATCATCTTTGTGAATGTTGATTTATCTCCAGCAGAGGTCTGCACTGAGCACTATTGTCAACATTCCCACCAAGAAAAAATACTGCCAAAACTGGCTGAGATAGTCTAAGACCTACACAAGGGACAAGGCCACCTATGGGGGTCTTTACGTTAATATTGGCATTGGGCCTAAGCCTTGATTTAAGTTCCCTGGCAACAGATCTATTAAAGCTATATTACTCAGATTCACACTTCCCCTGAAAGCTTTATTAAATGATTATTTCACAGCATGGAAGGAAATGCACTGAAAATTAATGTGCAGCATCAGCCAGTCATGGCTCATAGCTGAAATATGTTCTTTATGTCAAAAAGTAGAGTAAGAAAGTGTAAGTGAAATTCTTCTCATTAACTTTGCTTATCTAATCTGGCTTCTAGGGCTATAGTCAATGGGAAGAAATGGCCATTTCTAGAGTTATTTCATTTTTTTTTTCTGTCTTAACAGACCAGTCTCGGGTAGGATGCATTGCCCTCTGGAAGTGCCTCTCAACTTCTGCAGACCATTGAAGAAGCCCAGCTGCCTTGATGGAGTGCTAGAAGTTAAAGAACATGAACTCTAATGTATGTGAAAGGAATAAGATTTGATTTATCCATCTGACCCATGGGATTTTGACAGGCTAAGAGAAGCATCCTCAGTGTATACAGGATTTATTCTATTAGATTTTCCTTTTTGCAGAAAACTATTTGAGACAACTTCTGCCAAGTGAAATCATGCCCACACATATTTCATCAAGAGAATTGTTCAGAAACAGTTAATTATCTAAACATCTAAAGTGTTACCACAGTCAGAATATACATATTTTCTTCTATAAAAACACAACTATGTGTTTTATGAAGGTGATTTTTAATGAATGGTTAAGACCTCTAAATAATTTAAAGATACAATTTAATCTTAACAAAATTTGTCATTTTACAATATTACATTGCTAAGAAATGTAATAATTTGGATCATACAGTCCTAAAGTTATGAGCAATTAAATAAATTGGCAAGTTCTCCTGCTTACTTCAATTAATTCAGAAGGTAGAGGATAGGAAGAAGCCGGGCAGGCAGTTCCCATTCCTGTGGGCAGCAGGTGGCAGTCCAGAGTTGACTGACAGGTCTTTGTTAGAGTGGAATGGAATGGAAGTGGAAATGGAAATGGAAATGGAAGTGGAAGTGGAAGTGGAAGTGGAAGTGGAAGTGGAAATGGAAATGGAAATGGAAATGGAAATGGAAATGGAAATGGAAATGGAAATGGAAAGGAAAGGAAAGGAAAGGAAAGGAAAGGAAAGGAAAGGAAAGGAAAGGAAAGGAAAGGAAAGGAAAGGAAAGAAAGGAAAGGAAAGGAAAGGAAAGGAAAGGAAAAGAAAGGAAAGGAAAGGAAAGGAAAGGAAAGGAAAGGAAAGGAAAGGAAAGGAAAGGAAAGGAAAGGAAAGGAAAGGAAAGGAAAGGAAAGGAAAGGAAAGGAAAGGAAAGGAAAGGAAAGAAAGGAAAGGAAAGGAAAGGAAAGGAAAGGAAAGGAAAGGAAAGGAAAGGAAAGGAAAGGAAAGGAATAGAAGGTTCCTTTCAACTGGAAGGGGCCTTCAAAGATCAAGTCCAACTGCTTGACCTCTTTAGGGCTAACCAAAAGTTAAGGCATATTATTGGCATTTTAAGGCATATTAAGGCATTGTCCAAACAGCTCTTGAACAGGCATGGGTCATCAACCACCACTCTAGGAAGCCTGTTCCATTGTTTGACCACCATCATGAGAAATAATTTTTTCCTTATACCTAGTCTGAACCTCTTCTGTCACAACTTTGTGTCCTTCCTATGCATCCTGTTACCAGGGAGAAGATAACAGCACCTCCCACTCCACTTCCCCTTCTCCAGAAGTTGTAGAGAGTAATGAGAGTAAGAAGTCACCCTTCAGCCTTCTCTTCACCAAACTAGACCACCCAAGTGTCCTTAGCTCCTTCTCAAAGGGTGTGCATTCCAGCCATTTTACCATCTTTATTGTTCTCTGAATGCTTTCAAGGACCATGACATCCTTTTTATATTGAGGAGCCCAGAACTGCATGCAATATTCAAGGTGAGGCTTCACTAATGCTAAGTAGAGTGTGAGAAACAACTCTTTCAACCAGCTGGCTATGCTGTGTTTAATGCATCCTAAAATGCAATTTGCCATTTTGGTTCCCAGGGCATGCTGCTGGCTCATGTTGAGCCTGTTGTCAACCAGCACTCCCAGATCCCACTTTCCCCTGCCCTCCCCAATTTTTATTTCTAGATGGAAATCTCTCCTTGTTATGGTACTTGTCTATTCTGGTTCTGAAAATCTCCTAGACTTTTCTGTCTGCTAAATAACAAATTCACACTGGTGATTTAGGGTAAAAGTGCTATTTATGGGGAATAAGATTCATGTTTTGTTTTGTTTTTCAGAAACTCATCCACCAGACCGTACTAGCAGACCTAAATTTAAATAATCTGGAAAAACATGTACAGAAAATATGAGGCATAGCAATCTTTTATCTCTTAGGTCTTGATATGTTTCACAGCACAGCATATGTAACTCAGATCTCTTCAAATCTCTTTAACTGTAAACAAAGCAATACTGGATAAGAGACAAGCACATATAACAAAGTGGTTGAAATAGTGTAAGATCAGTATCCTTGTTCATAAATTTGATGGTCCAAAAGGTCAAGTTTTGGCTATGTAGAATATGTAGAAGAGGTTACAATCTGACAAGTTGAACTGTTCTTTTGTTTTTGTTTTCCATTTTTTTTAGCTTTCATTGTTAACCTCTGGAAGAAAAATACATATTGTTACACATAAAAGAAAAATGATACTAATATGTGCATCAAATTTATCAAACATCCATAGAAACATTCTGGAAATCTCACTTTATTTGTTACTCATCATTCTTTCATTTTAGGTAGTCTGGTGGCCCATATGAATATTAAACCTTGTTAATGAAGGAGGTAAACAAGAAAATTTGGAAGGAACAGTAAGAAACTTAAAACTTTCCACACAGTGATATTTTTTCCTAATTATCAGAAAAAAAAATATTTTCTTATTAATATACACAAATATAAACACTGAAAATGCTAGCTAATTATAATCTGTATATAATTACACAGGTCATTCATAGCCAGTAAGACAAGCAGTCACTCTTTCCACCTTGCAAAATTATGCTCACAGGGATAGATAGCTCAAGTTTATAAAAAGGACCAATAACGATCATTTACATAATTTGCAATGTTGAATTATTTTTATTTGCCAGTTCTGGGAAACTGTCTAATGGTTTGAATTGCCATTGCCCGACTGTCTGCTTATTGAAAATGAATCTGAATTGCATGGTGCTCCCTGTTCTCTGTTTCATGTAACTGCCAATAGAATTTCTAACATCTTCACCAGAAGCTATCTAATGTAGTTGCAATGCTGAGCTAGATGCATTTTAAGAAGATATTTTGTTAATAAATGTTGCTAAAAATATTAAAATGTATGAATTTAGAACCCGTGACAGTCTACATGAAAGTAAAGCTCTGAACAAATGCCATTAAAATTAGGACTAATAAAAATATCCTTTTTCTCAAGGAAATTTAACATTTTTGAGAATGTTTATTGACCTACTAATTCTGTTAGGTTTGCTAAGTTTATGTTCAGTAAGCAACAATTGTTTGAATAAATCTGCACCAATAAAAAGGAAGTCTATATTCATTATCTATCATCATTTTGACTAAAGAACTGAAGTTTGGTAGTCTTTTATCGTGCATACATTCATTTGTTCGCAGTTGATGTATCAAGACTTTTAGTTCCTGGTACATTCTTTCTAAATTCTTCTCCACATAATTCTAATCCTAACATTTGTGAAATCTCAGACACTAATTTTATGAGATTCTACCCAAAGTATTCATACAAAACACCTGTTTAGAAATTTCACATAATTTGTCTTACAAAGAAAGGAACTCTTTATTCCGGAACACTCTGTGGCATTTTTACCGTGCTAGGCAGCTGAACAATCGCTTTCTCACTCCCCCTCCTTAGAAGAGGAGGGGAAGAAGCAAAGGAAAGAACACCTCATGGGTTGAGATAAGGATAATTTAACTAAAAGGAAAAATAATTATTAAGGAAAGATTATTATTAATTAAATAATTTAACTAAAGGGAAAAAGGGAAAGGGGAAAAGGGAGCGGGGAAGAAAACAAAATAAAACAAGTAAAGGCTGTGTGGAAGTGCAGAGGAAAGAAACTATTCTGTACTTCCCACAAATGAGCAATGCTTGACCACGTCCTTGAAGCAGGGCCTCAACACACATAGATGCTGTTTGGGAGGACAGACGTTTTTGCAACGAGAGCCCACCCCTCCCCTCTTTTTGCTTTTTCCACCTTTTATTGCTGAGTGACATCACATGGTATGGAATATCCCTTTGGTTGGTTTAGGTCAGCTACCCTGGTTGCTTTCTCACTTTTTGCCCACCCCCTAGGAGGGTTAGAGAGAGTCCTGATGCTGTGCCAACACTGCTCAGCAGCAGACACAACACTGGTGTGATACCACTGCTGTTCTAGTTACAAGTGCAGAGCACAGCACTGTATGGGTTGCTGCAGGGAAAGTTAACATCCCAGCCAGACTCAGTACACACTCTCATGTGTGAGAGGTTATACTTACTTTAGTGATGTTCAAAAATCATAGACTGAAAACAGCTTTACGTTTGTTTTTTTTACATTTTCAGCTATATCTGGGGTAGTGTGAAGTCATACATATGTGACCACTGCTCAGCTGAGAAGTGATAACTTACAATACTACAACACATCCAATGCTTTCAGTTTCTGTGTTCTCTTACAATCAATAGAGCACAATGGTGGTATAAAGATTTTTTTCAACCCCACACTTTGGGTTGAGAGTTGCACCTTGATACAGACATGGCAGAAAATTTTGCCATGCGAGTAAATTGTTTAGAGAAGTTTTCAACCAGTCTCTCATACATAGCTTCCTTCACAAATTTTACAGTAATCACTCCAGTAGACAATATTTTAAAAACAAAAATATGCATACTATACATATATATACAGATATATTTTATAAGAAAATATAAATGCATAAAGAAAAGAAACTGAAGCCAGGTATTATAGTCACTAGTGATGACCAAAAGCATAGGCATTTGACCAACTGTATGCTAGCTAACATCAGTAACTGGTGAAAGAGTCATCCAGAACTTCATAAAAGTCTTTTTTTTTTTTTTCCCTACCCTGAAGTGTTACCATGTCCAAGTAATAATAGCACAGTTTTATTCCACAGAGCCAGCCCTTTTGAGCATTCTGAACTGAATCTGCTGACTTCGGTAAGGAGGAAAAAAAAAAAAAAAAACTTTTAATGCTTTTTATTGCAGCTAGACTTGCAAAACCAGCACAGCCGAGAAAGATGTTTTCTGTTCCTTGTTGTTTGTCTTCAATAGAATTCTTTAAAATGCCAATGACGGGAAAAAAAAAAAGGCCCATTTGTCATAGGTCATTGAATGTAGAAGTTCCCAGGCATGAGCTGTGCTACGGAAGCAAGATTCTGTGCCTGTATATATGCTTGCAGGACTGGTGCCTCATAAATGACTTGGAGGCAATGTATCTCTTCTATGAATCAAATGTAGAAGGGAATACACACCATGCTTGAAAAACAGCTCATGTCACCCAAATCACTTACGTGTAATCTTACACCAGTCCAAAGCCCAGTGTCTCTGAAGCAGAGGAGGCAAGCAAGTGCACAACTCTAGACAGGGTTTTGGTGTCAAGGCTGTTCCATACCATCTCCATACCAAGCTGTCTCCATATTAATTGCAATGCCGAACACAGACTCCCCTTGGAATCAAAGAAGAACTGCTAGCAGAAGGCTTTTTCCTGAGGGATGCTGTTGACACAGGAAATGATTTTTGCTGTTGATCTGCCACATCTTAGATTTCCTATTCTTAAATATGTAACAAAGCCTGTTTTCCTCTTGGGTAATTTTTAGTGCAACTCGAAGCTTCACTTAAGGGGGTCTATATTTGTTATAGACTGTTGATATATTATTATTATTATTATTATTATTATTATTATTATTATTATTATTATTATTATTATTATTATTATTATTATTATTATTTAATAATAATTATTATTATATAATTATATTATTATATAATTATATTATTATATAATAATAATTATTATATTATAATAATTATTATATAATTATTATTATAATATAATTATTATTATTATTATTATATAATATATAATAATTATATATATAATAATATATATAATAATTATTATTATATAATATATAATAATAATTTTATATATATATAATATATATATATATATATATATATATATATATATATATATATATATATATATATACTTGCCAGTGATTTTTTATCCATGGTATAAATTAGGACGATTGCTAATGTTAATGTGACTGTGAAGCAAGCAGTGCCTAGAACAGGCACCTGCTGAGACTTTCGTTAATCAAAAGTAAATATTTTTTAAACCACACATGCACTCCATGCAACATATGATATGCTGTGTCTTTTGTAACATGAACTACTCACTTGTCATTTTAAAAAGTAGATTTAATTGATTTTCAGATTTCAAGCTTCATCTACAAGGACCTTTTTTTTTTTCTTTTTTTTTTTATTGCACTGGCTTCTACTTTATTGTTTCATTTTATGTTAGTCTGTTGAGATCACTTTATATGAGATAGTTTCTTCTTAGCCATATTTTATTGAAATGTCAACTAGTACCAGGGATCTTTCCATGGGTTTTTGAAACTTAGAAATAGCTTGGCTCTTACATGATACTTTAATAATGTTGCCAATCCTCTGATAAGTTGTTCACATCAGATATTTAGCCCCAATACCTAATGCTTGAGAATCTACATTGATTCCCTTCACGTTCCTTCTCTGCATTCCAAGATTTATGAATATTAAGTTGTGCTTGCCCCAGAGCAAAAGTATACTCACTAAGATATTTGCTGAGATCAGGAGTCTCTCTGCCCCATTTTTTAAACAAAGGCATTAATAAGGAAGCACTATAAAATGTACAACAGTGAAAAAATATGGAAAATTCAGTATTTTTAATAAAGTAAGAAAAAAAATCCTTTAGTTCAAAGCGCCCTATCTGAGCTATCCTAAATAATGCAAAAGAATAACAATTTATGACACTTGTACAGAATTATATCTGCTAAGAAGTGTGAATGAACCCTGATTTCTAAAACTATGACTGTTATTTTTAAAAACAGTGGTCACCTATAGTAAAAAAGATATCATTCTCTATAATTTTATAATTATAACACACAAATGCATGAACGGCTTTCATATACAACATCTTCAGAGTTCAGTTTGGCCCAGCAGAAATGATTGTGTCATTACCCAGCAAGAACATAATGATTTTTTGTTCCAAGAACAAAATCCAGGAAGTTGCAGACCTATGCAGAGGGTACATATGTACACCTTTTGATGCTGAAATATCTTTGAAATATCTTTCATCATGACTAAATGATCTTTATAATTTTACATGCATATGTAAATACGTGTACTTTTTAAATTCTAGAAATGGTATTTCTTTCTTCTTTTTTTTTAATAAGTACATTTCTTAAATTTCATTCTAAAGGCTTTCAGCTACCTTGGTGATTTTTATGCATGCATGAAAATAAGAAACTTATTTCAAGTAAGCTCAAAGTCATATAATTGAGAAGGAAGAAAAATCAAATAAGAAGACTGCATGAGGTGGTTTACTAATTTGCCAACAGGTGGAATAAACATACTAAGACAAAAACTTTTCATTAAGTACCAAACCAGACTAATGTTAAACATTCATGTAGGCACATATTAAAATATTCGAGCCTCAGTTTCTAAACTGTATTACTTCTGTCCCTCTGTTTGTTTTTGCTTTCAATTTTATATATTAAATAGTTTCCTAGCTGCTCTTTAGAAAGTAATAAATTGTTTAATTTTAAAAGTGACTCCACATGATTAAGATAATTCAAGAGATACAACTGAATAATTTTTTTATTTTTTTTTTTTTGCACAAACCTTTATATTAAACCAAAAATAGAGCTCTATTGTGTTTATTAATGCAAATATTCTTATGGAAATAAACAACATTTGTATATTTGGTATTCCTAGCAGGTGCTGTATAAGCCATCACTGAAATATCTCAAAGCAATTATTTTTCAGCAATTTCCTCCCACTGTTATTCTATATATTCTACTATACTGAGCACAAAACAAGATGTTGGTATTTCTCAGTATAGCATCTACTGAATTATAAATTAAGATGGCTATAAATTAGATTGTAAATTAATAAGCACAAAAAGGCACCCCTTTAATATAGAAAGCTTAGTCTGTGTGGGAGAGAACTCGCTTCCCCACTAGCATCAAGGCTGACATTCAAGATACTTTGGGATAATGCTCTTATTTGCCACACTGGCAGAAAGAAGAAATTACCTGGTTTGAAGAAGAGCTAGTGAAATTTATTCTTCTATTTACTGGCAATCGCTATGTAGGGTATTATATGGATTCCCGGATAGCATTAATGGTTCTGTTTTCTGCATGCCTCGGGCCACAGGGCTGTGATTACTTTTAATCAGTTTCAAGCCTCCCCACCCTAAGCTGTGCTTTGGTTATCTTCAGACTAGATCAGAACATTGCAGTCTACCTACCGTAACACTTGGACGTTTCCCTGAGGTTTTCAGGCAATGTAGCATGCAGCCAAAATGAAAGTTCAGGTCCTTTCCTTCCCCTTCCTCTCCCTACAGGAACTTCATTGGCTGTTCCCTGTTTCCCATTAGTAGTCCCAGGTACTACAATGGTCACTAGAAATCCTGTCCTTTCTTTTGTAATTCAATACCATAAGACAAAAAATAAAAATAAATACATATACATGTATATATATGTAAAAGTGATATAAAAACTTTTCCACAGGATCATACCACCTATAAGTTCCTTATGAATACTCCTGCAAATCTATGTAAATTTACTTTATATGCATTCCTGATAAAAATCAAGTCACAAATTGTCATTCTACATGATCAGGAATAAACTTTACCACTCTTCAAACCCCCAAATTCAGTTTAATATGTAAACGAGGAGAGGATCCTCAGTAGTCACCCATAAACAGGCAGAAACAGACTTGTCACTCATGCTCACACTTGTGTCTCTCTCTTTTGCTTTTTCCATTTCAGTGAAACTTATAAATTAAGTGTAACTTACCTCTGCCAAAATAACCAGCACACTTTCTGTTTCAAAAGATCTCTAATATAAGTTAAAAAAAAATGCTGTAACTTAACGCAAGACAGAATATTGTTGACAACAGCAAAATCATTTTTACTATCATGTGTTAACTATCATTAGCATAACAAACACCAAATTATCTACCAATGTGATAAAATCATGTCAGTGAAGGGGCTTGGAAGCAACTGGGAAGATGTAGTGACAGTACCCTGTGCATATGCAATTCTCATTATTCAGATAAAGAAAGAACAGAAAGTTAGAGGAAATGCATTTATGAAAATCCCTGGTGAATAATATATTAATTATCAAAACGGGCTCCGCCAAACACTCAGACAATTTATATAGCACATCAGACAAAATATGCCAACTATTCAAAAAAACAAGGCAGATGAGATTAGGCTTGTGCAGGTTGTCTCACTGACATGCAGTGTTCTAGACAAGCAAGTGAACATGCTACGAGACAAGCAAGTGAACATATTACACAAGGACCTACGCAAACTACAAAACGATCAAAGACTGCTTCAATATCATAATGTAAAATTGTAATGGGAAGGTAGACAGGATGATAAAAAGAAGCAGATCTCTTTGAAATGCAAGTCAAGGAAAAAAAAAAAAAAAGTGACAGGCTCATAGCATTTTCAGATGAGGATTTAAGATTATGGCACCTTACACAAGAGCAACATAGGAAGTGAACACCAAAACATGTAGCTTTTAAAACAACAAGACTAACACAATTTTTGCAAACTATTTAACTCCACTATTAGATAACTCAGCTAATTCCAGAAAGGAATTATCAAAGGAGAGGGGGACATGAGGTCTAATTAAATGGAGAAGTACGCTGCTAAATAAAGCCTAGGGTGTTTTTCTGCCTTCACTACAGAAACTGCAGTCTCCTATAGAACAACAGGAGTGGGTTCCACTGATTTCCCAGAAGATCTTCCAAAAGTAAGAAACTAAAAAAGTTATTTCTCTTTCAGTACCTTTGTGATGATCAGCCATTATCTCCAGTTTAACTGAAAAGAGAGTTTCACAGTTGCAAAACCAACAGCTGCAGTACCACCGCTTTTAAAAGCTGACACTTGCAGCACTAACTGCGGGAAGCCTACTGCAAGATTAAGACTCCAGCTGCAGGAAACCATGTGTTTTTATTTAATGTTGACTACAAAACTTCTCTTGCTTATTGTTGAAATACAGGTTTCAGGAAGAACAGTTTTGTCCTTCAACTGGAAAAGTACCCAAGTTCCAGTTAACTCCTGCTGGAGGGACTGACTGGCCAGCCATGCGGTGATGAAAAGAATAAAGGTAGAGGCTCTGTACAAATGGACAACAGACAGTCATGAACAGCCATAAAGAGACAGGCCAGAACACTTCACAGTGTGAGAAAGGGGAAAGAAAAAAAAATAAATAAATAAACAAGGACAAATAAGATAAAGAGGCACAGCCAAGTTACACTGAAAAAAAAAAAAGTGCAACAGCAATGTTAAACCTTCTGTGGGCAAAATGAGTTTGTGAATGATGGTGAAAAGCATATATGGCTGTCTCACAAGTCTTGTAATTTTTGTGTTTTCAAAATAGCACGATCTTCCTGTTAAAATCACCAGTAAAATCAAAGGAGAACTGGGGCAATTTCTCAAGTTTTGATAGATTCTCAGGTTGGCTACCACTTACCAAAGCAGTAGGAGGTTAAAATGCTTCTAGAAGTATCAGCCAACTTGGTCTTACACAGTTAAGACAGTCTGATAGATAAGCTAGATAAGCACAACACTATACAATGTAAATGGCAAAACAAGGTTTCAGGTTTTAAGATCTACTGATTTCATTGTTAGTAACAAACTCTTTTGGAGGTTTTTTTTAACTCTATTAAGCAGAAAAGCAAGTCAATAATCACTTGATGATCAAGCTCATGTAGACAGACCTGCAGAAAGACAGACATAAGCTTCTGAGAGTGGTCTGTTGTGTCCACAGACATGATTCAAATACTTCAGGAAGAACATTGGTTAAAGATGAAATATTCTTTGATAATATTTTTGTATATGTCTTTCTTGTCTTGCTCAAGCCCAAAATAGTTACAACAAGAAATCAAAGAAAAATAAAAAGCAAGTATTTATAAGCACAGGTATCAAGGAAGCTGAAGTGGGAGAAGATAAGATGCAGAAGACTTTCTCCTAGTGCCAGCTGGATGCATGCTGTAAGCCACATGAGGAGGCCAGCCACCTGGACCACAGGAGCTCCAGCATCCACATTTGTGATTATTGGCAGGAGCAAAACCCCAAGCAAATTAAAGAATATCAATTTCAGCAATTCATATATTACTAATAACTGAAAATTAGAGATAAAAATAATGATATTTTTAAAAAATGAATAATATTTTATTCCAGGGACAACAGCAATTAATTCTGGTGTGTGTTTGCTTTTTATGAAGGATGGTAGCTTGCTGCTGCATGGAGGGAGGGGTAGGAAAGAAAAGATTTCATGTTTTTAAAATTTATGTGTTTAGATTAATGATTGGTTTTGGCCTAACAGTCATTTTGTTTACTCATTCTGATTTTAATACAGTTCTAAGCAAAGTAGTTCCTACAGAAGAATGTTGCAACTCTACTGGGTAAGATTTGTATTTATTTGTTGACTTTTGCAGGAAAAGGGGAAAGGATTTTTGAATAACTGTGGGATTTTCATTTTTCCTCATTTTGATGTTTAAAAAGATAAATGTCATCATTCTTCATTTTTCTAGAATCCCTGGAAATGTTTTTCCTGCTGTTCAGCTGGTGCTGTGAATAATTCCTTAGCAGAGCTCCACAACCTGCTAGTAACAGAAGAACAAGTTAAGAAAATCATAACTGAAGTGCCTAGGGAAGAGAACACTGCACTGTATGTTCTAAAGATCAGAGGAAGCCCAGAAGCAGAAACAGAAAAAACTCTGTTCACAATATCGTATCGAAGAAACTCCCAGAAAATTCAAAAACCGTCATGGTCATTTTTGAAATCACAAAATCTGGAGGATAAAATATGCAGAATGGACTTGAGAAAACTACAAGCTAAAGAGTCACTATTATGGAAATATATATATATATATATATCAGTAATCTGAGATCCAATATATTAAGTTTTATTGAAATGATTTTACAGAATCACAGAATCACATAATTGTCTAGGTTGGAAGAGACCTCAAGATCATCGAGTCCAACCTCTGACCTAACACTAACAAGTCCTCCACTAAACCATATCACTAAATTCAGCATCTAAATGTCTTTTTAAGACCTCCAGGGATGGTGACTCCACCACTTCCCTGGGCAGCCCGTTCCAATGCCTAACAACCCTCTCGGTAAAGAAGTTCTTCCTAATATCCAACCTAAAACTCCCCTGGCACAACTTTAGCCCATTCCCCCTCGTCCTGTCACCAGGCACATGGGAGAACAGACCAACCCCCACCTCTCTACAGCCTCCTTTAAGGTACCTGTAGAGAGCAATAAGGTCGCCCCTGAGCCTCCTCTTCTCCAGGCTGAACAAGCCCAGCTCCCTCAGCCAGTCCTCATAGGACTTGTTCTCCAGGCCCCTCACCAGCTTCGTCACCCTTCTCTGGACTTGCTCGAGCACCTCGATGTCCTTCTTGTAGCGAGGGGCCCAAAACTGAACACAGTACTCGAGGTGCGGCCTCACCAGAGCCAAGTACAGGGGGATGATCACTTCCGTAGCCCTGCTGGCCACACTGCTTCTTATACAAGCCAGGATGCTCATGGCCTTCTTGGCCACCTGAGCACACTGCTGGCTCATATTCAGCTGACTATCAACCATCACTCCCAGGTCCTTCTCTGCCAGGCAGCTTTCCAACCACTCATCTCCCAGCCTCTAGCTCTTCTTGGGGTCGTGCGCCCCAAGTGCAGTAGTAATACTTTTAGTATTTTTAGTAATACTTCAAGATACTAATATTTTTAGTAATACTTCAAGATGAAACTTCTCTGAGTAGCATACCACAAGTTGGTTCATAAAGGTACAAAAGGATCCCCCCCAGAAGGTTGTGATCACTAAAACGACTGAAGTGAATCTACACCAATGCATGCAGCATGGAAAATGCATGCAGCTGGAGGAGCTAGATGTCATCGTGCAGCAGGAAAACTGTGATAGAGCTGCCATCACAGAAACATTCACACATGATGACTCACACAGCTGGAATGCTGCAATGGATGGCAATAAACTCTTCAGAGGGATAGGCTAGGAAAGAGAGGTGGTGGGCTAGCCCTGTATGTTAGGGAGTGTTTGGACTGTCCTGAGCTTAATGATGATGATGATAGGGTTGAGTGTTTATGGGTAAGAATTAGAGGGAAGGCCAGTGAGGCAGGTGTCATGGTGGGTTTCCTTTATAGACTTTCCAGACAGAATGAAGAGGCAGATGAAATATTCTGTAAACAGCTGGGAGAAGTCTTACAATTACTAGCCTTTGTTCTTATGGGGGTCTTCAACTTACCAGATGTCTACTGGCAATACAATACAGTAGAAAGGAAACAGTCTAGGAGGTTCCAGGACTGTGTGAAAATAACTTCCTGACACAGCTGGTGAGTGAGCCAACTAGGGACAGCACACTGCTGGATCTTTTGCTCATGAACAGAGAAGAGCTTGTGGGTGAAGTGAAGGTTGGAGGTTGTCTTGAACATAGCAATCATGAAATAATAATTTTTGACTCTTGGAAAAGGAGTGGGGTTATCAGAATTGCCACCTTGGTCTTCCAGAGGGCAGGCTTGGGCCTGTTTAGGAGCCTGATTGACAGAGTCCCTTGGGAGGCAGTCCTGAAGGGCAAAGGATGCCAGGAAGGCTGGACACTCTTCAAGAAGGAAATCTTAAAGGTGCAAGAGTAGTTTGTCCCTCCGTGCCAAAAAGTGAATCTGGTGTGGAAGATCAGACTGGTTTAGCTTTGGCTAGAACTCAGGAAGAAAAACAAAGTTGAAAAGTTTGAAAGAAGTGGTGGGCCACTCAGGAGGACTACAAAGATGTTGTGTGGCTGTGCAGGTAGAAAATTAGAAGGAGCAAAGCCCAGGTGGAGCTTAATCTGGTTATCACTATTAAAGACCAAAACAAAAACAAAACAAAACAACAAAATAACAACAAAAGGAGTAAAAAGGATCTCAATCAGTTATTTGATGTTGGGAAAAACAGTTTTGAAGTATGAGGAAAAGGCTGAAGACAAAGTCTTCTTTGTCTCACTCTTAAGCAATAAGACTAAACATTCTCTGGGTATACATCATCCTGAGCTGGAAGATAGGGACAAGGGGGCAGAATGAAGCCCTCATAATCCATGAGAAAATAGTGACTTGCTACACCCCTTAGACATGCACAAGCCTATGGGCATAGGTGGGATCTACCCAAGGGTACTGGCAGAAGTTCTCACCAAGCCTCCTAACCAAGGTGTTATTTAGCTTAGAGAAAAGGGTGCTAAAGGGGAGACCTTATCGTACTTTACAATTACATGAAAGGAGGTTGTGCTGTGTGGAGGGGTCAGTCTCTTCTCCCAAGCAACAAGTGATAACACATTCAAGTTGTGCCAGATAAAGTTTAGATTGGATATTAAGAAAAGTTTCTTCACTGACAAGGCTGTGAAGCATTGGAACAGGCTGTCCAGGGAAGTATTTGAGTCATCATTCCTGGAGGTATATAATGGATTTGTAGATGTGGTGATTAGGAACATGGTTTAGTGGTAAACTTGGCAGTGCTAGGTTGATGGTTGGACCGGATGATGTTGGAGGTCTCTTCCAACCTAGGTGATCCTATGATTCTGTGATTTTGTGGTAGGATTTACTCATCAGTGTACAAAGGAAAAGCAGTCCTCAGCTGGTGCAGGCACTGCAAATGAAATAAAGACAAACCTTTGTGCTGGTGGTTGGCACATCGTTGCAAATCATACATTCCAACTTGTATTGCCTTTTAAATGCCATTTATTTCTATATTAAAAAAAAAAAAAAAAAAAAAAAAAAACCAATCTAGACATCACCCTAATTTGCAATATTCTGCCATTTTATAGTTTTGAAGAAGGAAAAATAACCTAAGACCAAACAGCAATTGTGCTCTGGTTAAATTGGAATTACAAGGTCTACAAAAGGGGTGACAAATTCTATGTCTTAACTGCATCATTTGGGAAGCTCACATCAATGTAAATTTTGCTCTTTCCTGGATGGTTAGGTTTGTGATGTTACTATCATCCAGAGAAGTCCAACTTCTACATCCTTACATGTGATATTCCCCTGATGCAGTCTCTTCCACTAATCTTCTAAGTGTAGTATGTGATTCCTCCTGTGTGCAAAAGCTACAGGGCAAACTGCGATCAATGTGTAATTTGACTTGATGCCCTTTGAGTTTCCCAGTACTCTGAAACAGGCAAAATCACTTAAAGTAGCTGATTCAATTTGTCAGACAGCACTGTGTGTAACATGTGTATCAGCCCTAATTCAGCTGTAGCAGAATAGGGTGTCTTGTCAGTCATTCAGTACGTTCGGCTATTCACAAGAACATGGCAGAGAAGGATGTGAACCATAAACACTCCAAGCAAGAATATTTATTCAGAGTTATAAGATACACCTATAGGAATCAATGTGTGTGTACTATAACAGTATATTTTACAGAGATAAATTCAGCAAATGTAGATGTTGAAAGGAAAGTTCACAACACAGGGACTTTCCCAGCTCTCTCACCAAAGTTCTCTGAAGGAACAAAAGATTTCTCCCTTTGCCTGTTTTGGAACATGTTTTCCAGTTTTGCAGGCTGTCACCTTAGAAGGTTTTGTGGGGCTTTTGGCTTTGGGGCGTTGGGGAAGTTTGGGAGGTTGGGGTTGCTTGACACCATCTGTCCCAGCACTCTGAGGTACATTTCTGAGAAGGAAAAGGAAGAGACAGAGGGAGATTTCTCTGTTCAATAGTGGTTTCAGTGGTTCAAGCTTTTTGACACAAATCAATAAAGGTAGAAGCTCTGCTGTCAGACTTTTACATTTTTTTAAGTCACTTAACCATAGAAAAATATAATAGAACAAACAATGCATCTTTACTGGTTAACGTGTTGATATCAGGAAATAATCACTTACAGTAAGTGTATCTACATGCGAGCAAGCAGTTTGGTTGTTTACAGTTCAAAAGTCCTTTAAAGAAGACTACGTATTTAAAGAAGACTACATACATATCCTACCTTTGATTCCAAGGTTTACCTGAAGGCTATGGAAATATTCATGCATGTAGGCAGACAATGGACCTAGCAGATGCTGTTGGATATTTATAATTCTTTTTCATAAATAACAGTTTTTTATAATATACAAATGTGGTGTATGAGTTACATCCCAGGATTGGATCTTATCTTCTATTTGAAATGTGCTGGAACACCTTTGGCCTCTTGAAAATATAAGAAGATTTAACCTGAGAAAAAAAGTGAGATAGCTTACATTTAATTTAAGCCACACCACACTGAAGAATCTTTTATCAAAGATGCAGAAGCAGTACTTACTTTCTTGATACACTATTTCTTGAAATGTCAGGATCCTAGAGAATTACCATTAAGCCTCCAGACAGCGTGTGTTTTCCCTGATTGTCTTCTCTATTGTTTATCTGAGTTCAGAATTGGGTCCCAACAAAAGGATTCAACAAGCATATTAACCCAAGCAGCACTGGTTACAGTGTTCTGTATGTAATTAATAAAAAAAAAAAAAAAAGTATGCCTTTGAAATGCCATTACCACAGAAGACATCACAAACAAACAAAATGTGCGTTTGCCATTTTAGCTTTAATAGAAAGCTTCAACAATCATGCTTCAAAAAGTCTTTACGCTGTTGTGTAAATTGCATGTCCTTAGTGCATTAGCATCCTCACTGTGGGGCTGAGAGCCTACCCAGGGCACCTGCAGTCAACAGTGTCTTCCCTTTCACTACCCTGATTAACTAAGTAATGTTAACTTCTCTGGAATCCCCTATGGAGTAGCAGCATTCCTACATGCCTGGCCGTAGCTCCAGTAATGACTGGATTCTGAGAGAATTTGAAACCTCTCCTCAATACACTTATTCCTGTTTTTCAATCCATATTCAAAGCAATACTTCAGCATTGTTATGTGATTTTTGACAGGGTTACAGTATATTCATCATGCTAAACTGAAATGTTCCTGGCAGATGTCTACTCTGCAACAATCAAACTGTGTGTACAGTAATATGTGACAACCACAGTACCGCTTTTAGTTGTAAAAATTACACACATAATACTTTATTAATGCTAACTGGGAACACAAATATGCAGTATATTATTTATTTTTTCATTATAATTTTTGTTGCACAAAGTTGCTTCAGTATTATATATGGGATTAATTTTTTAAATTGAGTCTTGAGTCAAAAGTTGATATCAGTAAAAAGAAAATAGATATCAGCATATCCAAAAAAAATACAGTTTCTCTTTCAACCCTGGAGATTTTCTTAGTCCCTATCAAGTTATATTCTCAGCTCTTTCTAGTTTGGTACCTGAAGGCTACCCTGAAACGATGGATTTAGAAAGCAATTTGGTGGGGTGGGGGGGAAAAAAAAAAAAAAAAAAAAAAAGAATTAGAATGAGAGGAATACCATAACTTTTCCAAAAGCAACTGTTACAAAATGGGAGACTAAGAACTGGGATTTAGTTTGAAAGCAATTTAAACTATTCACATTTGTGGAGATCATGTTTAAATCACACAAAACAATTTGTTCCATGAGTAGCAGAATTAAGGAAACCTTGTTTCTTTCCATTGGTATGATTTAAGTCTCTCAGCTTAATTCCATTATATTTAATACAATGTGAGATTCAGGAGTAGGTTCCTCTACAATTACACATTTTTAGTTAAATCTCCCTTGTGCTGATTCTCTGACAGCTTATAAAAGCTGAGCAAATTCTGCAAGTTCCTCCTCAGTGGGGTAATAATAGGCCCACTGTCCTTTATCTAGTTACCTTTGTTATTTATTTATTTTTTTAATTGCTCTCATTTTTCATTTGGTTTAAATTGGACCAACAAGCTTAAATGGTATTAGTGGGGAATACGGAAATGAATGAACAAACATGCAAGCGTATATCTCACAGCAGAATATTAAGCCATTTTCACCCAGGAAATGAAGCTAAGAATAGGGAATTTTTATTTTGTTGTTGTTGTTGTTGTTTTTCTAATTGGAGAAATTCCATATGTCTCTAAACATAGTCTAACAAACTAATGATTTCCGTAGGGGTCAATATTCATTTTATTATTTGAGTAACTCAGGAATATCACAGAAGCAAAAAAAAAAGCAGCACAAAAACAAACAAACAAACAAACAAATAAATAAGATACAGTTTGTGAGTTAAATTTCTCCTGGAGTAGGGAAATACAAAACTCCTGCTGAATCAATGCAACAAAATATTGTATTAACCTCTAACTAAGGAGCAGGGAAGTGAAATATGCAGTAGTCTCTACACACTCCTGACCTTTCCACCTGCTCTATAATTTTCTGCGTTGCAACATGTGGAAGGATAATGTACAAAAAAAAAAAAAAAAGCCAGTACCCACTTCTTTTCACCAGCCCACAGGAATTAGAACTTTATTTTTGCTCTTTTAACATTTCAGAGTAGATTTGTGATTGTTATGATGAGCCTACTAACAGCTCACAACATTCCAGTCCCAGTGGCCCTTTTTTTAATATACTGGACTGCATTTTGTCTTGTAAATTTTCAGTAAGCTTCTATATCATAGATGAACATTCATGCTTTATTTCAGTGTGAGTGGACTATTTATCTTAACATTGCTGTTCATCTTCTTTTCACATTCCTATTTTATTAACTTTTTTATATTAAGTAAATTCACTCTTTATCTATGATGTTTGTTTTACAGGTAATTCATCTAATTTAAAGTATTTTCTTAGGGACTTCAATTTAGCTTTGCCCTTGAAATTAACATTTAATGTCTTACATTTTTTTTTGCAATAGAAATTAATCTTTATTTGAATTATTAGTCCAGAACTATAACCTACATTCACCATATTTTAATGTTGGTATTGAAAACATCAGTGACTGCCACATTATCCTAGACAGCTAGCAGGGAGGACATACGTCTTTCTGTTGTGGAGGTCTCAAACTAGTGAAAAAAGCAAATTATCAATCGAGTAGACATGTATCACATATAATAGTACTTCTCACACCCTCACCAATGAATGTGAGGAAGGAAAGAAAAGAAAAAAAGGAAAAGAAAAAAAGAAAAAGAAAAAGAAAAAGAAAAAGAAAAAGAAAAAGAAAAAGAAAAAGAAAAAGAAAAAGAAAAAGAAAAAGAAAAAGAAAAAGGAAAAGGAAAAGAAAAAGAAAGAGGGCAACAACAAAACACAGAGGCATTGTGGAAACTGTTATGGGAAGACAGTCAAGGAGCAATCGAACTTTTAGATCTATTTTTAAATCATTTTTTAAATCTATGCTTTATCTGATGAATGTATACTTGGAGAGCACGGGGCAGAAAACATCATGTCCTCATTAGACTGTATCTCTGAACAGAGGTGTGATAAGTAATCCAGAATAATGTTACTTTTATTCATAGAATCAGAGAATGATAGAACAGCTTGGCTTGGAGGGACCTTAAAGATCATCTAGCTTCACCTCCCCTGCCATGGGCAGAGACACCTCCCACTAGATCAGGTTGCCCAGGGCCTCATCCAGCCTGGTTCTGAACACCTCTGGGATGAGGCATCCACAACTTCTCTGGGCAGCCTGTTCCACTGCCTCACCACCTTACTTCTAATCTAAATCTCCCCTCTTTTAGTTTAAAACCATTCTCCCATGTCCTGTCATTGTCTACCCAATCAAAAAGTTGTTCTCCATCTTTTTTATAAGCCTTCTTTAAGTATTGAAAAGCTGCAATGAGGTCACCTCAGAGCCTTCTCTTCTTCAGGCTGAACATCCCTTGCCTTCTTAGCCTTTATTCATGGGATACGTGCACCAGCCCTCTGATCAACTCCATAGACCTCCTCTTGAACCGCTCTAACAGATCTACAGCCTTCTTGTGCTGGTGGCTCCAGACCTGGATGCAACGAGTGAGGCCTCAGAAAGGTAGAGTAGAGGGGGACAATCACCTCCCGTGGCCTGCTGGCCACTCCTCTGTTGATGCAGCCCAGGATGCATTGTGTACTGGTGGCTCATGTCAAGCTTTTCGTCCAGCAGAACTCTAATTCTTTTCAGCAGGGCTGCTCTCAATGAGTTCTACAGCAACTCTGTGTTAATGTCTAGGATTGCCCTGGACCAGGTACAGCACATTACACTTTGACTTTTTGAACCTTATTAGGTTCACATGGGCCCACGTCTCAAACTTGTCCAGGTCCCTTTGGGTGGCATCCTTTCCTTCTGCTGTATCAACTACACCGCTCAGCTTGGTGTCGTTTGCAAACTTGCTGAGGGTGCACTTAATTCCACTGTCTACATAACTGAAACAGTATTGGTCCCAAGAAAAACCCTTGAAGGACACCAGCTTCCACCTAGACATAGAGACATGGATTACCACTCTCTGGGTGTGACCTTCAAGACAGTTCCTTATCCACTGAATGGTCCATCCATCAAGTCCATCTTTCTCCAATTTGGAGACCAGGATGTCATGTGTTACTGTGTCAAAGGCCTTACAGAAGTCCAGGTAGATGACATGAGTTGGTTTTCCCTTGTCAACTGATGCAGTCATCACAGAAGGTTACCAGAAGGGCATGCTTTGCCCTTGATGAATCCATGCTGGCTGTCTCACCTCCTTGTCCTTCATGTGCCCTGACATTGCTTCCAGGAGGATCTGTTCCATGATCTTTCCAGGCACAGAGGTGAAGTTCACCGGTCTGTAGTTCCCTGGGTCCTCATTTCTACCCTTTTTAAAAATGGGAGTGATGTTTACTTTTTCCAGTCACCAGAGACTTCACCTGAAAGCCAGGACTTTTCAAATATGATGGAGAGAGTCTTGGCAACTCCATCAGCCATTTCCATGGGATGCATGTCATCAGGCCCCATAGACTTTTACCTGTTCGTTTTCATCAGGTGGTCTCAAACCTACTCTAGCTTACAGTGACTTTGCTCCCCGAGCCCTCATCTACAGGCTCAGGGAAATGAGAGCCACAGGAAGACTGACTGGCAGTGAAGACTGAGGCAAAGAAGTTGTTGAGTATCTCAGCCTTCTCTATGTCTGTTGTTACCAGTTCTCCCTTCTCATCCATCATAGGAGTTATGCTCTCCTTGGCCTTTCTTTTCTGAGCAATGTACCTGTAGAATCCCCTCGTTACTTTTTGCATCCCTTCCCAAGCTCAATTCTATCTGTGCCTTCGCTTTTCTGATCCCATCCCATTACAGACCTAGAATATGTCTATATTATGCCAATGATAGCTTTACAGAAAAACATTGTCTTCTATTCTTTGAAATGTCTGATGAAAGAAAGTCTACTCATTCGGCTGATTAAAATAATTTATTAGTGCTGCTAGACAACAAATACATGAGGTATTACTGCATCACCTCATCACCTCCAACATGAAAGGAAATTAAATTTCATCCAATTCAATACTTATTGCTTATATGTACTCTATATATTTTATGTATATATACATACATACATAAATGTATGTAAGTATGCATACACACACAGACTTTATAAGGTAAGCATATGTTCCAGAAAAACATTCACTTGTGTACTAAGACTGTCAGGAGGTAGGTAATCAAATGCTGAGTTTAGTAGTTTGCTCTGCTCATTACTATCTTCACAGTTACATTTAGGTATGAAATTGGACAAGTTTTGTTTGCCTTTGTATTTTAGTGTTTTCTGCTTCTCTCTGGTAGAATAAGAACAGCTTTAGAACACAGTAATCTTTGTCTGTGAAAACACCAGTACAGTGCGATAAATCCCATCTCAGTCTCCTGTCTGATCAACTGACTAGATTAAGCTCTGCAGTTCTCTCTTTTTAAAGCAATTTCATGACTCTAAATCATCTCTGTGGCTCTATTTTGAACTATTTCTGTTTTTCAAAAGGCAAAAGCCAAGCAAAAGTGATCTGAAACCAGTTTCCTAACCACACTCTCTTCCCTGCTCCCACTCACTGCATCGCCCATTTAGAAATATACCATATTTCTAAATATTTCTAAATATTTCATGTCACCATGAAAAGCTACAGCATTTCAACCAAAAACCATTGCTCAGTGCCTTCTTCATCGTGGTCCTCAATATTTTTCAAAGTGCTTAAAAATAATATTGTGAAGAATCTATGAAGAAAACTCTAAATATTTCTTTTATCTTTCTTGGAAAAAAAAAAATAGGTCCCACCTACTAGATCCAGATTGCTTATAACAAGGTACACATTTAATTCACTGTTCTGCCAGCTATTGATTCATCTATAAATTCTGCTAGAAATCTTTCCAGATTGTTGATGAAAATGTTGAATAGTGCCAGGCACAGTGCCAATCTCTGCAGAATCTTTCTAAATTTCTAAAATCACTGTTTTAACAATGACATCCTAGAAATTTTAAAAAGGATTCTACAAATCCCATTAAAAATTTTTTAAATTTTTCAATTTTTAAAAATTTTCATGTGTTGCATGCAGAAGATCAGGTTGATTCTTTATACTGTATCCGTTAGAGAAGTTAAGACGCAAATGAAATACTGTCAATTCTCTTGCCACAAAAATGCACACGTTAGAGACATGAATATATGTATTACCTCAACACTGCATGCAACAAGTATGTTTCTCATTTCCAGAGAAAGTCCCTGCACAAGTCGTTCCCTCAGTCTTGTGATACTTTGAAATAAAAAGTATAACTCATATAGTAGATAATGCTTTAAATGAAAGTTGTACTGAAACGCTGTACTGAAGAAGAAAGGTTGAAGAAATCAGACTGCATTTCTTTGGACTAGTTAAGAGAAAATTAGGCAGGAGTACACAAACTATATGAAAGGTTAATATATGAAAGGTTACGACAAGAGAATGGTGATTGTTCTACACATCCACCGGGAATAGAACATGGATACATCGGTCTTGCAGAAATGAAAATACGATTAAATGGGTTCTTCAGGAAAAAAAAAAAAAAAAAAAAAAGCTTTTTCTCTGAAGTCTACTATAGTGCTACTGTGGATCATTTCTACAGTGTCCAAAACTCTCTTTGGAGGTTTTCAAGATCATGTTTATAGACACTCTTACTCTTTCAGCTTAGGCTGCTGAACTAGAAGTTTTCTAGAAGTTCTTTCCAGCCATACACTCCTGCATTTCCACAGTATTTTTATGAGCATTTCGGAATAAATGTTTTGTGGTATTAGCTTTCTTTATACAAGTGATTATGGAAAGTAATTTGCAGCAAAAGTTAGAAGTTAGCATTTCTCAGAAAGACAATATATTTTTGTCCTTTCCAAACAATGTGTGAGATACAAGTTCAGTATTATGTAATGTTTCCATTAACATGTATGTACACTATAAAAAATATTACAGTTCTGGTTTCAGATGCTGTAAAAATTAATATGAGTTTTAAAAGGATTTGTAAAAATATCAATTTAACACCAAGAAAAATCATTTTCACCACAGGTCTTTGTAGCAATACTTGCATATGCAATACATGGAAAAATTTAAAAATCATTTTGATGCATTATGAATCACCTGTAAAAAAAATAAATAAGTGAAGACATTCTCAATTTTGGTAAATATTTATAGAGCCAAACAATATGAAGTATATGTAACAATCAAATTTCTAGTGAAAATGTGTGCAAGTAGGTTTATTTTGAAAGGAAAATTCCTACTCCCAGTGTCATACCCAATTAAATTCTCCAGGTAATGACCCCATTTGCATAGAGAGCTGAACCCACAAGTGGGAATTTTAATGGGCACACCACCTGAGTACATTAATTGAGAGTGACACTACTTGAACTAGTTTTGTGCTTACCCCACTGAAAATTCTACTCATATTATTTTTAATGTCAAGCTACAAGTCAAATTTCAAGATGATGGATTTGTTCTTTTTTAAGCATTGAATTTGAATAAAAGAAAGCTTTAATTCTGTTATGAATTGCATAGCTTTAACTAATATGTAGTTCTGATTCTCACCATTGCTTCATTTTTTTCAGTGATTGGAATTTAATTTTATTCATTAATTTGTGACGAAATAGATAGCAAATAATGCCTTCAGCAGCTAAATTGCTTTTGGATTGCTGTTGAATATACTTTTACTATGTGTTACAGTTAAACTGACATAATAGTTTACTAAAATGTAATTTTGTAAATATCTCTAATGATTCTTTCTGAAGAAACAAGACTGAATATAAAACTTCAGTCATGGCTGCCTTAATTTTCTTAAACTTAACCCCATGAAACCTTGGTAGTTGCAAAGCAGATTACTGTTGCAGAGACAGCAGTTGACAACAGCAGTAGAATCCTTGCAAGGTGTTGCCTTTTATGGTTCACATACTTAGAATGACCTTGAAGTTATTGTACATTCTAAACCATTGCTGTTAGTCTACATTAAATATGGAATCAAGGTGTTTCCTCAACACAGAAGAAATAGACAAATGCAGTTACATTTCCTAGGGAGGAAAGCAAACCCATCTTGCTTGATACACTTCTTTATCCAAGCTTGTTCCTATTAGTCTTCAATAACTGAAAATATCACAGAGTATAAAAGCTGGCACTTGTATGACATTGTAAAATCTATTAATATTAAAATAATGTACTGGTCTTAATCATATGAAGAGAACTATTTGAAGACTGCCAGTTTGCAGGATTCTGCAGAGTACATCTCAACTAACAAACTTTCAGTTCTTTATTTCAAAGAGCAAGACAGAATCACTGTATTTTGAAGTTCATATATTCAAATGTAAAATTCTTGAGTTACAGTAACGGATATATATTCCAAAGTTCCAAACATACACTTTCACAAGTCTTTTTGATTAGGAGTTGCAATGACCAATGAACACAGAAAAGATGAAGTAACTTACAACACAATATACATCTTAATATCGTCCTGTAATAAAAGCCCTTTCTGTGCTCTCCCTTGAACAAAGATTTAAAAACCAAACCAAACAAACATATAACAACAATACACTATGTCACAGTGGAAAAAGATTGCAATGTAAAAGGCATACAAACTGGAGTACAGCATATTCACAGTGTGGTCACTCTGCAACTTAGAGATGAGACAAATTGCACAAGCCTACACCACTGATTGAAGAGGAATTGTATAGTGCTTGGGCACCAATTACATACCCTACTGAGATGATATAAAGAGCCTCAATTACAGTTGAGTATTTCGTCAGTTAAAATAGCATATGCATATCAGAATAAAAATTAGTAAGATAATACTAAAAGGTGTAAAAGGTATTATACAATCTTTTATCTAACATCGCATTTTTATGAGTGCTGAATGGTAACATACTAACAATTGCTATAATAGACATATAAAATATACATGAAAAAAGGTAAACTGGATTGTATCTGGTGTTTTATTAAATTATTTTCAAGTGAGGTGAGCTGATACACTAAAACCTATATAGAGATTAAGATCACCTAATCAAACTCAACATCTGCTGTTTTGCAGAATGATAATTCAGAGAAATTCCTGTCTATCTACAATAGAAATAGTCCATCATATCACAGGTTTGTAAAGCAGAGAAAGGCTATCCTTTTATGTCACTAACACTGAATCACCGGTAAATAGCATAAGCATGTGCTTATGAGGAGGTTGAATTTGTACAAGCAATCAATTCATATTCCATTATAATGAGTACAGTGAACAAGTACATCATGGAAGTGGGTGCAGGGTACAATTTTTATTGAATTTCTTTCAAGACCCTGATGCTAAAATTGAGCCAAGGTCCCCCTGCTCTCTTTAGAAGAGAAAAAAAAAATTGGCAGAAGGATTAGAAGATTAAAAAATAATAAAGTAAGGTTAATGCCTGAAGGATTCAAATCTTTTATTGTCACCAACAACCTTAAGTCTTCCAACATATGGTGTGCACAGCCACGTAATTGGTAAAGATGGACAGAAGAAGTTGTCTTCTACAACATTACAGGGCTAATGATAAAAGGAGCTTTACTATGAAAATGCACCAATATAAATGGCAATGTGCTCCAAGAATGTACATCAATTATTGCAATCATTAAGATTAAAAAACAAACAAACAAACAAACAAACAAACAAAAAAAAAAAGCGAAGAGCTCAGAAATGTTTTTCATTCAGAAGATTACACCAAATGATTCAACAAAATTAAGAAGCAGTTCTTCACTAAAGTACTGTAGTTGAAATAGACATTATTCAATTCAGAAGTTCCTGTATGCTGATCACGGTCACTTTTCATATAAGTCTTTTCTTTCTAGAAACATTAGGTACTACAAACACTGCCTAGAGCACCTGTAGTAAGTCTCAGATAGTAATTGTCCATATTTTTGTTAGTGTTCTTACACAAACAATTATTTACAAAGAGAATTTTGGCACAGTCTCAACAGCAAGATCTCATGGTACACACTTGAGCACAGAATTTCTGTCAGTTTAAATACACTACCCGTGTAACATCCACAGGAGACAAAACAGCATTATTTTAAACCCTCTAAGAGCCCATGTTCCATGGATATAATTCAATATGCAATGTGTATATACATTACATAATTTTAAATTAGATGTAGGAAAGTTAGTGTAAAAGACAACAGTTTCTGTGTTTTTAAAGTAGCATAAGCTTTAAAATAGTGGTACATAGGCCACAAATAGGCCATAGGCCACAAATGCCATTTCATCTTTATCTATCTACTGCAGTGCTATGAACCAACTGAACACTCTGTTCAGCTTGCTTTTAGAAAACCAGACTGTTCCAACAGATGCATTGAAATTATTCTCATTTTGATCAAATTGAATAATGACTAGAGTTAATACAATTAATTAAAATTAATACAATACAGTAATTAATACAATTGCACTCAGACACAAATTTGTCTCCTTAATGATGAACTTTCCATTGTTGGGCTACATGGTGGAGATTCATGCTAGCCCAGATTCTGGCACCCAAAATGGCACAGATCCACCTGTAAGACAGCTCACCTACTCTGGCTCATGCTCTCTGTGCAGAGTACCTGAAGGTCAAAGCCTTCAGGAAGTGTTATAACAGAAAAATCACAAATAATACAAAAAATTACTATTCAGAACAGTAACAGGACAAAACTAGAAGATATACCGAAGTTTCAAAATAAAGATCTTTATTTCAAAATAGTGTTTGAGAATAGCACATCCAGTTAATAGAAAATACAAATAGCAAGTTACCATTTTTTCCAAAATGGGACAGTTTGCAGAGATATATACTGAAACACTGTACAAGTTCACAAGAACTCTTATAAAATACAATTAAGTTCTGATGTTTTAAACTATATTTTCACATTTGTCTCCTTCTAATTATGATTGTTTTAATGACACAAGGTGCATATAAGATTGTCTACAGAGTGAAAATTACAAAACAGAATTTAATAATATAAATATAAAAAGGAAATCCTTAAACTACATACTAATATTCTCTGCTACAAAGATACATTTTACAAAAGTGCTAATATCTCTATGACAAATAGTAGCAGATTACACTTAAATGTCAAACAAATCACATAATTTTTTTTTTGAACTGTAATAATTTTATAGTTCTAATCACTGTGTTAATAAACACAGTATTTTCACTTTCTTGTATTTCACAAATGAAATGGGAAAAGAAATATATCTCTGTGTGTGTGCACGTGTAGGAGAGTGTACACATATGCATAGGTGCATCAACAGAGCTCTTGTATCTAGAATTTGTACTGGACAGTACAATACTAGAAATATGTTCTTAATAGTAAATACATTCCTCAGATTTTCATAATTTCAAACAATCAAAACAAAATCTGAGTTCATGTAAGAAGAAACAAGGGATTGTATAAATTGTATAATTCTTTTACACAGACGATACTCCCTGGATTAACATTTTCGTTTTTTATACTATATCATCCTGTGGTAAAAGTAATTTTTACATCCAGTATTCACTGAAAGCTTGAAATGCAAATGTGCAGTTTTCCAAACACAAAGTTGGAAATGCTCGGGCAGGGATGTCCTAACAGGACAGGAGACAGGAAGTACTTTTCCCCACCTCCAGAAGCACAATCAGACAGGAAACAGCCATAATTCACCTCTCTGTGGTGACAAGGACACAAGGAAGGACAGACAGCTAGTGGTGCTACCTGGCCCCAGAGAGCATGGCCCCACCACCACTGTGTCAACCATAGGCCTACAATGGGTGAAGCACTGTCTACACTTTTTCCAAGGTGCATCAAGTCCCAGTGCTCACTGTGATGCCCCCAATTTCCCCAGAGGCATTATGCCTTACAAAGGCAAAATGCCTCCAGGCACTGCCACTCAACCAATGCACCTCTTCCCCCTTCCCAATGTGGTTCAGACTTTTAGGAGTCATAATTGAGCCCCATGGGCCTGATTCTGAGCTCAGGGAATTTATCAATTTAGCTATATGATTGCTTATTAGCCTGCCTATTACCATAATATCTTTGTGCTCTCTAACTGGAACTACACCAATGGAAAATTCTGACATTAATGGAAATGTACTCAGTTTATGCAACACAGATCTGAATCTGGCCCAACATATGGGGAAAACAAAACAAAACCAAACCACCACATATGGATCACTTCTTGTAGTTACTATCAAAAAGCAGATAAGACACCCTCTGAGTAAATCTGCATTGCATCAGAATATACCACAATATGCAGATGTTAAGGCAAAAGGTAACACCTCCCAGCTCCCAAATATAGTTGAGGATTTGGCTATTTTACCTTCAGTGATAACTTGCAGTAGTAGGCACTACTAGTCAGTGTTCACAGGTAGAAGCTTGGATTAATATAAGGCAATTTGTTGACTTAGCTTCACATTCCTGTGATGTTTAGTTTGTCACATTTGCATAAACTGAATTCACTCCAGTGGAAAGAGACATTTATGATCAATTCACTTAACAGAAATATGGTATTGGCTATTGATGACTCTTTAACAAGGTATAAATTTACTAGATCCAACAATCTCCAAATAGGAAATCTGAAGTGTAGGTAGGAAAGATTCAGTATGTGAGATCAAGATGTACAGGTGGTTTTATGCAGTAAAGTTAATGAGCTACAGACATAGAGGGGAGAAACTAGCAAATGGGAAATAAAATGGGTACCATTATTCCCTAAATCTGGGAATGTCGTAAACCTTTCTATGCATTGGACTAAATTAATTTCACAATTGCAAAGACAAAGACAGATTTTTCTCAGAAAGTCTTAATGGTATAATAGGGAAAAAATTGCCAACCAAATCCTAACTGTGTACTTACCAACTTTTCAAATTATATTATTTTTATATGAAAAGGATATACTTTTAAAATATATCCCTTTTTTACATAGCTTTTTAAAAAATATCACTTAAAACATATGCAAAAAGCAAATGTAATATTCTCATATATGATGACAGAATTCCTTGATTGAGTCGTTTTTAATTTGGTCTTTATATCCAGTTTAAATGGTGCAATCTTGTATGGATCATGCTCACACAATGAATAAATATTAAATTACATTATACTAACTGTAAAGCCACAAAACCTGGCAGGGCCTCTAATGTACAGATTTAGATTCTTGAGTTAACTTTTGATATATTCCCCTTAATAGCCAAATTTTTAAGATTTGTTAATTTATTAGTCTATGGATATATTTCATGTCTACACAGATTTCCAAAGTCTGTTTCTAAAAAGAAGCATTTCAACTAATATTAGTAATGAAGTAGAACAAAAGTTCTCTATTCTGTCTTGATTGATAACAATGAAACCTTGGTACTCTAATTGATAGTAAAATTTACATTGACTCCAGATTGCCAAATCTACATGTATTATTAACATAATACGAGGAATATCTTTCAAACAAATGAGATATTCAAAACAAAAGAAACATTGTCAGTGTGACCATGGTAGCAAAACCAACAGTAGGTTAGTGGTGTTGAGAACTGAATTTAGTTTAAGATTATAGAACAAGGTTAGTTCGAACCCAAGCAGACCGAAACAAAGACATTTTGCTTTTAAGAATTCCTGTAATGGAATGTTATGTATGTAGGCATTTGAGCATTTAAACGTTAAAGTAGGTAAAGGCAAATACTTAAGGCTTTGTCCTGTAGTCTTTACTCCAACTAAAATCTGTCACTAAATTCAAATGGCAACTTTGCCCTCATATATTGCCTGCAGTATCAGGCCTATAATTCATTTTCATTAAAATCTTCCATTTGCAAAGCCAAAAGGAAGCTGGAATGTAGCTTGAGTTTCACATACAAAACTATACAACTTGTGTTAGAAGATAGATTTGAGGACTGCTTACAAAAAATATTTATATATAGGGAATGAACAGTGCAATACCAGTTGGTTGTGTGAAAATCTTACCTTGTCTTTCTTCAAATGTATTTAAAGAAAAGCTCTCCAGTTTTTAAGAGATTAGAAAGGGATAAGTATTTCAGGATGGGAAGCAGATCCCACAGCATTCCATGCAGATCTCCAAGCAATCTGAAGATTCACAACATGCATCCATTATGCCACAGTCCATGTCACAAGGGCAGTTACAGTCATCTCCCATCTCGTCCCCACAGCAACAGCAGCAGGCCTCCGATGTGCAGATGCCACAGGATGCTTGTCCCAGTACAATGTTACAGAGAGTGAGAAATTCACAGAACAAGCAAGCCAGGATACAGTGAACACAGCAATCTTCACATATACCAGTTCAGTAGAATGTCACATATTAAAAAAAAAAAAGAGAGAGAGAGAGAGAAAAAAAATTTAAATGTTATTCTGAATACAGATGCATAACAATGTCAGATAAGTTGTTGAAAGACAATGATTCACAATAGACATAATCTTAACACCATAAAGAACATGTTTCCTATCTTCAAGGTCACTTATGTAGCCTAACATCTCCTATTCAATTACCAGTTTTGGTGTAAGCTTCTTTTCTCCAATTCATTTCATGAAAATTCCAAGTACTAAACGTCCACTTAAATTTATTTCTCCAGTCATTTATTATGTAAAATATCCATATCCATGATCCTCAGTCCCAATTACTTTGTTTCAGGAGAATTCACACCTGTACCTGAATGTCAATACTCATCTCTCTCAAGTACTATTAAATTACATAAGGTAACCGGAAAGGCAACTCACAGTCAAAAAAAAAAAAAAAAAAAAAAAAGCACCAAAAGAATTAACTTAATGGAATTTATTCAACTATGGAATAATTTCAAACATTTGATAAGTCCGTGAGACAGGACAGAAAAACACAAACACTGGAATTAAACATGTGCCAATGAAATTGAAACTGAAGACTGAGGGATTTGTTTTCACTGTCATATAATCACAAAATGGTTTGGACTGGAAGGGACCTTAAAGATTCCAACCCCCCTGCCATAGGAAGGTGTCTCCCACAAATCCCATTACTCAAAGCCGCAACCAGCCTGGCCTTGAACATTTCCAGGGATGAAGCATACACAGTTTCTCTGGGCAACCTGTTCCAGTGCCTTCCCCCCACCTCAGAGTAAAGAAATTCTTCCTTATATCTAATCTAAATCTTCCCTCTTTCTGTTTAAAACCATTACCCCTTTTCCTGCCCTCTTTAAGTACTGGAAGGCCACTATAACGTTTCCCTTGAGCCTTCTGTTCTCCAGGCTGAACAACCCCAACTCTCTCAACCTGTCTTTGTAGGAGAGGTGCTCCAGCCCTCTGATTATCCTCCTCTGGACCCACTCTAACAGGTCCATGCCCTTTGTGCTGAGGGCCCCAGAGCTGAACGCAGCTATTCAGGTGAGGTCTCAGAAGAGCAGAGTAGAGAAGAAGAATCAATCTCTCCCAACTTGCTGGCCATTCTTTTGATGCAGCCCAGGATACGACGGCTTTCTGGGCTGCAAGCACACACTGCTGGCTCATATTGAGCTTTTCATCCATAATCACCTCTCAGATCCTTCTCCATAGGACTGCTGTCAATTCACTTATTGCTCATCCTGTATTCATGCTTGGGATTGCTCCAACACAGGTGCAGGGTCTTGCAATTGGCCTTGTTGAACTGCATGTAGTTCACACAGACCCACCTCTGGAGCCTGTCAAGGTCCCTCCAGATGGCATCCCTTCCCTCCAGCATGTCAACCACACCACACAGCTTGGTGTCATCTACAAACTTGGTAAGGGTGCACTCAATCCCACTGCCCATGTCACTGACAAAGATGTTCCATACTGGATCCAGTAAAGATCCCTAAGGAACACCACTCATCACTCATCTCCACCCAGATATTGAACTGTTGACCACAAATCTTTGAGTGTAACCATTCAGGCAATAGTAAGTATATAATGTCTGCGAAGCATATTTAATTTGTAAGAGGCAGGGTACAGCCAGCCCAGAAAGAAAATGAAGACTTTAAAATACACAAAACATTCAGTTGGAGAATATTGTTCTTTCATAAACAGCTTTTGTTTTTCTTCTTACAGCTTGCAAGCCTTTAACTCCTTTATCCACAGATATTTGAAGATTGGGAAGTTGTTCTGGGGAAAATATCCTGCATCATCTCATCCTTTCTGTTCCTAGAGTCCCTCACAGGTATCTGCTATGAGAGGCCATTAGCAAAAACAGGATATTGAACTATGCAGACATTTCCTCTGACCAAGTACTGAATCTTCATAGAAATCACAGGTTGGAGGCTGTTATTTTTGAGGAAAGCCTGCAATTATTTGCAGAAGTAATACAATTACCAGGACTCTAAAACATATTTATAATATCTAAAATGATGGAGTAACCCTGGCAAGTATCTTGATTGAATCAATGTGTCACTAACACTGAAGAAACTGACTGCAGGATAGAACAGAGCTGATTTTACACTAGCAAGCTGTTGTGATTTAACCCGGCCAGCAGCTAAACACACAATACTCACAGCAATGCAGCTCACAGTTCAACACCACTTGCAAAATCTTTCCCAAGAATGAAAGCAACTACCTGAATCCTTAGTTCACACTACCTCCACAATGCTGCAGATGGATTTCTCCTAATTATTACGTGAGTTAGATCCAAACTTATCTTGGGAATGCCTGTACTGCAATGTCGTCACAGTCACAACATACATAATGAGCATATACACCCAAGTGAAAAAGAAAATTTAAACATCAAAAAAAAAAGAAGAAAAATGCAGGTAAGATTGAGCTATTTTTAAAGACAATTGTTGCCTGTACTAAAAAGGCTGCTTTTTCCTAGGAAATGCTGTCACTAAATAAATGACCTTCATAGAAAACACAGAAGATATGTGAAATAAAGCTGGGGAGTATCCGTTCACGGAAGAGGACCAAAGCCATACCAATAGCGATTAATTAGCTGGTTGTCATGGAGATGGTGTTAAATTTGTTCAGGTACAATCTCCTTTCAGATTTTCTTTTAATGCAAAGGAAAAAGATAAAGAAGCCAAGAGTTGTATCTAAGAAGCCTTCATATTTGAAGAACTGAGATTTTTAGTATTTTACATCTTTAAAATACAACTGCAAGAACCAAGTACCATAACAAATTTTGTTCTACAAATAACTTTTAAACAAAACACCTTAATAAAACTTTATGAGTATCAGTATTGAAAACAAGATGCTCAGACAAATCTTGCATGCTTCATACAGGGATATGTAAAATTGAAGGGTAAGAACTAAACATTTATATAAATTATAACATATATATTTTTTGATGGACAAGAGAAACAATTCATAAATTAAACCAAAAGGGACTGCACTTTCTGGACCCAACCCCCCCCTCAAAAAAAAAAAAAAAAAAAAAAAAAATAATAATTTCCCTTTACACTAAATCGATACTTAAACGTAGAGGCCATGTTGGTTTAAATTATGGTATTTCCAAGGTAACAGCTACCAAATATGGCCCAAGATAACAGAAAGAAATAATATTTTTTTGCCTTTGCCTTTAATGCTATAGCATAAACTCAGTGAGGATCTTTCCATCTCTTCTTCACTGACTGAAACGCTAAAAGAATTTTGTTGTTGTTGTTTATTTTAATTTCCTTGTGTATTCAACACTTGGTAAAACATGCTGTTACCTAGCTCTGCCTGACCAGCTGAATTCAGAATCATGACTCTAAAAATCAGCAATACCTTTTTTCTGGATGGATTGTTGGAAGAATGACTTTCATGTGTGACTCCTACTTCTTAGCTTATCTCCTGATGCAATTATAAATAAGATGAAAAGATGCAGTCGTGGTGTTTTTTGTAATAGCAGTGACACAAGACCTTAATGTCTCATAACATAGCTCCAGGGTCCAAGGTTCAGGCTGGATGTTAGGGAAAGGTTATTTACTGAGAGGGTGGTTGGGTACTGGCACAGCCTTCCCAGCAAGTGGTCATGGCACTGAGCCTTCCAGGGCTCAAGAAGCATTTGGACAATGCTCTCAGACACAGGGTCTGATTTTTGGGTAGAGTTGGACTTGATGATCGCTGTAGGTCCCTTCCAATTCAGGATATTCTATGTTTCTATGATTTTATATCTATATATTATACAAAACATTCTTGACTAGTACCCATATTCATACCCCAATCTGCCAGTTTCAAAGAAAAATTTATAGAGTTTAAAATACTTCCTTTGGTTGTTGTTGTAGGATGCCACGGTCAGAGAAAGCCATCTGTGAAGAAGATACTATATAAAACTCCCAAAGAGAGAATACCAGGTTTATCAATACCGTGTTGGATACCACTAATATATATTCTACTGTTTGCACTCCCTGATAATTCTTCCCTGGTACCCATACCAACTAATTTAACATGTTAAGACTATACTTAATATCCTCTCTTTGAACTTACTACATCAAAATCCTAATAGTTTTTGCAGATAAGTGAATAGTGGAACAAATTATTCCAATTGGAATTAAATGTAATTTATATATTTGGAAAAAAAAAAGTAAAAAGTAAATTTGATGATCTTAAGGCCTGATAACATGTTTTCTAGAAACTTTGAACATATTTTAGCCTTTTTTGTTAAAGAAATGATACAGCAATATAAGTTGTGACACAACACCTATGTTACCTTAAAAGTAGCTAGTTTAAAGTGATATAAGTGGTATTTTTATTTTATTTTATTATTATTTTTTAGGATAAAAGTTTTTTTTTTATTTTTTTTTCCCCATTAGAGATAGTCATGAAAATGAGAATTAGGGGTGCCCTTTTACTAAGGACCAAACTTCATCTTCCTTGCTGTTCATGATGCAGCAATGTTGATAAATAGTTAACTTCTAAGTTTCTTGGAATTTAAGTTTTCACTTAAATACTTTCACAGAGAGAGAAGAAACTAGTCTATTTCTCATTACATAAGACCACCATTAATGAAGACTTTCCTCCAGACTTCCAAACTACACCATGCCAGTCAAAACATTGTATCACATTTGTTGAGTAGGATTCAAGCTCCCAGAAACTATGCTGGATGACATAAATTATGATAGGGTTGGTCTGTAGGCGCTGAGAATATATCTTATTAGACCAGCCCACTGTTAGTGGAAAAAAACAGATTCACTTTCAGACACACAATCTCATCCACAATTACCCTTTCATTATTATCCTGGGATAAAAGTTCAACCTGAAGTTAAAAGGGTCATCTCATGCAGCGTTTTTAAATACCAGTGTAAGTAAAGCTGTTTCCTTAGACTTTTGGCACATCCCCAAAAGTCACAGATTTGTTAGGGAACTTCATGAAAACTCTTAAAACAATGCCAAGGCAAATAGAAGCTCAGCAAACTTGTCCAAGTTTTTGTTGCTTAGATCATACATGTAATTCCAGCTACCTTGCGCTGATGTAGCCAGCGTATATGTTACAAATAACACCTACTTTAACTGGGCTATAAACGTTATCTCAGACAATATCCAGACTAGCAGCTTAAAATCTCTTAAAACTGTTTATCCACTGATACTCAAAGCCCAGGGAGCCCCACATTATATCTTATCATGGTTATAATAGCTATGTTCAATTAAAGAAAAGAAATAATATTAGCAATGAAACAGCTTTAATTTTTGTCTATGTACATGTCTTCAAACATTTGCACGTTACTTTTTATTTCTAAAATCTTTCCATACACACATTGTTCTGATATCTAATTTCTTGTAAATACTTACACATATGTTTCTTTTATTTCAGCTTCCCTTTTATCCCCTCCTTTTCATTTTTATGAAAAGATGCAGCTTTGCTTAAGAAACAGATTTTAAGAGAACTATCATCTAAACTGTACAAGATCTGCAGAAGTTAAACTGAAAAAAAGTGTACAGAGAAGCACACAGGCAGGCTGATCTGTGCTGCTTTTGTAATGTTTGACACTAACCTCTCACAAACTGACCCAATAAGCTTTCATACCAAGCAGGCAGGTCACATATGATAAAAGGTTTCCCTGTCTGTAATGGTAAATAAGCTCACTTACAGCATACTGACCTTGGTCAGCTTTTTACTAACTATATCTACGGAGTTCAGACAACTCAAAACAAATCTCCAGGCACTCTGCTGTCTCACAGCAAGAATCAAAAAAGGGCAAACCCGCAATCAAAGTGCCGGTTGAGGTCCTCAGCGGGTGTTCGTGCCGGGCCCCCGCAGCGCCCTGAACAGAAGCCCCAGCAGGCGCTGTAGGCTTCCTGCCACCGGCGCAGGCAGGGATAAGCCATGGCCAGGAATAATAGCCCTGGCCAGATCAGCACAGCACTCAGCTACAAACAGGAGGTGAGCCATGGAGAAACTGCCCCAGCCCACATTTCTAAAAGGTGTGTGTTACCCAGAGGTGGGATGTCAGCTTACAGAGCAGCTGCACGTGCGCTAACACAATGCCATGCCCATACTATGTGGAGCTCCTCTGCAGCTTCTGCTTCCCATCCTCTTTTAGAAAATTCACCATGTCCACTAAAATTCTGAAATAAAAAGAAGAAAAACAGACAGAATAAACTGACATGTCAGATGGAGTATAGCTATCCCTGGAAAACAGAGCTCCATTTATTTAGATAGGGGTCAATAAAGTTACAAATCATGACAGGTGATATTTCAGCTTTTTAAAATAGAAAATGATCGTCTCTCTTGATCAAGAAAATTAAAATATTGCCTGAACAGGCAAAATGAACAGAACACTGCAAAATCAATAGAAACTTTCATCAAAGCCTATATTCTAAACTCTTAATACAGACGTAACCTTGGAAGAAAAATGATCCAGGTTCTTTATGTTAAACATATAGAAATACTATGAAACGTGCCAATTTACAATACCTAAGACTTCCTTCAAATCTGCAGCTTTCATTCCCATTGTTCATCAAGGCAAATACTGACACTAGTTAGATGCCAGCTGGACTGTGACCTTATAAAATGGATGCTGTGGAAAGATCTTTCTTCATTGCAGGCCCTGTGTTCCACTCGCTTATTTAACACAATGTGTAAAACATACGCCAAGATTTCTATGCAAGCAAAAGTACAAACCATGCTTAAAACACACTGCTTTTCAAAATATTTTTTTAAAAATGATAGTTTTGACCATATGATAATGTTAGTTGCCTGACTGACAACTGCCTTCTGACACAACCTTGTCTAACAAACAGTTTAAAGTACTAAAATACTTCTTGCTCAGACAGAACTCCAGTTTAAAGCAAGTTCCAAAAGATAACAATGGAAATTTTGGCACAAGTAAAGAGATTTGCAGGATATTGATTAAGTAGCTGTCTAAGGGCTGATAGGGCCGATTTCAGAAGTGCATGTAAGAAATAATAAAAAAGAAAAAAAAAAGAAAGAAAATTAAAGAAAAAGGAGGGAGAAAGCAGGAGAGAAAATGAGAAAAGGAGAGAAAGAAAGGATGAAAGAGAAGGAAAGAAAATTTGAGAAAGAGAAAGAAAAAGAGAGTGGGAGAAAGAGGAGGGAAAGAAAGAGAGAAAGAGAGGAGAGAGGAGAAAGAAAAAAGAAAAAAAAAAAAGGAGAATGGAAGAAAGGGAAAGGGGGAAGGGGAACAAAAGAAAGGGAAAAAGCTCCTTTGCACCTTTGTATATGCACATACACACACATGCTGCAAGCTTTATCTACCTCTCTCCTGCATCCAGCTATCTAGCTTTATTAAACTTCCAGTGACCTATTTTGGGGAAAAAAAAAATAATAATTGGAAAGAAGATGCCTTGTCCTGCCTCTCTGGTTTAGGGAGCCTGAAAAGGAATGAAATAAAGATCTGCCATACATAAAGGAGTCTGGCTCATGATCTGCTTACAGTAGTTTAATGAGCTATCCTGTTCAGATGAGCACAGTAGTTGCATGCTCTCAACGTTTCAAATATGTGAAGTGCTAAACTCAGTGCTAATCTAAACTCAGATTATGACAGGTTGTCAGAATTTTGGTTGCTACCCTAACAATCGTAGTAATCTGTGAGGTCACAGCAACTTGACCACAAGTGAGAACTCCATTTGAAAACTTGTGTTCCTTCTCTCCACCATTAACTTCTTTTAAAAAAATGCTTTATTTAAAAAAAAAAAAAAAAAAAAAAAAAAAGTTTATCATCAAGCTTCATACAGTCTTGGTAGAAAAGCTCGGCTTGTACATGTATTTTACAAAATAATTAGTGTTTATTTCATTTTGCCCCTCCTTTCCACCTATTCTGTTAATTAAATTCCTCTTCCATCCCCCCACTGCCCAGTTTCTTTTCACCTTTTCTTCTCCAGCCCTGGGTACATCGTTATTATTTGTGTCCCACCATTCTGATACACTTGTATGTATGTACTCAGTTACCTCTCTCTCTTCATTTCCTAACACCTAGATTTACTGTTCAGCTGCCTCTTTACTGTCTCCTTTAGATTTCCTTCCTTCTTTAAGTTGCTTTTGACTGTTCCTCCTTTCTTCTCTTGTGTGTAGTTAAACAGAAACTTCCAAAAGCAGCAACTAAATTGTCTCATTTTTTTTTACTCATTTTCAATTTCTTTTTCAGGTTTCCAAGGTTGCTCTGTGCTACATATCATAGGTGCAAAGTGACAATTCACTTTGCCAGTAGTCTACAGACCACAGTCTTGCAAGAACTGTGACACTTCTGACACAAAACATGTTAAATATCATTAACATTATTATATAAATTAAAAAATATATATAATCATTTTTTCACAACATGCAGTGAAACCTATCCAGTCCTTTTGAAAAATCCTTAGAACTGAAACAGTGTTTAAAAACTGTTTTTTAAAAGAGAAACTCCAACTCTTTCATAATTCCTTTGTGTTTTTTTGTTGTTTGTTTTTTTGTTTTTGTAGTGTAAGTCATGGAGCTGAGTAAGATTTCTTCAGGGATGATATGGATTAATAATAGATGCAGAGGAAGAGCAGAGTTAGTGAATGCACTTACACCCTCCTAAGCCTCACTGGATGTGAAGTGTTTCTAAACAGCATATATTGGAATGCTGACTTGACTCCATGGTCTAGATCTTCATATAAAAATGCAGATGGCAGAGGGAGGAGAGGGAAGGGGAGGAAAGGGAAAAGAGACAATTTCAAATCGTTTCCTATCTGCTCCATCTTTCTGTGAATCTTTTCAATAGTTTCTACAGAAATGTCATTAGATCAAGAATACAAAACTGTTCACAAAAAATACCTCTGCCTACAAAAGATTCAGAATATGAAGTTGTAGAACTTGTGTCCAAATTAATTTGTGTATACCATCTCAAGAGTGTCTATGAAATCCTCAGTCACAGTACTTATTAGTGGTACTAATTAGTACTTATTACTTAATAAGTGGTACTTATTAGTACTTATTATTGGTTTAAATGCAATTAAACTGCAATTTTAGAAGAAAAAGGAAGTGTTAACCATAAATAAGTATATAAGGGCATGGACAGAACAGAACCTATCTCTGTATAATGCTAGAATTTGTTTCTCAGAGTTTGAATATCTTAAATTTAGCAACTGCCACTTTGTATCAGCTCTGTGAACAGATCTATTTTTCTTGACTTCCAGTTTTTTGATATTGCATGAATGAAAAATATATAAGAAAAATGCAAGGCTGGAGGATGAACTGTTTTTCACATAACGGGAAGAGAGAAGGGGAATATAGCAAGAATGAAATCTCAGTTTTGGAAAGAAATTTTAGAACTGAAAGCACAAGTCAAAAATAACATTAGGTTCTTGAAGATATATATGAAAATAAACCACAGCAAGGAAGACCAGCCCATGGCCCAGTACAAATGAAGCTCTACTTGATATTATTACATAGATGCACGCAGTAGGCTTGATTGAAGTAGTAGAAGCCAAAAGAAGTCAGTCCACTGAAATCAGTGGGTTTCACCCAAGCCACTACATACATACAGTCTTTCTGATCCCTTTTGCTTCCATCCACACTGAGAATCCTCCCCATTTCACTGAACAGTACAGCCTCCTGTTTTTCTGATAATCTGTGTCTTTTCTTACCCCCCAAGATGTTTTTATTTATTTTTTTTTTAACTAGATGCACCTATGGATCTGACCTGCATTCTGAAAGAAAGCCTGCCTCAAACCAATAAAATTTATAGAGCTTCTGCACCCTTCCTGTAATGGGCAGGAGCAAAGCTCTCTGAGTATATTAGTGCTAATGGGAAGGCAATAGATTGAGTAGAGGCTCAGGAACTCTGGGACCATTAGAGTAATTGCAAGCAGTGAAAACACACACAGAGCTGAAAAAAATATGGCAAAATTATTTACTTTTGTTTATTTAAGCTGTGCATAGGGAATATGAAGCTTTTTCATTAAAGTATTTACAGCCTAAATATAGCATAAGACACATTTATCATCAAAGCACATTTCCAAATTTTATTATTTAGTGTTCAGACCTCACAGCTAGTCAGAATATCTCCTAACAGAACATTTTTAAAAACAAACTACTGTCATGGAACCTGCCATTGTTAAGTATTAACAATGTAGTAGTTACTATGTATTTAAGCATACAATTAAGTATACAATTAAGTATGTGTATGTTATGTGTAGTATGTTATGAAATAGTGCTTTAACATTTTTCTGGTCTACCCGTTACGCCGTTAACTGGAATTTCTATCAGTTCAGGATACTAACTACAAAGAATTAAACATCACCAGACTATGCTGGCCAAATGTTTGAGAGCAAGAAATCTCCCATTGCTTCAATTTCCTTCAAATACTTAATATTTTCCTTTGGGGAAGTAACTTATGTTTTATCATAATGATTTCTATTTGCTTCTGGAGCATGAGTCATGCTCTTCAATTACTTTGAGTTGATTGTGTAATTATTAGTGAGAATGGAGTTTGGCTAGTCTTTATTCAGTTTTTTTTTTGGTTGTTTTTTTTTTTTTTTTTAATAAAAAAATCTACTTACCTTCAGGTGAAGTACCTGGCTTTTGAGAAAATGCAGAGCTTATTTTACTCTTCTTGCTGCCGTCACTGTTGACAGACAAGGTGGACTGAATTTTTCTGTGCATTTTTTCTGAAACAGGAGATGAAAGTTTTCTGTTGTCTGCAGATGCATGCTTGACCCCATTGTGAATTCCACTTCCATTACTCAGGCCCACATGGCCATTTTGTACTTTGCCACTTTCTTCCTCACCCCTTTCCAGTGCTGAAGTGTTTGGCTGAGGCAAGCGTTGAGGTTGTGCTTAAAATGAAAGGGAAAGAAAGCGTTAATTAAAACTGTAAATTGATAACTGAACATTTCAGGCAAGACTGGGAATTCTTTGTTCTTACTGTTCTGAGAACAGTTTTAAAAGTTAACATCTTCCATCAAAACAAGAAAGCAAAAAATATCCCTAAATTAAAAATGATTACAATTAAATTATTAAATTTAACCATTATTAAATTATTATTATGTAATTAAAAAAATATATGCTGCATGTCTAGATGAGATATAGAATCAACACTGCACTGTTTCATAGGTTTCTGAACTAGACAGAGAGAACAAGATAACCAATGGGAAGAAGTAAAAAGTCAGGAATGGGAGCAAAAAAAAGTATTAAAACTGAGGTAAAGTTGGGCTAAAGAAAGCCAGATGAAGAATGGGAGGAAACACAAACAATAAGGAGAAAATTGTACAGAAAAGAAGATAGAGACTGCAGAAAGAGAAGTGAAACTACCAGTTAGCCAGTCTGCCAGTCTTCGGAAAATAACGAGAGTGACAAGTCTGAAAGGCTACCAGTATATTAGATATGAATAGGAGTATTCTGGTAACTAACACCAGATTGAGCTTAAACTCATGGATTGCTGGGAAGAACAAGAACAGTCACAATGTTCAAGAAGCTTAAAAAACAAAACAAAAAAAAACACCACCACCAACAACAAAAAAACTAAGTTCTGAAACGAATTAAACTATAAAGATAGTAACACAAGATTTCATCATCATAAAGCATCAGACCAATCACATCTCCTAATCAAAACACTGTTATCTTGCTTGGACATAAAGAGGTTTTCAAGAAGGCCTATCTTTGACTATTTATAAATTTAATGTCAAGAAAAAAAAGCCATCCTCCCTCTCCCAACTCCCCAGTTTTTCTTTAAGATTTTCACTGAACTCTCAGAGAGATTAGACAACACCAGTAGTAAAAGCAAACACTGTTCAGGACTGCAATTCATTATCTCTTTAAACAATTCATGTAAATTTTCTGATGATTTCACAGTATAGCTTTGTATGTATATTATATATATGTAGTATATTATTTTACATAAAATATACATTTTTAAAAGTGTAGGTAATTTTAGTTTCATTTAAAGGAAACAGCTACACTGTTCACTTCAGATACACATGATTAAACTTTTGGACAAATACTAAAATACTACCAATAGCCACAAAGATGATCAAGGAGTTGGAGCACCTCTCCTACGAAGACAGGCTGAGGGCATTGGGGTTGTTCAGCCTAGAGAAGACAAGACTCTGGGGAGACCTTAAAGCAGCCTTCCAGTACCTAAAGGACGCCTGCTGTAAAGCTGTGGGTGGGACTCTTTGTCAGGGGGTGTAGTGATAAGCAGTAATGGTTTTAAACTGAAAGAGGGTAGATTTAGATTAGATATAAGGAAGAAATTCTTTACTATGAGGGTGGAAAGACACTGGAATAGGTTGCAGATGCCCTGGAGGTGCCAGGTTAGATGAAGCCCTGAGCAACCTGATCTAGTGGGAGGCGTCCTTGCCCATGACAAGGAGGTTGGAAGTGGGTGATTTTAAGGTCCCCTCCAACCCAAACCATTCTGGAATTCTATCAGGACACACAGACCAGTATGGTCTTTAAAAGGACTCCCAGTTCTGAATTTGCCTAATAAAGCCTCAACACTTCCCTTTTATCAAGGACACTGATATCATATACACATTGCTTCCTCCAACTATCATATACTTGTCCAGATTAAACTTTAGATTAATCTTAAACTAAATCTTGGTTTAAATAAAGGAAAGGAAAGGAAAGGAAAGGAAAGGAAAGGAAAGGAAAGGAAAGGAAAGGAAAGGAAAGGAAAGGAAAGGAAAGGAAAGGAAAGGAAAGGAAAGGAAAGGAAAGGAAAGGAAAGGAAAGGAAAGGAAAGGAAAGGAAAGGAAAGGAAAGGAAAGGAAAGGAAAGGAAAGGAAAGGAAAGGAAAGGAAAGGAAAGGAAAGGAAAGGAAAGGAAAGGAAAGGGGAAAAAAGGAGGGGGGGATGTTGTTTGTTTTTATTTTCCATTTGACATTTTTAGTCAGAGCAAATAAGACTTTGAAAATATTACCCTACACTGCACAAATCAGTCTAGGCCAAAGTAACACGAACTGTAAACCTACTTTATAAAAGTGAAAAGTTTCTGTTGCAGGTAAGAAGAGAAGGGCTAGAGGAACATTTATGCTATTAGACTCCCCAAAGATGCGGCAGTGACAAAGATTATTACATTCCATTGGCAACAGTAACTGCTCGTGAGCTTCCAGGCCAACAGAGCAGGAGTACAAAGGTATCCTTACACTTGAACTAACTTGCCTACAAAAGTTTTCAATGGCAATACCAAAGCTGCTGTTCATTTCAGTTTTGCATTATTGCTTGAAAAATGTATGAGCAGAAGCATAGGCAAGGTACTTTCTTGCCTCTGGAATTCAATTCCAGCACATATTTGCTGTTTACATTTCCAGACTATCATGGGAGCCCCAAAACAAGTTTTTTAGTTTTCTCTTGCCTAAAATAGGAGCAGACTCATTACCAGCATAAGTCTCTAAAGCTTCTAAACTGACAGTTATGATCTTTTTCAAGACAGATAAATTGGTGGTAGCATTTTGCACTTGTTTATGTATTTCTGGTGCTTTCAACAGCATAAAACCATTAGAGAGTGTCCAAAGGCAGGCTATAAAGACCGTGAAGGGTCCAGTGGGGAAGATGTATGAGGAGTGGCTGAGGTCCCTTGGTTTGTTCAGCCCAGAGCAGAGCAGGCTGAGGGGAGGCCTCATGGCGGCCTGCAGCTCTCTCAGGAGGGGAGCGGAGGGGCAGGCGCTGAGCTCTGCTCTCTGGGGACAGCAACAGGACCCGAGGGAATGGCATGGAGCTGGGACAGGGGAGGGTCAGGCTGGGGGTTAGGGAAAGGTTCTGCACCCAGAGGGTGGTCAGGCACTGGGACAGGCTCCTCAGGGCAGTGGTCATGGCACTCCTGCTGGAGTTCAAGAAGCATTTGGACAGTGCTCTTGGACATGTTGTCACCCATTGATTTTTGGGTAGCCCTTTTGGGGATCTGGAAGTTGGACTCAGTGATCCTTCCAGGTCCCTTCCAATTTAGGATATTCTATGATTCTATTCCATGAGAAATTATCCAAAATTCAATCTACAAAATTACAAGCTTTTTGTGATTTTCTGTCAAATTGTGGGTGAATGGTAAGGCTTGGGGAATCTAAACAATTACTGTTTTTGCTTTTATTAGTATTTTTACTATGGTAGTGGGGGTTTTGTTTGCTTATTTTGGGGGGGGGGGTGGGGGGGAGGGTGTTAATAATAATCCTGTTCCCAAAGTACTCATGCTTCAGTCTTTCAGCATTACCATACAACTTTTTAGCTGACTGGCTTTACAGTATTCACATATGATATGCAGGTCAAATCAAAATGGAATAAAACCCCAAATGGATTAGTTATCTCAATTTAAATTTATTTTAACTTTATTGATAATTTTGCACTAGGGAGACTTGAATCTTATGGTTAAAACACACTTGAAACCAATTAGGAACCATATGACCGCATTCTAGCATAAAGAACAAAAGCAATTGACAGTTCCAAGATTAAGCTACAACCACTCAGTTTAAAACAGAAATATTTTTACCTTATTTTTTAAAGGTTGTGTATATCTTAAAAAAAAAAAAAAAAAAGAAGTGTAATATGGGGAACGACACAATGCTTCTTAAAACATAGTGATACCCAGGGACTCTCACTCTCTCTTTAATGATCCACTGCTCTCATTCAGCTGTCTTTCTTTTTTCAAATCTTTACATATGTGACAGCTCTCAAAAGTAGACCATAGACCATCTGGCATTTTCAGAGGTGTAACTTGTGCAAATTCAGCTCTACTGGGAACACAATGCTATCTTCTGCCTGCGTTATAAAAGATACAATAGAATGTAGAACTTATGAGTTGTTTTGAATTATTCATTTTTTGCCTGTATATTCAAGAAATTTTACAAACTCTGCATTTTGTACTACATAATCACATGCGTTAAAGGTACAAAGAAACTTTTTGACACCTCTTTTCTACAGAAAGATGGCATTTTGTTTGATATGTGAACATTCAGCGCCTGTTATATCATTCTAAACAGGCCGTGTGCTGCTACAAAAGATCCCATTTTGCACTCTATGTATGAGCAAAAATTTTATTCTTGATATTCAGTAACTAATGCAATACACATCAAAATTTCAAATATGAGTTGTATGAACATTCAGCATCTTCAAATCAGTATGGCATTGGTCACTTACTGTATGCCAATGATTTTTAAAGAAATAAAAATCATTCCTCACACAACACAGAAATATTGTCAGTTTAAACATCCAGAATGAATAGTTTCAAATGTCCTAAGAAATGTGCTTTTTAGGTTAATATGTTTTTAATCTTTAGCAAAACCAGTACATTTAAGTCAATATTTTATATAGTACTAACACTAGTGGATTTTCAATAAGAATGATAAATATTGGATTAATGATTCAATAGATTGAATCTTTTTTGATAGAAAACTAGCAGATAATGTAGCTAGTAATAACTATACATGAATCTGCTGCCTGTGGAAAAGCAATAAAAAGCCAATATATTGCTATAGCATAAAATCTATTAGCATGTTTCACTGCTTCCTTGTCATTGGTTTCCTTGCAAAGTGGGCCTTAATACAGTAACTTCTGCTGTTATTTAACTGGCTTTACATAATAATTTAATTGTAATGTTACTATCTGGTGAATAAATATTCAAGTACTAAACACTTGCTATGATTCCGATGGTTTTAGATGAAGTTACTATGCACATTCTCCTTTGGACTGTAAAATCCATAGCACATATATATTCACACTGACAATACATGGTTTACACCTCTAGAAAATAACAGCTATTCTTATGAGAAAAGTCCTGATGTATGCATTTAACAGAAAAATGTATGTAAACACAGGGAAATACTCGACAAAAAGAGGACAGTTTAAGCTATCATTAGGGATTTTAGACACAATACAAAAACAAACATCACAGAATACAGGCTCCTCAGAGTCAAAGTGAATCAAAAGAAAACATCAGGAGGGAGATAAAAATTGAGACAGCTAATTAGTACCCTAATCACATCAAAAGCAATTCCAAGGCATCTGATACAGATGCCTATGGAGTTTGATAGGCTGGCCAATGTCACTGATGAAAAAAAAAAAAAAGAAAAAAAAATTTCCACTGACAGCCTGGATCATCTGACTACATACCTGGAGAGGTAAGAGCACTGTTTTTCTTAGCTTATGACACATTAGTTCATGACATCAGATCAGGCCATAGAAACAATATTTTTGCAGGTGGACTAGGGTGGAATAAAAATGCAAAACTGGTGGGTGTAAAAAAAAATATAACCTTTGGCATTCTCACATATTGAGAAAATACGGAATAGTACTTCAGTTCAGAATATGCTTGTCAATTCTCTGCCTCCCCCAAAAAAGTTGCAAAAACACTAAGTGAATGAATTTTTTTTTTTAGGAAATAGAGAGGTCCTGCTTTGGTCCGTTAATGTTGAAAGGCAAGATCTGCATGCTAATTTGAGCCTGGAAAATTGTTTGATCTCAGCGGTAGCTGCTTCTACTTGCTCTGCATGGATCATGCTGAAGAGACCACATGGTAAGAAGGTAAGAATCAGGCCTCTGTTTCTTATCAGTACTTCATAACACAAACCCAGGCTTGAGGGGGAAAATAAAGCAAATGACAGATAGTCATGGATTTTACAGTAAAACTAGGAGCTACTTGTATTCTAGAGTAAAATTAAGGTGATTCCACATTGCTTCTGGAAAAGACATAAATTCCTAAGATATAAAAGGTGACAGTTCAAACTGACTAGCAAAAAATCTTACCTTTTCAAAAATATTACAAATTGTATGCATTTATATGCTCAATAAGCATAAAATTTCAGTGAAGCTGGAAGAACTCAAATATCTCAATCTCTCTTCCTCACCACATTTTAACTAAAATCCTGACTAGTCTCTATGCAGATCTTCAAACTACATCAATAGTTTTCTCTGCCTAGCTATCCAGAATATTAACAATCAGATTACAAGATGTACCTCTGAGTCAACCTGTGAAGTGGCTTTTGTCAGCAATTATTTTTGAATATTTTCTAGGACATAAATAGCATATAGTGCAGCTTCCATATCATAGAAAGCATACATTAACTAAATAACAAGGTACCATCAAGGTACAATCTATCTTTTAAAATCAATTTTTTACACTGAATTTTTTATACCATGCTGACTTTACAAGGAAAACAAAGTTCCAACTAACAGCATCAACTACCTTTTAAGAATTGCTTCTTGTAAGACATGGGGACATCTTCAAATGAATACAATAAATTATTATGAAACAGGATGTTCTTTGTAAAGAAAATACTGTAGTAAAATTGCTGAGTTTTACAAGACCCACACTGAGAACACTTTGTTAAAAATATGTCTGAGAACACATCCAGAGAGCACCAGGTATAACAGCAATGGGGCTGTAAGGGGACAAAGGAAAAAGACATTTTAGCTTGTCAGCTCTCAGTCCATGAAGGGCTGACAAGAATGGCAAATACGTGTGTGCATGTGTGTTTATGGGTTGAGAAGGCGACATAAGTGTACAAGAAGGTGCTAAGAGTACTCTTAAATCTGTGCAAAGACACCTGCAGTGCCTTCCTCTGGAAGCTCTGCGGGACCTTACACATTGTTTGAAGGGTTGCAGAAATTGTTTAAAGATGTCTTTGACATACCCCAAAAGCAGCATTTACCACAGGGAAGCATGAAAAAGGCTGGTAGCCAGAGGTTTACAAAGTTGATAGGCATTTCCACTGAACATGTGGAGTGAATTTCTGTATTTACAAATCCTCTTCCCTGAAGTGTTTTTGGTTTTTCTTTTTTTCTTTCTTTCTTTTTTTTTTTTTAAATGAGGGAATGACTGCTTTTTTTTTTTTTTTTTTTAATAACAGCAACAGCAATTTTTTTTATCATTGCTGGATTGAGTGAGACTAACTTTTTTCAGTTACCTGTCTTTTAACGGTTATCTCAAAATACAAATATATTTTTGTCTTCTAATTCCCGTTAGAAAATACTCTTATCATACACAAATCTTGCCATCATTAGCAGTAGTTGTGTGAGACTGAAAATATTGGCATCTATGATAAACTTTGCAAATGATATGTAAACTTTGCAAATGATATGTAAATTATTTCTAGACCACATCTAGAAATAAAAATGATTCACATAATGTGGTGGTTGATAAGCTACATCTACATAAGGTGGAATACAGTTCTTACTGCAGAATACAGTTTTTGACTTCTTGAGAACAAACAAATGTAGCTTGAAACTAAAAAAAATAGAAAAACAACAACAAGAAGAGAAGCACCCATTCACACACACACACACAAAAAAAGGACATTGTAGGTAGCGGGAAATAGATTTCTATATAAGGCTGTATTCAAAAGTGGGAATTTTTTCTCCAAGCTTCCCACTTACAGTATTTTATTTTTTTACCTCATATATTCTGCTAGAGGACTGAAAAAGAACTTCAGTGTATTTGCTTTTATGTTTCACAGCATTAAAAATACTTACAGTAGCAACTGTCATTGCAAAGATATGTGGAATGCCAGATTAATTTATGATCAACATTCCAGAATTCCATGTGCATGTTGTTGGTCATTTACACTTTAATCAATGACTTCTGAAGGTGATTCTTTTTGTATTTAAGGTGAATTAAATAGTTACTTAACTATTATGCTTAGGTATTTCTTCCTATGTTTTCCACATAGCATGCTTATTAAGAGAAGTATTGATCTACCTGATTTTTTTTTTGTAGTTCTTGTTGTTAAATTTTGCTTTATAATACACAGTGACTTGTAGATATTGGATATGAAAACAAAATAACGCACAAATTAAGAATCGGAGAATTAGGCTTGTTAATTTCTGAAGTGGTGAAAGTGATCTATTCCTAGACCATTAATAATCGGTCATTTAGTAGATGTGGAGACAGTCCCCAGAACTGTAAAGCATACAAAGGTGTAGAAAAACAACACAATCCCACCTCACTGAGGAACAGCATGGCTTGCTTCTGAACTTCCAATTTTAAAAGGAAGGGTAATTAACCAGTACATGCAAAAAAGTAATCCAAGCTGTTGGCATGACAATTACAGCACTTATGCAATTAGTGCATATTACAACATATGGTTATACCACTGCATAAAGACACACTGGAGTCCCATGAATCTAATACATTAACTCAATCATTTGGAAGATTTTCGATGCCTCTCACCATTGTGTTACTTGTTCCCAAATCAAATAAACTTCAAAGAAAAACTACAAATAACAGGATATCTCTTGCTGGGTATTGCCTCATAAGCGACACAACAGGATATACCGGCTAGGATAGATAACCTCAGTGTCATTAACAGCCACAACCTGTGCGAGTGCGCAAACAGGTCCTCTTGGCTCCACCATCTTCTGCTCTCTTCCTCAACAAACCAACAAGCATGAGCTATAGTCACTGTTGCACTGTAGCAAAAACCATGAGATGGTGAGACAAAAAGCAGTCCTGGCTTCTCAGCCTAGCCCATTCACCATTCACCTTTGAATGAGAAAACAGCCAAAGGTCAGATTTATTCATTACTGATCCTATATACAGGGTTCTCAGATATTTCAGCATTCTTTTAAACTCAAACAAATACATACAGAAATTGGCTGTTCTTTTTTGTTGTTGTTTGTTTTGGTCTGGTTTTGTTTGTTTTTAAAAGGGGCATAAGGGCAAATGCTTGAAATTTATTAATTTATTTATTAAATTTATTAATTAATGCTTGACATTTATTAGTTTAACTGTGAATGTTAAGATTCACTGTTCTCTTGATTTTAAGTCCTCCAGATTTCTGAATTTCTGCAGACAGAATTTCTGAAGATTCCGAAGTGTTCCACCTCAGATATCAGTCTGCCCCCTGCTCTTATCACTTTGTCTTTCATCATCTCCATAATTCATAATTGCATAATGCTGCTATTAACAAAACCAACAACATGCAGAAAGAAAGAAATAGGAGTAAAAACAGAAGGACAGCAACAAAGAATGGAGTGTGTAAAAAGACAGTGAAGGGAAAAAAAAAAAAATTGGTACAAAAATAGAAATACATAAATTGATGCCTGAGTTTCTGAACCTTTGCTGCATTCATTTTCTCTATGCTATTCTTTCTAGCAATCTAGAGTTGATGCTAGGTTTGGCATCAGCTATCAAGTACCAGAAAACCAAAGGAAGAAAAGGGTACAGCACAGCTGCAAGAAAAATGGAATAGGAGAAGCAAATGGGCACTAACAGCAAGGAACAGGCTAAAACTTGGGTTTTTACATTATTAAAACAATACTAGGGCAAAAATATCAAAAGAAAAAAAGAGCAGATAGCAACCACCCACAAGATGAGAGCACTGGAGGGGAAGGAGATAGAGAAGGGAAAAATATAAAGTGAGCTGAGCCACTTCAGTTTGTGAGGGCAGAAAAGGAATAGGAAAGCAAAAAAAAAAAAAAATAATCATAAGTAAAGTCCACTACAGCTGAAGCATTTGCTACAAATTTTACAAGTAAGGAAATAATTAAATGATAAACCACTCATTGATAAGCAATGAAATTAACTGAAGACAAACATGTTGTATTTGCACAGTAATCTAGAGTTGGAGCAACAGCTTCCCTTCTGCTCTAGGTCAAAGAGACTCAAGGAGCCCAGGCCAAAAGTCAGCCACATTCAGCAATAGTGGAATTGTGGAAAATGGAAATTCTGTGTCAGAAAGCAGGGATTAGACATGAGGTCCACAACAATGCCTACTTTGTTGTTACTGCAGATTTCTACAGCGTGGGTGATTAATACAATGACTGCCGGTGGTAGAAAAAAAGGAGAAACAGAGAGAGTGCATCAGGTACCACCTACCAAAATAAGTAAATAAATAAATAAGAGAGTAGATGGAGAAGCAATAGGTATCTACACAGACATTAAAGACACTGAGAGGAGTCTCTTCTGCTACTGATGTCCTCTGGCTATGGGCATTCCCTCTGAGTAAGCAGGGCCTAGGAGATGGGCACAGGACCATCCCACCTGGCTGTTGTGCCCATGGGTGGGATTGGCAGGGCCTTGGAGTAGAGGCAGCCCTCCATCTCTGCAGCCCTCCTGTGCCCCACAGGCAACCTGACTTTATTATACACTGACACAGCTAAAACAGCAGTTTCATATGCTGACAGGAAAAGCAATGTAAAAAATTATAATCTGAGAGATTTTTACGTTCATTTCAAAGCTGAATGTGCTTAACATGTAATCATTGTCATGAATACTTAGCACAAAGGAAAATGTTTGTGGTTATTATTATTATTACTACTACTATTATTTTATTTACTCCTTATTAATTATATTCTACCAAAACATTCTAGGAAGTCCTCTTTCTGACTCAGCTTGACAATACACACTCATCCTGGCCAAGCTTTTATATATGATTTCCATTATATGAATTCAAGAAAGAAAAAGAAGAAGAAGAAAAAAAAAAAGCTACATGCATTTTTTCTTTCTGCTCATGCTCACACTCCTTACTGAAGTGCAAGAGTCAGACCACTCACTGTGTCTGGTGAAGACTGAACTTCCTGTAAAAATGGTGTGCATAGTTTCCTGAAAGGAAGCAAAGCATAAGCTGCTCAAACAATGCACAAGAAAATTCTGGTATCTGAGCCACACAGTTACAAATCTGTGCTGCTAGAAAAATACAGTGTTGTATCAGTGACCAACAGTAACAAGCACAAAAAATACGAGAAACAATCGCATTAGGGCAAAGGAGAAAGTTACAGATCATTTGAAAGAATAGGTAAATTGTCTGTCTTAATGGGGTGAAATTACCCATACAACTTTTTTCTTTCACATCCTAAAATTCTGATTCTCCTCTCAGGAAAACAAATATAAATCTTCATGAAATTATTATGCTCAAACTATTTCAGTATAGTAGAGGCCGGTAGCAGTTGCAAATCCTTCTACTGCAAAATTGATTGGATAGCAGTAGAATATTGCTTTTTATCTCTGACATACAGAAGGGGAGTTTTCTTATTTCAACGTGTTCAAAACCATTCAGCATATATGTGGAATAATTTTAATTCTCTTTTAAAAAAATTAATAATACTTCCTCTTTAAACTTATAAAATGACATAATTTGACCCTCTGAAGTTTATTTAGTTTACCTACTGTTTACCTACTCCTATAGCATTTCAATTTGAATGTTTCTTGCAACAAGGATCTTTTTTTTAAAAAAAAAACAAACAAACAACAACAACAAAAAACTACAACAAAAAATGTTTTGTCTCTTACTTAGAAGACATATTTTCCTGTATTTTTTTCTGGGGAAAAAAAAAAAAAAAAAAAAAAAAAAAAACACTTCTGTGCACTAATCTTTTTTTTTTTTTTTTTAAATGGAGTACAAATATAGGAGTGAAAGCTGTGCTATGTCAATGTTACTCACTATACTGAAAAATATTTGCTCTTACATTTTAAAAACTCTTGGTTGTAAGGTTTTGCAAATAAGCTGAAGGGTTTCATAGGAAAGAAACAGCATGTTAACTAAAAGTATAACAATTTACATCTGTGTTCATATTTTTTGTCCTTTCACAATTCAAGAGCTTTAGCAAGTCACAGCTGAAGCAGGAACCCTCTCTTATCCCCAAAGATCAGAAGTACAGAGGCAACCCTCACCTCGTAGCAAAGACAGCAACTAAATCACATGCAAACAACCTTCCTTTGCTGCCTTCAGCCCCACAAAAGCATTCATGTCATCATCAGCAACAGCAGCTCAAACAGGCTAGTGATCAGCAAACCAAACTGCTGCCCTTTGTGCCGTGCAGCTGTTTCGTAGTGAGGAAACATCTCAGCCTCCCTTCTTGCATTTCTTGGCCCCTAACAGGAAAGCTCTTAGGAAACCATTCAAGTAACTGCCAAAAGGACACAACTGCAGAGTTTTTGACACATTCGTACCCACTCTACCAAAGTTTTGTGCCATCTGCTATTTTATTTGCACTGCTGCCACAGCTCTGCCAGTTGGAATTAATTCCAGCACCCTTTTCTTTATTGTGCCTTCAGCATAACTAGTTGCATTTTATTGTGCCTATTCTTAGGTTGAGGGAATTAACAACACACAATAAGAAAACCTCCCTACCTTACACTTAATTAGTGTCCTGCTTATTTAGACAGAATTTCTGGTTTTATTTTCAGTGCAGTACTGCTACCCTAAATTACACAAAAACTAGTAATCATTTCATTTTAAATGTCCTTGCTATTGGCATTCTTAACTTTGAGTCTTTAACTTTCAGCTTTTGTTAGAAACTGCAAAGACTACGGCTGGGTTTATTTGTTTATTTTATGAAAATTTAAATCTCATGCAATAACATGACTCCAGAAGCTAAAATTTTCATAGCCTGTTGTTATGTTTAACAACTGGTCTTTTTCCTGAATGCACCATACCTTTTCATAAATTTTAATCTACTGTTCACTCTTCAATAGTCAAAACACTGATTCTAATAAGAAGGTTCATTGCTACTTACAAAATAGGTTAAATGTTGATATTAACACCCTAAAGTTGAAGTGAACAGGCCTTTATACCGAAGCACTTCAAAAAAAATTCCAGCCACCCTCTAACCACAACCCTCCTGACATTTCTTACCATCATGTTATTGTAATAGAGAAAGAACTAGGGAAACATGAAAAAGGATTGTTAAAAAAAAATAAAAATAAAATGTGTGGAGGGCTAGAGAAAGCGATGCAAACATAAAAGAGAAAAATGCCCTAGAGACAATAACTACAGTAGGAATGGGTCAGTCTTTATCTTTTTAATTTATAAAACTAATATGGAAAAGACTGAGCACAGTTTATTCAGAATGCAAACAAGCCTCCAATGCTCCTCCAACTTTGTCTCCACCATGATAGCCTAGACATCTTTCTACTATATCAAGAATCTATATCCTTTGCTTTCTTTCAAAAATACCATAATTTCTAAAGAAAGGATTTTTTTATGAACAAAACCTTGAATTGTCATTCCTTTATAGTCACTGAGAAGTAGATTTTTAATTCCACATTTAAGTTTTGAGAGCAAAACGGATCCTTGCTTGTACAAGGGCTAAACAAACAAGCCGTCTTTCCTTTTCCATAAGGACTTGTTCCACTAATATCTGACAAAATATTGATAATGTGGGCTAAAGTTCTTGCCCTATTCCAGCAGAATCCCTGGTGTGGATGTAGCCATGTTAACAATAGAAAGCTTTTGCTATTTTTTTTGCTGTTGTTCAAGAAGTGAGCATAACACAGCAGATGAGGTTTCTCTATTACACTGTTTTTCTCACACAGGTGTAGGAGCAGATGCCTACACAAATGGTCCAAAACAAACTGTGTTTTATTTAAAATTGATATTGAATTTATCAATTAAATTATGGGGAAAAGATTCCTCAGGCAGAACATTACCCTATAGACGGGAATCAGAAAATCAAGTGGATGGATGCAGAAGTAGCTGAACTAACAGTTAAAGGAAAGGAACAGGAGAAGAGAGAAAAAAATAGGTAACTGCTAATAAGATTCTCCTTTAAGTCTGTGTTGTGTGCTGCTTTTTTCCCTTCCATATCTTTTAAAAGTTAAACAGTGTTTTGCTTGCTGTAAATATTAAGCTCACACTGGATGCAAGTTTCCAAGTCTTAATTCAGAACAAAACAGTTTACAAAACAGCTATGACGAAAACTTACGAAACATAGGGAAGATTTTTATGACTACTTCAGATGCGCAAAGGTACACTGAGAGACACTTTCTAGAGTGATTAGTACATACTGTTGAAAAGTCTATTAACATATAAAAATGTTTCTCTATACTTGATTTAATGACATAAATATGGTAGTGACTTATTAAAAAGTCAGCATATACTAAAGATAATATATAGTTAGGTAGGAAAATATATATATTTATAAGGTCAAAGTTACAAAGCAAATAGCTAGGAAATACTAAATTGTTGAATGAGCTGGTGTAATTCAATAAAATTGCATACATAAAAACTACATGTGCTTTACACAAACTTAGCTCTGTATCCTGCCTTACCATCCAAAAACTTTTTTTATATCACCCTTACGAAAAATTCAATCTGATCACTCAGATAAATGTTCCCAGCCAGGCTGACCCAAATCTTCTCAGCAAAACTTAACATTTTCCTTTACTTTGTAATTCACGCAAAATAAGTATTATTCAATTATCTATAGAGACCTAAACGTATTCCTTGATCATCGGATCTCCATGGTCAATTCTGGTCAATATATAATGCCTTCATTGCTTTTCTGTTAAATTGTGCATTTTAACTTCCATCTTACAGAATAGCAGTTAAAATAAGCATCTCTCTTAATAAAGAGATGGGAGATGGGAAAAGGTACGTCATCTAACTGGCTTAGAGATTTCACTGTTTAAGATGTATTTTGTAGCTACCTAGACTTGAAGACAGACTTACTCCTGCTCCACTAAGGAATGAGTAAACAGTATGTACTGTCTCCCTGGGGCAAAAACTTGCCCTGAAGGTCAAAACTGACTCACAGGACACATATTTTACAGGTTTGCCTAACAGTTTGCTCTACTTGACTTGTCTCAAAAGCAAACTTCATAACATTTTATGCAAACATTATACAACTGTAAGTCTGAAATATAAATCAATAATATTCACTTAAACTTGAGGAACCTCTGCACCAGGAAATAGTTTCTTATTTGAAATTCTGCTCTAATTAATATTAGCATTGCTAAATCTTACAATTATCTCTAAACAAGTGTCATAATATTTATAGCTTTAGATTAAAGTAAAAATGTGATAATCAAGATTCTGCACAGAATTTGAGGGAGGCAGGTTTTAAAGTAAAAATTGTCTCATTTTCATGGACTCAGACAAATAGCTTCACATTTGAAAACTCTTATGTTAGAATGTTGTTGTTTGGTATTCGATGGTCACAAATTTCAAGAGCTGTCTCCATACAAAACCATATTTCCTACTCTACAGCTCATTTAAGAATTGTTAAGGTTCAGGTGGCAAATATTTCATCATTCTCTTAAATCAAGCCTCAATATTTCTGGAAGCCTACCTCACTAGTATAATGAGTTAACAAAACCGATATTAGAAAAAGACTGAGTGACCACAGCTGTTTGACATTTGAATGTTTTTCAAAGAGATCCTTTGGGTCTGGGTCATGATTTCTTTTTTTGTTAAAAAATAAAAGGGTAAGGGAAACAGAAAACCACCACCACCACCACAGCACACAAATAGGCCATAAGCCCCTGTTTTTCCTTATCCTTTAGAAAAATACTTTCAGGGAAAAGGTACTTGTGGGCACTTTTGCACTGCAGATATTTACCAGAATGCAGAATAAGTAAGTAATATTCAGACCTTTCTTTCCTCTGGATAGATATAAAGAAGAAAAATATTTAATCATAATTACTTAGCTAAGCCTTCTGATGTGGCCATAAGCCCCTCTTCATCTTTCCCTTTTCTATCAGTAAATACAGAATTCAAATATTAAAAATTAGTTTGGATTCTTCTAATTCTTCTAAATTTTGAAGAATTAATTTCAGAATTTTGATGTACACACAATACTCACTATTACTTTTAAGCTATATAAAATAACTCCAAGTGTTCCACAAATGATAGCAAATATATAATAAAACATATAAAAGAGAAAAAGTATCCAAATTTTTGCCATGGTTTACATACAAGATATATATTTTTGTTTTTTGCCAGCAAACAGGTTCCTAAAAGTACAACTTGTATAACGATACTTTCATGCACTTTGTAATTTGGTGTTTTCTTTGCTAAAACTGGCTAGCTGAACACTGTTATTACTGAAAATAACAGACTGAAACCACACTGACTCATTCTTTTTGTAGTATAATATTTCATGCAGAACCCACTCAGAGTTTTATTACTCTTCCTCTTTAAGGAACCACTACAAATATATTGTACTTTTTCCCGATATGAGGAACTGATCAGGAAAAGAATATGTATTCTTTCCCATCTGGCATAACAGCACATTAATTCTGAGACAGTACCAATATAACAAAGCAAAATATTCTGAAATTAAGATACAATTTACTGCAGGCTCAAACACAGCAAGCACGGTAATCTTTACATTACTTGAAGAATTTCACCTTTGTCTGGTACTGATGATTACTGCCATCCAAGCCTTCCCAGCCTCAGACCATATATTCAGATGATGTTCTGAGAGTCAGAAGTAAGGTAAAACAGAAAATGAAAAGCTCCAGGTAATTCTGGCTACTAGTGATATGCAGAATGCATGCATCTATCTCATGGTCATCTGGCACAGTTTAAAGTTCTCACTGAAGTTTAACTACTTTTCTGCAAATGGATCAACAAAAGCAAGTTTATTTCTCCACATGAAGTCACCACAGACTATACATGTACAAATTCCTTACTTATCACAGTTCATCGCTAACTACCTTGTTTCAAAACATTGAACCCAGAGTTGCAGGGCAGAAGCTACACAGAAAACATTTGCATCCCACAGCACCTTTTTTTATATAAGTAAGAGGCTACTAAAGTTGCATCAGCAACACTCAAGTCATTCCACAGATGAATTAGGAATACACTGAAGGCAAGGTCTTAAATTCTGAAGACTGTAATTGTGAGGATACAACTATCTGTGAAAATGTCTCTCCAACCAGGACAGAATTAAATCAAAATTAAACAAAAATGCTATGGTTGTGCAACAATGAGGTCTGAAATTTCCTGGATACAAAATTTTCTCAGCTAAGAGACCATCCCAGAAATTCCTAGTGGAAATCAAAACAGCAAGAAAATGGATACACCTTCAGCAAGAAAAGTCCAGGTAGAGACAGGGAAGAGGACGTCATTGTTATCCATTAAAAAAGTATCAGGGAAATCTAAAGAACCCCAGCTGAATCGTCAAGTCTCAAGTGAATAGATCATAAGATCCGGCTGCATGTGTGTGCACCATCTGCAAACCCTGATTTATTTGGAATGCTGAAAATTGTTGGTCTCTTGTTATTCTAATAGTAGTTGCTTATGATTTCTTATTTGTATTTCTCAGGCTATTGCAAGAGCAGTAATACTTGGTCTCCTGCTCAGCCACAACAACTACATCTTTAAAATAAAGTAAGTGTTCTACACAGGCCCTCTTACTTCTGCTGCACAACACAATGGCCTGCCTCCAAATGGATTAAATTCCAAAGGTTTGTTAAAGAGTGTAATTTTCTCAAGCACCTTCGTAAGATGCTTCATCTTGACTGGCATGAGTACCCCACATGTGCTGTACAATTTGGCAGGTAGCTTTCTTCCAGTTTATATAATCAAAGTTGTATTTCACTATTTTGTGGCTGAAAACTATTATAAGAAATCATATTGTACCTTCTGTGTGTATTAAAAGTAACAATTGATGCAAAGCATTTTACTTACTTATTTTTAAAGTTTTTTTGTTGTTGGTTTGGTTTGTGGTTTGTTTGTTGTTGTTGTTTTTTTGTTTGTTTGTTTTTGTTTTTCTAAAATGCATGTTTTGTTTGCCATCTTACAACAGGTTGGGAAGAAGTTAAAAAACACATCAGGATAATCCATACATGTGAGCAGAATTTTCTGAGGAATTTTGGAACAGAAGTAGTAAGAGATCTGCCAGACCACAGGGGAGAAAGAGAAAAGACATGGGATAGTTGTCTGCTGGAGAAAGGATTAGAGCATCACTCTGGGAAAGGAGCTTGTAGGGAGGTGCTTCACACCGCTATTCCTTCTATGGGCCAGATTTCTTAAAGACTTGTCTTCTTTTTCTTAAAGAAGAATCTAAATATCAAATACTGCATTCCTGTATTTCAGTGTTTAAGTACTGAACTGATTAAAGTTTAGTTCATCCACAGGCCCCCACGTTTTTCACATCCAGATGGAATGAATACCTGGATATACTGGGAACATTATGCAAACCCTTCAGACTCAGCAAGATATTCTGAATAATTTCCATTAATCTATTTTACAAAATTTCTATGTTCACACACTCAGTTACACTAGAAGATGATGGTATGTGTCATGCTTTCTAACTTTTAAAAGAACCATTTAAGTTATCTCAAGAACTGGCACTATTTTCTAGACAGAATGAACACAGTCGTCTGAAATCACAGTAACTGTAACATGACTATGCACTATAAATTATCCAAGAAAAGGTACTTTGGAAGATAGAAAGAACATAGAACAGCTCTAATGACAAATGATCTTCTTGTTTGCAAAAAAACAGTCCCAAACTCAAGCTTGTATAATGTAAACTGTGGAAAACAGCCACTTAGCCATCAGGAAAAGGGGATTTCCACACATTATAGTTAAATAAATAACCACGTAAAGTAAAAATGTCAACATAAACATATAAAACCAATATATATATATGTATTTAAATCTAGTTTTAAATTTCAATTAAAAAAGTAAGAATATACTAAATAAAACAGGGAGCACAAGAACATGTAAAATTGTTTAATCCCCACAGAGCTGAATGAAGCACCTCTTTCTCTGAAGACCCACTTTTATCGGGAGGCTGTTTCATGGAGGAGAAAGAGGCAATTGAAGCTACGAAATGATGGATAGCAATGACCTTTCTATCTGTAAAACATGGGCATATTTTAGGTATTTAATCTTGAGAATTGGATTATTATTAATCAATTATTCATGACAATTTGAATCTATGGTAGATGTTTTTTGTTTTCTTAAATATCACATAGCTAAGGTCCATCTTGAGAACCAGAAAGGAGATTAAATCCTCACGAGTAAATAGTGTTGGCACTGGCATTTTCTTCCCTCCTAAAAATTTCTTCCCTCACATAACAGGGCATATTGACAATTACCTTGTACTCTATGTAGAACTTTTGCCTAAATATTCTGAAATCCGACTTTAGAGTTGGGGGCAGGGGGAGGGGGAGTTGCTTGTTTGTTTGACTTTCTAACAAGGGAAAAGATAAGCTTTCCCAAAGAACAAGGCAGGGCATTGCGGTAATGCAGAGCAGCAAAAACTGTGATGGCTTCATTCCTATGGCCACAGATTATTCTGCTGTATGGTTTAACATTCACTTTTTCTCATTTGCCAAAGGTGAGTGATACCAGAAGCAGAATGTCTCCATTAAAGGCCACCAGATCATATAATGAAAATAAGCAGAAGGTGTTTGCAGATATTTAAAATGCATTGCTGAAGACGAAGGAAAAACAGATGGAGCTATTAATGCTAAACTCTTTTTAAAAGCAGAACCTCTACATCCTTAAATAAAATGCAAGCTACGTGTGCTTCTGTGAAGGGTAGGGAACAGATCTTAGCACTGCCTTGAAGAATACCTCAGATTAAAACTCTAAAATTATTCCAGTTTGGGGAACTACAATTGGAAAGGAGACTCTCCCTTACTGCAGCTGTAAAATTGAAGTATCGGGATAGCAGTGGTCACCTTCTCAAGAGTAAAATCAAATTAATACACCTAAAAATAATTTAGCATGCAGCTCTACCTGTTCTCAAATACCCTATTTTATATATATATATATATATGCATATATATACACACACACACCTTACTTCCAGTTTAATTGAACTTCCAGACATTAGATCTAGTTCTTCCTCTGTGTGCTACAGATAGAGAACTTATCAGATTTCTCTTCTTTGTGGCATCACGCTTCTTAGGGACTAAGCAAGCCATTCCTTACACTCCTTGCTAACACTGAACAGATTGAACTCCAGGAGTTTTTCCACAATAAGGCATGTTTTCAACTACTCTAATCATTCCTGAGATGTTTGTGGTTCTCCATTGACCCTTCTCCAACAGAACACAGTATTCCAGTAACAGTTATGAAAAGCATTAACAATCAATACAGAAACTCAACATAAACTTTTCCTTCTTATTTAGCTCTCCCTTGTTTACATGCCAGTATACAGTAGCCTTTTGAAGCACAGAGTTGCACTGGAAGTTAATATTCATCTACCACAATTCACAAGCTCTTTTCAAAACAGGCTAATTCCCTGGTTAATTAAATCCTTAACTCTTTCCCAAGATTTACCCAGGATATTATGAAAGTTTTCATTCTAGGGAGAGGGAGTGCTCCAAAGGAGCTCGGGGAAGAGGTAACCTGGGGGAAATCTCATAATCTAGAAAGAGTTTTAAAAGTGGCTTGAGAAAGGGTCTGCAAGATAAAGGTGAACTGGAAGTATCTTAGTGTGGAAAATGGGTGCAGCATTTTAGTTTATTGATGTTGCCTGGTAAAATGAGTTTATAAGTGCAAATAAGAAATCATACATAGTGAAGTCATTACAGAGTCTCTAACACTGGACTTCGTTGTTGGTGTGCCAGTAAAACTGACTGATTAATCTACTTCCATACAACAGCAGGGTAAAACAGCTGCAAACAAGAAGAACCTTGGAAATTATATGCTGGAAACATTTATACAGTGAAAACAAACTAACACAAATGGATTATGTATCAGCTGTGGGGCTGGAAAACAATCTGTATGGGAAAAAAAAGAAACTGGATCACTAGGATAGTGGTGAATAGTTGTTAATACTTAGAACACTAGTGTGTCTTGTCTAAAACAATTTAAAGAAATGGTTTTAAAATAGTTCTGAATAGTCAAAACACTATTTATTTCCAACCTCAAGTTTCTTTCAATATGCAATATTCCACAAAATTTAGTCTAGCAGGGTAATAGATTTGGTTAAATCATAGTCATTCTGATCTACAATACCAGTTATTTAAAATGAACTGTCTAAACAATGTTTGTGATAAACTCCTTTTTTCCACTTGTTCTATTATTCATATTTTAGTAACTATGTAGATCAATTTGTAGAATTTACGAACACAAGACTTGGCAGTGAGCCAAACACTCTTCTTTAATTTTGACTTTTTTGACTTTTTGACTTCTCTACTCATAGCTATATTAAAAATAAAAATAAATAAATAAAATAAAAAAAAGCTAGAAGGTTTTGTTTGGCCATTTTGTTTGGTAATGAAACAAAAAATTATGGATTTGAAACAGAGAAAGAAGTGCATAGAAACAACTACGCAATTGTATCATAATAAAGCCACTAGCATACAAAATTCAATTATCAAAATTATCAAGGTTAGGAGTTTTAGAGACTTCCTGCTTTTACCTAAGCTTGCTTTCAACAAAGATAAACTGCCACAGACTCCAGGAAGAGCACATTTATGCACAGGAGGGCTTCCGAATTTTACTGTATCTCTACCCTTTTTTCCTGTTGTTTATTTATTTATTTTTAATTTGTAGACAGAGAACCTTCCTGTCACAGAGACATATAACTGCACATAACTGCCAAGTCACTTTACACTTACTTCGCTGTCAGGGACTTGCAAAATCTGCTGCAATTTCTACCATACACTGAAAAATTTGCCTTTTTCTCTCCTACTTCCCCAGCCCAAGGGTTGCAGTGAGGAGCTTAGAGGAACCACAGCGCGAACCATCCTTGGACCTTTCTTCCATAGTTAAGGCATGCTACTAATTTGCTGCCAAATAAATCTTTTTTCCCACAGGTTCAGGAATAAGGAACCCTCTAGGAGGGGGCAATTAGAACAAGACCACTCCAAAAGCAGCTGACTCTGTACCCACCTTCCTACATCCACAACCAAAGTACAAACCAATTGCTTGTTTACTCGGTCTAAAGTAAACAATATTTGGGGGTTAAGAAGACTATCAAATCATGGAAGCGAATTCTTCTCCTTTATAGCCCATGAAGAATTATTTTTAAATTTTCAGATAAATATCTGACATGCTAAATTCAAGTTCTCCTATTAAAGATCTTGAAAACTATTCACTACATTAAGGATGTAACTATTTACCAGGATTAATTATTTATATTTATTATTTAGGAGAAGAAAAAAAAAAAAAGAAAAAAAAAAAGATTAACTAATATTTGAGTTTCTTTGCAAATCTTTACAGAAAGTTCAGGAGAAGCTGATCAAGAATATCCAGCCTAAGAGCTGGAGTACAACTAACTCAGTATTGAGTCTATTTGCTTTTTGAATGCACCCTATGATTAGGGAAGTTTCTCCTGCTGCCCCTCCCTTGAACATCTAGTGTTCAAATATGCACAGAATTTTAAATCAGCAGTTAACAGAAATATTTTTGCCTCAGGAGGGTGCAATTATAGATGATATTTTGGATGATCTTTTGGACAGCATGTGATCCTCAAGTGAGAAAACTGGGAATAATCCTGCACACCCTTTTATGTTGTAAAGCATCTAAGACATACTCTAGGAATGTGGGTTTGTAAAATTCAACTTAAAAAAAAAATAAATTAAAAAAGTCCATAGCACTTTAGATCTAAAACCTTGTCTTACAGCATTCTTCTACTTTTGAGAGGACTAAAACTACTTTCAGATTCAAAGCTCTGTATAAAATTACATCTGAACAGTCCTTAGCATATTTGGTAGAAACTTCTCAGTATAGTTTATCACTGAAACATATAACCTGAGAAATCTAAGGTGATGACATTGTGCACAGTTGCACAATGCAGCTCATGTGCCTACTAAATGCACAGATCATGAATAATATTATGAATATTATATTATTATTATGAATAATAATAATATGACATAAAGGGTTAAAATGTAAGTACCATAAAGGTCTACAATATACCACACTGCTCAAATCACACCTTTATTTCAATTTGTTATTTATAGATGCTGACAGAAGTCATTCCGGGAAATAAATTCCAAGACACGCATTATAGTTGCAACACAATTGCATTTGACACACATTTAAGGGAGTCAACAGGCAGTATCCCCTTACACTACTAAAGCAAGCCTAAATGGCAGCAATTTGTTCTGGAAATACTTACTTCTGATGAGGTCACCATCAGTGCGATTTCCCCAGACAGACTGCTCTTGTATCTCTGGCTGTACACTTTGGTTACTGGAAGGCTGTTTTATGTCTTTATCTCCTGCCGCAGGATTTTGTTGGTCAGTTTTTTCTAAGTCGAAAGAAATTTGAGGGTATTAGTTTCTTTGGTATTTTTCCTCTACATGAGCAAATCTCATATTTGAAAGTTAAAAACTAGAGAACATAAAATATAACTTTTATTGGCATCTCATACATTGTCCCTAGAAATAATTCCTAATAAAATCAATTTTCAGTTTGTTTTCCTTTGTAGATTCTTTGTAGTTCTCTCTTTAAAAAAGTCTTTAGTCTTAGTTATTGTTCCTTTAGTGATACAAAGAAATACTCAGCACCTTTTGTAAGAACAACTTACAAGTGAATTTATGTTTAGTTACTTTCCATGACATTTTCAGATAAAAATTTGAATCTGTCACACAGAAAACATAGTTTGTCCGTAAGCATGTGCCTCTGGCATATAAAAGCCACAGAAATTCCACAAAAGTCTGCTTTCCATTATTTAGAATTCAACATATGATTAAAGACAAATATTGTTCTAACATCAACACTGATTAGTACAAAGATTTCAGTATAGCACAATTTTCTTGTCTTCATGAAACAGCTACACTTTTAAAAGCCATTCATGGAGTCAACTTTTAGCCTATGATGAAGGGAAAAATGATTTTCTCTCTCCAAGTGTATACAAGTTGCAAGGAAGTTTCCATGGTAAGGTTTTTTGAGGGATTCTTAACATTATTTTAAAAGAGAACAGATCTTGTTTTGATGATTTCTCCAATAAACTCATGTAGACCTGTATTTTCTCAAACCAAAGTAAGCGACAGCCTTCACTTTCGCTGTTGTTAATGTTCTAAGTTTGTTCGTTTATTTATTTATTTTTACTGGCATTCAAGGAAGCATTTCCAAATTACTTTGTTCATTATTCATAGTCATAGATTATTAGCTTATATCATTTACTTGAAGGATGTGTAGACCACTAAATGTTTTCAGTTTGGAGTATTTTTTCAGAGTATTTATAATATCTAATATTTACAGTAAAACTAAAGTAAATGAGCAACTGCTGAAAAGTCTGTTAGCTCTCTCTTTTTTTTTTTAACCTATAACATATTTATAAACTACTTATCACAACGTAGTGATTTCATATCCTCTACTAAAGCATCAGTTTCAGTCTTCTGACATAGAGAAATTGCTTAGTGCTACAGCGACATTTTAAAGGTTAGTTTCTTTATGTAACCAACAGCAGTTTGAATTTAAATCCTAACTTTCTGCCTTTGTTATCCACCCTATTAAACTGAGCCATTGAACATCACTCAAAATAATATATGCCATATTGTATGTATAGTAGCATGTGCCTTCAAGCACTGCTGCTCCCCTTCTATTAATTTCCACCTCTGAAACATCTGACCCAGCTACCTATATGGTACTTATCTCTCTGCACTCCCTCACACCACTGTTTCCTCAACAACTTGTCAATATTTCTTCAAGCTCATCCTGAGATGAACAGTTTCACTGTGATTGGTGTAGAGTTACTTAAGTGATTGGAAAGATAGCTATTGACTTCAATGAATTTTGCACTTCGCCCTGTATGACTTAATCTCACCTAGATTCTCATCGTGTCCAAAACCAAAAAACAGCAAACAAACAGAATACTGGAGGATTATCTTTTTTTCCCAAGCCCTTTGACAGACTTTAGTCACAAGTTATTTATCCCAAATATCTATCAGACACAAATATGACTGTATTGAAGTATGATGATTTTGCTTCTGCAGTTAGGCATTAGGTTCAAATGTGTCTCAAAAGTGTTTGAAAAGTGCTCTGAAATAGGCTGAATGAAAATAAGTAGCGTCCTGGAGAGAGCTAGTGTAAAAGAACTGCAAGCACTATACAATCCGCTTTTCATACAGAGTAAGCTCAAATGAGCTATTTTAAGACATTTGGCTCTTAAATTACTTTACTGAAGTAACAACACTAAGATTACAGCAATATCTACCCTGCAGTGGTAGTGCAAAACTGAAGAGCTGCTGTATACATTTTTCTTGTATATGATACAACTTTGCAGAGCACTACTATTTCATGTTGTAAACAACAAATGAACTGTAAGGAAAGATTAGTATTAATATTACAAGGCCCTTGGCACTCTAAATTACATTTTTATCTAATAAATTTGAAGAAGTGCTGAATGCAATGAAATCATCATTATTTATAGGAATTCAATTTTCATTCCTCTGCTTGTTTTCTGTTTGGTATATACATATTCTTTACAGCTTGCATGTGCATTTTTCATGTTTACTTTTATTGTTCTAGCTGGATATAATGAACAGCCAGTCAAAACCATGTAAACAATATTAACAGTTAACAAGAAAGAAGTAAGAGGTGCTATTAAGAAGCAACAGCAGTGTTGCAATTGAATACCAATTTTGATAGGAAATTTGCAGGAATTTACATGAATTGAGTAGCTGTTCTTTGATTTACTGCATTTATATAAAGTCTTCCCCAAGAATGTTCATAATAGAAACTTGCAGCAGAGACATTAAGCATGTATTTGCTTAATTTGCAGTTCTAATCACCCACCAGAGAAATTTTTCTCCCAGCAGATGCTACTATAACAGTGTGGTGGGTTGACCCTGACCAGAAGCAAACACCTTTTCTCCCCAGTGGGGAGAGAATAGAAAGAGCAAAAATGAGGAAACTCATGGGTCAAAATACACTTTTAATATGTGAAAAAAAAAAAGTCAGAAATAAGTAAGTGATACAAAGGCAATCGCTCACCGCCTCCCACAAGTAGAATGATGGCCTGCCAGTCTCCAAGTAATGGATACCTCCCCAGAAACATCCTCCCCTCAGTTGCTGTTGCTGAGCATGAGGTTACATGGAATGGAATAATATACCCTTTGGTCAGCTCAGCTCAGGTGTCCCAGATGTGTCCTCTCCCAGCCTCTTGCCCACACCCAACCTTCTCCCTGTGTGACATGCTGTGTAAGCTTTGTTCAGCAATAGCTAAAACACTGGTTTGTTATCAATGTTGTTTTAGTGATGAATCCAAAAAACAGAACCACAGAGGCTTCTACGAAGAAACCTAACTCCATCCCAGCCAGACTTAGCAAAATGGGCCTTTAGAAAAAGTGTTCAGTTATGTTTAAGATTTTTTTTTTATAGCCACACTACTAAAAAAATAATACAGCAGAGCATTGAAAATAAACAAACTATGGATTCCCGATTAATGGGATCATAGAATTTCTTTTGTTATTATTATTATTATAGAAATATGGTGATAACATATCAACAACTGATTACACATGAAAACAGCCTCAAGAACACTCGAGTCTGTATTTTGTTGATGCCATTATTTTTAGTGCATAAAAATAGTTATGCATTACCTTTCATAAAATAAATTCATTCATGAAGCCAATAAAAATCCACACAAAGACCTTAACCTCCTCTGAAGTGCGATGCTTGTGGCAAATAGGGTTAATAAAACCTACAGCAACTACAAATACTGATGGCTGGATCTGGCCATAACCAGGCATGTCATTTTTCCACTGTGTTTTCAAATAAATTAGTAACACTTCTCTGCTTTAATTAAGCTTAGCCTTAGGAAATTTTTGTGATATTTCTTTGGTATGTTAGCTGCTGCTTCCTCTAGTACACTCTTCCACTCTCAAGTGACTAACGTCCACAACTGAAAGCCAAGAAGAAAACCAGATGCTCTGCTTAGCAGATCAAATAATGGAAGGAAAAGTATCATTATGTTCTGAGTCTGGCTGTATTGAGGCAGAAACCCAATCTCTTCAAAACCATTGCAAGTTACTCCAGGTCATGTCACAAAAGCAATGTAGTCTTCTTACTTGTGTACTTGGTACTACTCGTGTTCAGGGCCCAGATCAGCAACCTGGATGGTTGTGCTCTCCTAAAGGAATAGTAGTCCCTAGGCTTCTAGCCAAAACCCTGTGGCAGTGATACTCAGACAGATCACACTGTGATTTATCCTGAAGTTAAGCATGGGCAAAAATTCTACTTGCGTAGAGAATAATACAAATTTAAGGTTTAAATAAGGAAGAGATAAAACATGCACACAAAGTATAGAATTGAGATGGTTAACATCCTAGATCATATCTATATTATAGACAACTGTTAAGTTAAAAATTAAAAATTTTATTCATATATCAAAATGATCATTTCTTGAAATAAGTGAACAAAGTGAACTCCTACTTTTTTGTTACTTGGAATTATTAAAGTATATATAAAATCACTTTTATAGAACATTAATTTATTATACCACAATATTTTTAAATTTATTTTTGGAATTAAACTGTAGTACATATATTTCATAGAATAAATCCTTGTTTTCATAGCTGAAAACTACTGCAATATTGTTAACTCCTGTTTTGGTTTAATTAATATGCAAAACTGATAGAAGAGATAAAAAAGATGGGTAAAGGATGTGCATTTGGAGGACACATCTCAGAGAACTCAAGTCTTTGACAAACAATTGTCTTTTCTTCTTCAAGTGCTTGTCCATTTGTACATTCACACTCTAGCTGTATCCACACACGCCCTTATGTCTCTTGAGTTTACTAAGAAAGGGGTCTCAATGGCTGCTGCAAGACCAAGATAGCAAGCATAGTATCATGCTTTACTACATCAAGAACTGCGTAATGTCCGACCCATCAACATGCAAAAAGATGAGAACAAGCACCTATATATTAAGTGGGTTGGGCATCTTCATCCTGTCAAGGGCAGCTGATTTCTATTCTTTAGATGACATAAAGCCATACACTGACTCAGTCATCTCTTCCAAAAATTTGAACAATGAAAGTGCTAGACCAGCAACATGACAAACTGGACCTGAGAAACAGATTCAGATTTTGCATATTGGCACTGTGGACAAGAGTTAAAAATCCCATGACTGTAACAGTAAAAGGCTTTGTTGCTATGACATTCATTTTCTGTTCACCAACAATGTGGTATACAGCACCAAGTAGCAAGTAAAGCAAAAGCAGCTGCTGGGAAAGCTTTCTGGAAACCTGAGTGCATGATGATGAAACCTGTCTCATCAAGGAGACAAAAACCAGCAAAATGGACTGGCACGGCTGACCACCACAAAAAATGTGGAGACAGGAACAGTTTGACTCTTTCACTATTTAAGGACAGAGGAACAGTGGAAGCATGGGGCAAAGCTTACTTAGGCACCTAAATTTGACACAGCTGTGGGGATGTAAACGTGAATCCTCCAAAGGCCTTAGTTATCTCTGAACAAGCAGATGTAGATTTAAAGACACATTGTGCAAAGATCATAAGCCATCCCAAATGGAATTTTGTCTTTCAAAGCAAAGAGATATTGATTGATTGATTGATTGATTGATTGATTGATTGATTGAGAGAAAGAGAGAGAGTGAGAGAGAGAGGAAAGGTAGGTCTATGAGGAAAAAAAAAGTTTCAGAATGTTTCCAGAAGGAGCATTAACAAAACATTTCTTTGTCTCAAGCATGCAGCAGTTGAAAGAAATTGAAGCGCATACAGCAAATGCTGTATTTTAACACTTCTTTGTTCATTAATATCCTAGGTGGCAAGAAACCACTGAGGATACCATTCCCTGCCTTTCACAACAGTAATACAATGGAACAGTGATAATACCAGGTTGCATAATGCAACTATTAGCAATAACCCCCAGTAGTTACTTCATGAGCTGCCTAAGACTTTTATGCATTTCTCATAACAAGTTCAACTGTGCTATTTGTGGAACAGAAAGCCTATTCCAGTTCATGGTTTGCCTGAAATCATCACATTTCATTAATGACTGGTTCTACAATCTAAGTGCAACGTTTATATTGATAATCCACAAATTATCAAGTCCAAAGTCCTCCAATGGAGTTAGATGCCTCCGTTTAGATGTTTGATTTTTTAAAAAATAAACTAACTTGCTTTTATTTCATTTCAGTGCCTTTCATTTAAATGTCTCATTACAACTTTCATTGGCCCCAAAAGCACTACTGAAGAAACAATCTCTTAAAATTAAAGCAATTCAACTGAACTTGGAAAGCTCTTCCACAGAATTTTCCAGGTACAAACCATAGAACAACTATGGATATACTTCAAGTTTGACAGCCTTTGCCAACGTTCTGTCATGATAAATTAAAAATAAATATGAACATGCAAATAGATACCCTGCACTATTAAAAACACAAAGTCCAAAATCCATAAGTGAAAACGTATTTTCATAAATAATCATACTACTTGTCATGTGGTTGGTTAGAAATTTATGTAATTCATCCGATGATGTTTCAAATGTACAAAACTTAAGTTTCAGGTAAATGGTGAGTGATACTGAGCGCAGTGGCTGTCTTTATTACCAAGTAGCACACTATAGTAATGGTGGACCTGTACAGTGAACAATTTGATTTAAAGGACACTTATTATCCCAGATACTTGGATAATACTTTGGACTAACACTCCAGTCTCAAAGACTGAGGGCTCTTTTCTGGCTGGAGTGCATCCAGCACATTCCTGCAGTGCATCTTCCAGATTATTTTGTTCAAAATGAATCTAGTCCAGGTCACTCCCCAGAATCACTCCAGAAAGTAAAATAAAGCAGGGGTGAACAGGAGGTTCATTTCAAAACTTCATTGCTGATCCAAATGAAAATATTACCATAGACATACTCAATTGCTGGATGCTGCTTATTAGGAAAAAAAAAAAAAGTGTTTAAAGCAAAGAGAAATCTAACTTCTGAAGGTCTGGAATGGAATTTGAGAAGAATGATTGTGATGTAAAACTAGCCTATGAGATGGAACGAAAATATTTCAAATTTGATGCAAGATCTTTACAGTCACCTCTGTGAAATACAAGTCTATCACACTCATGTGGACATGAATCACTTTACTGGAACTGCATGCACATGAAACTGAAAGAAGAAGTCTATTATTATGACTAGCTCGAGTTAGACATTTGTGAAAGTTTCAGGCATTCTAGTCAGTAACGTTCAATTTAGTGCTGACAGAAAACTATAAAACAAATTAACACTAAACTCTAGTCAGATTGAAAGCGGAAGCACAAATAGAGCAAGAATTTGGTACATTTGAGCAATTTGAGTGTATGGGTTAACCGTTAAAATAAAAATCCATTACTCATAACACTGAGGCACTGCTAGCAAAGTGCAACAATTATGGTGATAGTAATAGCTGTTGCCTCAAGAATTTCCAGACATTCCCACTGTGAGTCTTCTGTCATCCATGTCTCATCTAGTGCTGTAGCACTCCTTGTCATGAGAACAGTAAAGCACACAAATATTAAGGGGGTTGAAACATGCTGTTGAAGAGGAGCACGTGTTGAGTGCTTTTATGAATGGAAGTTCTGAATGAACTAATGTGTATGGTTTCTTCAGACACCAAAGTAGATTGTATCTCCATCCAGCAACAGTGATATGATTTGCACCGGGAAGAGTGGCCACTTACAGAATTTGACCCCTATTTCTACTAGACTTCACTATCCACTCCACCAAAAGATATATTTATAGATGGCAGTCCAACATTTTCTAAATGTTGTCTGATTCTCTAAATATAGTTCCATGTTTGTTGAACTTCTCTCTTGCATTCTTTGGTTTATTCAAATGCAGAGGATTTAATGGAAAAAGTCTACCCATATTGCTTGGAATTACTGCCCGAGTAATAATCCTGACATGACCTCTAACTTGCAAAATATTTTCCTTAAAGCAGAGAGGCTGATGGTCACAAATTGTCACATTCCTTGTTTAGGGACATTGAATTATTTCGGTACGTGCCACTGCAGAAAATACTTGACCACAGTCAAATTACAGGAGTATAGACATGACACTATTCACTCTGATTATATTGCATGGCACACAGGTAGAAGTAGTCATAATTTGATTCCAAGGAGCTCAGGAAAGCAGAGACAGTATGAGCAGGATCTCGAACAACAGTCCACAACTAGACTTAGGCTTTTGGAAGGATGTGGCAAAAAGTGGGACATTTGCAGAAATTAGGTTAAATCTTTCTTCCTCTCTCAGCAGCAGACTCTGCACAGATAATAGTCTAAAGACTGAAATGAGTTGCTACAAAAGAAGACACTGATTAAATCAACTCTCTCTCAGCACACTAATTGTGGAAGGGCAAAATCCAATAATCTGACAAATAGTTATTTATGCATTAATTCAAAAACGAAGCAAAGAATCACAGTGAGAGCAGGGATGTTGAGAGAATATTGGTTAAAGCAATGTAAGAAAATTCTTCTGAGTTGCAGAAGCCAGAGCATGACACATCTTTAGGCCAAAGTACTTCTCAACCCAGTTTTATCATCTCCAGAACTTATGTAAATCCCCCCATCTGCCTGAAGTTTTATTTCTTCTGTTTTGTTTTTGTTTGTTTGTTTGTTTTCCTTAGATTGTAGGATAGCTATTAGTTGAATATTCATAATTCAGTTGAATTTACTTTTCCTTTTATGAAAGAGAAACAATTAGGTTTCATCATCTGAATGTTTATGATGGCAAGCAAAAGGAGCACTTTGAAGATCTGGATTTTTTGATGATACCTCAAAGAACTACCAGAGAGAACAAAAGACTGTTCTCATAATGTAAAGTATCTGTATCAGTTATAAAATATGCAAAGCATATTAAAGTATGTCATTAACAATCAAAATTATTTTTCACCAGAATGTGTTTAATACTTTGCTATACATACAGTATAAGCCTTTTTTTTTTTTTTGACTGAGGGAACTTTATTCCTAGGTGGACACAGATTTAAAGTATCTATTGTAAAGACAGAGAGTCATCAATTATATATTAAAAAATGAGTCTAAGTAAATTAATAGTTATTTCAACTTACTACATATTTTTCCAAATACTTCTAACCTACTTCCAGAGGTAATGTGAATTTCAATCACAGCTGTTACACTTATCTCCAAATTCTACAGAAGTTGGTGTACTTTTGGATGTCCTGTGGGATGGTATAGAGAGGGTTGGAGGGTTTTGAAAGTCCCAGACATATTATCTTATATCTTTAGCCCTGGAATATCTGGACTACCTTACCCTGTAACTACACACTGCAAAGCTGACAACAGAAATGCTGGAATATAGACTGGAAATGTTATGAACTCACCTCTTCCTCTTTCCACCCCCATTTCCCCAACAGACTTATGCTAGAAAAAAGCATCAAATATCCACAGTTATCCTTAAATCTAAGTTCACTAGAATTCAAAAAAGTCTTTCTGCGAACTATGCATATGCTTTAAAATTGATCACGTGCCTTGAAAGGTGTGGCAAGTGAGCAATCTTGAATCAACACGTTATACTTGTTTGTACCTTAATGATCCCTGAAAAAGTAACTCCAAAATCCTTCACCTTGACAGCTGTGTGCTGTAATTGTGTCATTCAGACCTTCTGCACAGAGCTTGTCTGTGAGAAGACCAGCGTTCCCTTCCTTACTTTTCATAAAACAGAAAGGTGGGTATTGAAAAATCTTACATATGACTTTATTTCAGAGTAAAAACGTAATTCAAAGTGGGACTGTAAGAATAAGACTGCTTTCCAGGCTAGTTAGCTCACTGGCTTACAACTTCAATAACTTTGATGTATGGCCTACGCATAAAATTTAACCAGTGTGTCCACTTGATCACATGGCAGACAAAATCAACAGATTGAAAATAAACATGTATCACAGATACTGATTTTTTCTGGCAAAAACATGATTTTAACAGCTCAGTTCTGCATGCTTATCTTCTGTATCTAATCTTTTTTATTATTTTGTTTTACTGTTTAGAAGTTCTGAGTCATTCTCAGAACTTCTGAAAAAAAAAAAAAAAAAACAATTAGAGAAGTATAAGCCAATTTTATGTGTCTCCTTGCCAATTTATTTTTTATTTTTTAAAAACTTTGCTACAGATACTTTCTGGTTTCTCAAACAAGTCTTCAACTTTGATTTCACATAGTTATTGATTTTCCAAGTTACAAAAGCAGAGACTGCATCTTTAATCCACAATTGCACAACTATGCTCTCAGTATCTGCTAACAGTTAACCACATAGATATAAAGTTACAGTCTTTGAACAATCTTATTTGTCTGTTCTTCAGGGACTTTTAAAACTGCTCTCAGAATTGTGAAAAGCAAAGATGTAGCTCTAAATGCAAAAAATAATAATTAAAAAAAGTCTCATCTTCACAGACCAGAACTCAGTAGGCAAACACACTACCCTTTTTGAGGGTAACCTACAGTATACCTTTGTCAAACTTCTGTACATGAAGGTGATCAGAATATAAAGATATCTTGTGTAATTGCAAATTTCACATAACTGCACATCATTTAAAGAATTTATTGCTATGATGAATGAATGTACTTTAAAAAAAAAAAAAAAAAAAAACATTAGAACAGCAAATATAAAACAAGTTAATACTCTCAGAAACAGGTTTTAGGTGTAACATCAATGAGTGGCCTAAGAAAAACAGGGAAGTGACCTCCAACCTGAACAACACTCCTGCTCCAGGATCTACCTTTCTCAGTGTATTGCAAGACATGGAAAGAGAGAAGCTTTGCGGAGAAGAGCTCTTAAACACAAACACCAAGGCTGAGGAACAAGAAGGCAGTTTTTAAGGAGCAGCATCTGCCTCTCTGTATGACTGCAGTTTTTCAAGGAGTGAAACGCGGTGCTGACATCAGTGCATCTTTTTTCTTCTTGTTCTTCCTTTACACGTTTTCTACATAGGAATTTCTAGTTAAAACAATAAAGGCGTGGAAGTGAAAGTGTTACAGAGTTAGACCAACTAGGGGAGGCCAGGGGGGAGGGGAAAGAAGAGAGGGGTTAAAACCCACAAAACAAATCAGCAAATGTATCATTCAAATAAAAGGCGCAACAATTAGAGAGAAACTTTAAAGCAACTTACCTCGAGGGAGAGAGATCAAAGCGCTGCTTTCAGTCGGAGCTTGCTCTGGCCCTTCAGGCCCTGGAGGAAGAGGTTCTCCCACTTGGGACATCTGCCAGCTTTCTCACCGAGTCACGCAGAGCCTGCGCCCCCCTCCAACAAAACTAACACGCGACCCTGAAGGAACAAGCGAATGAAAGCACTCGTTAATCTATTTCACACGTTAAAAAAAAAAAACAAAAAAACTCGCGGCTCGGGGACGAGGGACCGAGCAGGAGGAGGAGAGGAGGAGGGACGGCAAATCTGAGCGGCAGCGACTCGGCGGGCACCGGGGAGCCGGGGGCGGCCCGGGGGGGTCCCGGGGCGGCGGCTGCGGAGCCCCCCGGCGGCTCTGAGCTCCCTCTCTCCGCCTCTTCTCCTGCTCCTCCGCGGTGCCCGGCCCTAATCTCAGCGCCCCGGCCGCCCGCAGGCTCCTCGGCTCCCCTCTCCCGGCCCGCAGGGTTGGGGGGGGGGGGGGGGGGGCGTCTTCCCCCCAAAACGTCCCCCCGACCCCCCGCAGTCCCCGGGGCGGAGGCGTGCTCGCACACACCCGCACTCGCCCCCGCTGTCCCCCCGCGGCCGCAGTCAGTCCTTTTCCATCATTTCCGGACGATGAAACATCCCGCTGCGGCTGGCGGCGGTGGTGCAGGTCCTGCCGCCCGCCAGCGCCGGGCCCGCGGGCTGGGCTGGGCTGGGCTGGGCTGGGGCTGCGGGAGAGCATTGCTGCCCCCCGCCCCCAGCCGGGCCTCCGGCCACGGAAAGTCCCCGAGGAGGCTGAAACCCGTCAGGCAGAACGAGGGAAAAAGGGAAAAAATAAAATAAAAATAAAAACACACCACCCTTGAAAGGCAGGCTTTCATGCCTGGACAGGGTTTGCAGCTGTAGCCTTTGGCAGAGGCACTGCTCGTGGGGCAACAGCTGGCGCAGAATTAATTGGGCCGCTGTGGTGGTTGTTTGCCTTCAACCAGTTGTGCCTTGGAATCTGGGTAGCCGGGCACGTGAAACGCTGCAGGCCTGCACTTTCCACCTTTCTCAGAGACCAGTTCCAGCCCAACCCAATGCCCTAGTGTACCTCCCCTGCCAACATATGGATGTGTACATTAAAAGGACTCTAAAGTGTGTGTACAAAATTATTCAAACGAAAGTGAAGGATAGAAGTGTTTTTCAAAAGTAATACCCTAGAGAGCAAACCACTTCCTCCACCAGCACCTGCCAAGCGACCTGACCTACCTGTGGTTTTTCTAGATAAGAAATACATTTCTTCCCCATTACAGGACTTGATTTGATTGTCAGTCTCTGTTCTTGCCCACACCATGCAACATTGCCATTACTGCTCATGTACACACTAGCGTCCATATGCTAAGTGCTTGACCTTGCTCATGCTACCACAACTTTGCACACCTCTCTAATAAAGTGTGTTCATGTTTACTCTGTAATTTCCTTAAAACTTAGAAACCAAATTTTTATTATGGTTGAGTAAATATGCTCTACTGGTATGTCCCATCATGGTGTGCAAACAGTTATCTTCTGGGAAGCTGAAACTAGGACTTAGAAACAGCCAAGTTATAAAACTACCTATGTCCTAACATAATAGAAAAGAACTAATGGATATTTATTTTGATACAAGTGCTAAGCAATGTGCTTAGGTATTAAAAGTAAAACTTCATTTCTTAAAGTTTAATATTTCCCAGCAATGCTTGCAAAACAACCAGTATAGAGTGTAAATACCTGAATAGGAGCCATTTCATATACGACACCACACACTTTGGGGCATCACCTGATTTCAACAGCCATCACTGTATAGCTTTATTATTGGTTACCACTGGTGTGAAAGAAGTGTGATGCAACTAATAAGACATGTTATGTACTTTTCTCTGAAAAATACAATCATTTTTAAGTATTTCAGTAAGCTGAGATGTTCTTTGGTACAACATAATATTTCTTTAAACCTTTTAATGATAAAATGGAAAAAATATGTGCTATGTTTGGAAGAAGCCAAGTAAAAATTCCATTTGGGGTACGCAAACTTGTTATTGTATTGCATAATAATAATATGGATATCAATACCTATGCTTCTCATCTAAGAAAACATTGCATAACTTTCCATAGCTCCAGCATACAACAGCTCCTTCTCTCCTCACTGCCCAGGGGGCAGAGCAATTGAGACTTAAGGTAGAAGGACTTACCTCAAACTCGAAAGTGAGTCAGTAGCAGAAGAGAGGTTATGACTCATACCCAACGGACAAGCTTGTATTTTTCCCTCTGAAACTGGAAGCACAGCACAGAAGAGTGGGAGGAGCAATAAGTTAGCCAACCACACCCTCCCTTCAAAACCTTTCATTGGGTAATACATATCGAACAGATACTATCCTTTTTTTTCCTTTTTTTTTTTTTTTTTTTAGGCGTGGTGTTTTTTGAACCTTATCTATGAAATACACTTGGTAACCTTCATGGTGTTTAGTTTATCTTCTTCAAAAAGATGATGGGATGAGCTCAGCCTGCCAAGGTTCAACTATGTAGATGCCTACATACAGTTTAAAACAACTAAATCAATGGAAGAGAAACTCCAGCTTATGTTGCCATATTGCAATTGATGATAGTGTGAGATAACCCCAACCAAGATCAGATAAAACAAGATAAGGGAATCTAGTATTAAAAAAAAAAAAAAAAGTGTGACTCATTGAAATAACATATTAAAAATATCGTGCAACACACTGCACTCTGTTTTAGAGTACACACTGTACTCTAAAAACCAAAAACTGTGATTACTGTAAAAAGATAAATCCAGATGTGGTCACTGTTAATGAGATACCACAGATAGGCAAAGTTCATTGGCATAGTACTGACATCCCAGCACAGCAAATCTAAAATAATTGTTTTATTCTTTTCCTTTAAAATACATATCATTCTAAAATGTTACTGATTTTTTTCAGGAACCAGGTTATAGGCTTTGTGCATATGTATTGCGATATAGTCTTCCATTGCTAGATCATAGCATCACACTTTCAGGTGTGCTCTTCTAGACCATAATGGCAGAATCAGGGATGGATGTGAAAGGGAACTCAAAACATTTATATATAAAAAAAAGCCTTAGACACAAGGTCATAACAGGGCAACCAATCCTTTCTATTCCAAGGAAATCCAGCTCCAAAGAGCACAGAGAGACAAAGAGTAGGATACCAAAATGAAATTAGAGGCATGCAGATTTAACTCCAGAAATGGAGTCAAGAAATGCAGAGAAGCAATTTTTTCCAGTAATGCTGCACATTGCCCTTTAGAGAAAGAAGTCTATATACTGTAAATGATTCTTGCCCAAGTCTAGTGGTTTTCTGCCATGGGATGGACTCTGTAGTGGAGAGGGAATATGAGGCTTAATTGCTGCTTTGCACTAGCTCAAATTGGCATTTGAGTATTAGACCTCATGTAAATCTGAATTTAAAATATGAAACACTATTTTTTTCTGTTTTAGTTTTCTGTTTATAGTGAACTATTTTATGTGAAATATTTTAAGACAGTGAAGATTTCATTAAAACTGATAAATTATAGAGTGAAACAATATAAAATATTCTAAGAAGAATTATTTCTGATGTAACTCTAATGAAGCCAAAGCAGTCACATGAAAGATGAGTTGAGCTCAACAAGCTTTATCCATCTTAGGGTGAAACACATCACACGGCATAGTTTATGGCAGTTTCAGCTATTGCTTAGCAAGCTCAAGCAAGTAGCTCACTCAGGCAGGTAATAGATCTCACCTGAAAAAGTAACAGATCATATATTGAGGCATGCAAAATGACGTTTCATCACAACAAAATGTCAACTAGTAATTCATTACATTCCTACAAATAACTCAGGAAGAAATATTCAATATACAACTAAGTGTGCTGGATTGTTATTATTAAGTCAATTTATTTGCATATATTTTTTTCAGTTACTCAACTTTTCACTCTGCATTTAATCTTACACCTTAATAAAAAACTTAAGTCTTCAGAATAAACTTGAAATTCAGCAGAAGTGAGTGTTTTAAACACTTCAAAGGTTATTCAGACTTTTTAGTGAATTCAAGATTATTTGGAATTTCTTTCAACATTAAAGATCAACTCAGCAAAGAGAAGAAATGGACAACAGCATCTCTTGTGTTAATGGAACAGGAAGTTTAAGTGAATATTGATTAACAATTATGGCTAGCAAAATACAAACGATTGCAACATGAAATATATAGAGACTTAGTAAATTTATTTTAAATTTGGGATAAAGATATCTTGCCTGAACCACAGTCATAATACCAGAGACTGTATTTAAAAGAAAACCAAGACAAATATTTCTGTTGCTTGTGGTTATTGGAGTTAGCAAGGCTCCTTTTGCTTCTGCAACCAAAGCAGTGTCTGGATCTGACATTCTACATTAGTATTTTATGCACATTCTTAACAATTGTGGGTATTTGTGAAATTGACATTACTTTTTCTCATCAGTATCAAACTAATTGCCAATATTAAATGAAGTTTGCAAAAACATTATGTATAGAATTCCACAAAAATAAAAATGTTTCTATATAAAATAAATAGTTACTCAAACATTCCCAAATAAAATTTTTTACACATAGAATAAATAATGCAGTGGAACAGAATACTGTATAATATTTTGCTATGTGATATCATGAAATCACATCCTAATTTCTTTACAAATTTTGTTAAATTTGTGAATTTTCGATATCAGTTCATAATGCACAGGTGCTGCTTTTGAGCTCTCAGTACACAATGAATGGGCATTAAAAATACTGTGCATTTTGTGTTATAGTTTCTTAATATAGAACTCTCTTAGTTACATATTGTGTTCCTAATACATATTCAGAGCATATCTTATAACAGCTCCTTTGGAACCTCTAGCATGTATGCTGTGAATGTGTATTAACAGCAGAATGCATTTGCATATTATGAGTCCATAATACTGAAAGCACAATCGAATCTTTGATAAAAGTAATTGTTCTACTTGCAAGAAGTTACTCATGCTTCTCACTCACAGCCATGCCACCTTGCAGTTATTTCTCTCCCAGGTCTTTACATCTTGAAAAGAAAGAAGGAAAAAAAAAAAAAAAAAAAAAAAGCCAGTACTACCACAATTCTATGAGTTATGTCTTTCTTAAAGGAAGATATTTCACAAGGCCTTTCTTTTCGACTCCTTGTATCTGCTAATCATAATGAAGATTTATTTTTTTATTATTATTATTATTTTAATTGCCTGAATATATGCTCCTGATTTTTCATTTTGGCATTCATATAAGTTACCAGACTAAGGTCCATTTGATGCTTATCCAAATAAGCCAAATGCTTATTTGGAGAGTAAGAGTAAAACACTGTTCACGGGAAAAAACAAGTATATAATAACAGAACCTCAGTCTGTTCCAGTGGTGTTTTTAACTATCCTGATTTGTGCGTGTGTGTGTTTGTGTATTTTGCCCAAAATAACTTTTACTTTTTTTCCCCTACATTGATAGATGAACATCCTGACAACCCATGTAAATAAAGATGGAAAAAGGCACTCTTAATTGCCTAAAACAGGGAAGTAAAGTAAAATCCTTCTGCTCAATTTCTTGCTGTCTTCCTTATCTAAATGAAAATACTGCAAACCTTGGGTCCAAGTCTCATATAATTCTATTCCTGTGTTCATGGGGTGGGGGTGCCCAGAAAGCAAAAGAAAAGCTAGGGAAGACTTGGCTTTTGCCTAATCCCTTTCATGTTCCTACAGACTAGCTGGAATAACCAGAAAGACTCTAGATCTACATCATTTCAAGGACTTCACTATGACTATATTGACAAATAATAGTTTTTAAATACAGTTATATTACTTCAATAAGTAGTACTGAGAGGTATTTTATAGATTTGATATTAGCAGAGACATTAGCTCCAGAAACTGTTCAGATAAGCATTTTGGTAATTAATGGCAAGTATAAACTGCCAACCATACAAGAACAAAATATTTATGCACCTGCAGATGAATATAATAACACCTCAGCTAAAATATTAATAAAATCAGAAAACACAAATTAGATTCAAAGAGTCCCCCATATGACTGGTACTTTTGGATCACATTTATGGGGATGCGGTCCTGCCCAGTGAATGATGGGCATGATTACATTTCCCATTATAATCTGTAATATCTGTCACATATCAGAGTGTGTGTAAGGGTGTGTGTACATAAAATCAGTGGAATTTTAGTGTTTTCCTTTAAAAGAAATGATCACATTTTAGCTTAGCGAGGGAGGCTATTACGGTGTACAAATTCCTTCATTTCTCTTTTTCCTTTTCCTGTGTTTTATTTCAACTGTTTTAAAGTATTAATGAAAATGCTATAAAAGTCATAATGTTAAAGTATAATTTTATTTAACATTGTTTTACACGTAAGAGCTATAAACAGGCTGTTGTAAACTTATACAAGCAGTTATCTTGAGGTCTGGGCTGTTTTTTTTCTTTTATGAATGTAAATAAAAGTAAGATGTACTCAGTTATTTTATAATTCTAACATGCTAGCTGCTCTGTCTCAGAGAATGTTTCAAGATATAAATGCCAGCAGTTTGCAAATTACCATGATCATCAACAAGCAAAAAAATATATATTAATAAAAGTAAAGTTCTGATAACTGTGCTCTACAGTCAAGTAAAATTTAGGCAATGACAACATGGCATCATTCACTGAAGGACCACTGGTTTTCCAGTCCTGGAACTCAGATTAGTACCCTAATTTCTGTCCAGTTTTGTTGTTTTAGTAAAATAAGAAAAAGAAAACAATTAAAAAACAGATTTTAAAATTCAGTATTACTAGGCCTATACTGAGATTGATCCAATCATTTTCACAGACTATTTAAACTTTCAAGCACACATTTATTGTGGGCTTGAAGAAGATTTGACACCTATTTTGCAGGCTAAAAGATACACTTTAAAATATATACTTGATATAATTTTAATTAATTTACACTGTAAATATAATTAAGGAGTAATTCAAGGGATATATTTTTTTCACAAATGCTATTGACATTTTTTTCTCAGCTATTCTTTCTGTCACTTGAGGAGGGAATATAAAGCTTTGCAGCCTACTCCATTTTCCTCCTACATCAGCATCAGTCTGCTCTGGGGCTGTGAATAGGAGCACTCATCCTGTGATCACCCTGCACACTCACTCCAAAACAATAACTGCTGTTGAGCAGAATTGTGTCTTGTCTCCTCATATTACCATTTTTAAATAATTCTGAAAAAGAGACATACAAAATTTAGAAAGAGGGTTTTAAAGTGCTCTCTCAAAACACCCTAGCCTCACCAAGGTGTCATTTTCTTGAGGGAAAAATACAATTTACATCTGGAAATTTCTGTAATGGAATACTCAAACCAATAGGAACTGTCTCCTAGTTGTCAGCAGCTAGGAGTTCCAAAACATACTCCTAGGTTAGAAATGAATGCCTGATGCTTTCCTGCCCAAAGTCCTTGTTTAGTCATTGACTAAAATGACAGTAAAACTAGGTAGCAAAGAAAGTCACTTCAACCCAGAAATGTGTCAAGTCCTATATTCAATAAGTACCTCCTTCTGCCAGCCATTATAATAGAATCAAATATACTAAGAATCATATATATGTGTAATAATAAAATACCCTCCACATTTTAAATAATTTGTGAGAACATACATTACTGTAGTACTTAAGTCTACTTATATGAGGAATTAGTACAGAAAAATCTTCAGAAGTATCTTAGTTATCAGAGATCAATTTTCTTTTTATAAAACTGAAGCTGGAAAGAGTAAGGAGAAACACAGAGGTATGTATTCTTTTTCCTTTATAATATCAAAACAACAACAAAAAAGCCCTTTTTGCATGATAACCACAGCTTTTAATATCTGGTCACACTTTAAATTCTTCTCTTATATGAGATTAGCTATGTCATGAGAAGTGGTGAATAATACTGACCAGTTCCTGTGACAAAAAAAAAAAAGGCTTTTTAAAATAAAGCAGAAGACATTTGGTCTTTTCTACTCAACATAAATGAGAGAACTTATAAACAGTGCAGTGAGTCTGGCCTCACAAAAGAAATCAGAATCTTGGCCCATGGCTACAGCAATCTGAAAAATAGTGTATTAACTTGCTTTGCCAAGAAATATACTGTTCAGCAATTTGGTAAAAGAAGGTGAAGGTTTTAGAAATACACAACAGAATTCTGTACATACACATTAATGTTTGTCTAAGTATCTGTCTAGACACCCATAGTTAACTACACTCACACTGTGCATGCGTAAAGGATATGCTACAGTAGACCATGAGATTATACATTTATCCTCATTTGTGAAGGTGGATGCCTAGAACTCATGAATGGAAAAAGATATATTATAAAGTATTTAATCCTAATCAATATTTATTAAAGGAGACAAAGTAACTGTAAGGCAAACCTACAGTACTTGAGAAAAAAAAAAAAAAAAAAAGAAAGCAGAAAGCTGGATTTCTTATCTTGCAATAGTTAATGAAGTTCTATGATTTATTTTAACCCTGAAGTGGGTTTCAAAAAACCCTAATTATATTAATGTACTAAAAGAAATACAATTGTCACTTAGTTTCATTAAGCATGACAGGTGACAGTTACAAAGATAAATGCTGAAACTTGTGAAAATTGCGAGTTCAGGTTGAAGTGACAATAATATGGTAGCAATGGGATGGAATTGGGCTGCTCACTGCATTAATCAATAATACAATTTATTTTTTAATGTATGAAGAATATTTAGTCTCATTAATTTATGACTAGGTTCTTTCTACTTAACTCTTCCTTTCAGTCTTCAGACTTTGCCTTCATCTTAAAACACTCTGGCTGTTTATAAATCCACAGCCAATCTCATAAAATATCACTGTTGGGAGAGAATCAGCTTTCTTCATGCCATGTGCAATTTGGCAGATTGGGAATATAACTGAATCAATTAAAGGGGATATAGCTCTATTAAGACTGGAAAAGTTGTACTATTGTCACCTGTGCTCTACTCTCTGCAAAATCAGAAAAGATTTAAACTTGTTCAGTTTATGATATCTCACTTATTTTCACAAAGCACAGGCTACACCTGCAATCATCTGGCAAACCCCAGATTTTTATTTCCAATTGCTAACTAAGTCAGTATTAAATTCAGATTATCACAGACAGTATTTGGGACTTGAACTGGGACTCAGAGGATCCTACCATAAAGTAATTTCTTTTCAACCTTATGACTCAAAACACAAACACACATGCACTCTGTGCTGCCTCACGCAGATGTGGTTAGCTTATATTGTACTTTGTGATAGCCCACATAGTTGAATTTTAGTACTTTGGGATAGGCAAGCAGTTAAAAACTTTAATTTCTAATATAGTTTGTGTGCAGTAGTAAGGCGTGTACAGTAGATTTTATGGATAGCTATCAACAAGAATGCTTACAACACCTAGTATTTGGGTTATTTTCTTTAAATATGGTTAAATTACATACATATGGTAATTGATACATAAATTTAAACTGCAAAAAAAGTCAACAAAACATCAATTTAAACAATCTCCTTTGCAGTACTATAGAATGAATACATGAAGGGTTTCAAGAGCAAACATTCAGTTCAGATTTGGAATACAAAATCCCTTCTAAGTAAAAATCTTGGTACTACTAAGTATCAGACAGTATTGAAAAATAGCCCTGTCAACAGGTCTAAACTTGTTCTTGACACTGTTATGGACAAGTAATAATGTAAACACTTTAATGCAAAATGTAAATAAATATATCGTTATGTCTAATGTAAATGAGCATGAACCTATAGGTAGACTTTTCTGCTAATATCATACATTTCTGCTCTGTGCACGTTGTATATCTAAGTTATAAGATATAAGATATATAAATCTAAGTTATGGGCTTGCAACTTATATTGTTCTTTACATCTCCTGTATATCTGGTTCATTATTATCATGACCCATCAAAATCCACCTGTAAATGGGTAATATCTCTTAAACTTATTAATCCTGTTTCATTAAGAGACAATGTTCATAGTGGAGGAGTATATGAGGCAATTTATGGCTTCTGAGGATGATTAAATGCTGAAATGGAGCCAAGGCATCTGATAATCACAGGAGCTATTTATTGCTAGAATATTCCAGCCACTTTTCCCATCAGCCAGTAAGAGAAGGACATTCAACAAACAACATTAAAACGACAGATTTTGCTGGGCAAATGAAACTTCGAAATGCTGTGATGCAACTGCATTGAAAGCCCCCACTTGTGTCCCATGAAGGACACAGTATATGTGAAGTATGTATAGGATTCAGAAGGAATACGATTACCTCCCTAAGAGCAGGGCTAAAGGCAAATAATTTTATGAGGGAGTTACCTGTGTAGAAATTGAGGGCTGAGACTGAAGTGAGAATATATGTTATTTAAGTCAGGATTTATGATTCATTTTCAAATTGCTACTGTAAATGAGTAACAATTATCATCTGCCAAACTGTCCTGTTAGCACATGTTGGAAGCAAGTCCAAAGCGGCTGCAATTCTCCAGTCTCCTGGGAATGAGCCTGTTTCAGTTATACCTCCAAAAATATGAATGAAGTAAGGAATGACGCCATAGGAAGAGGCCACTGTGGAATTAGGAGAAGGGAGGTTCTGCTGGAAAACCTTCATAAGAGCTTGGAGAGGAAGTTGGAGTTGAGGGCTTGGGGGATTTTTTTTATTTTTTTACTTTTTTAATTTTGTTAGTTAATGCTGTGAGTCACAAGTAAAAGGCCAATGCAGGGATACCAATCCATATTTATTTAGACAGTGAATACCAAGAGACTAAAATCATTCACAGAACCCATACAGTAATCTGCTATCCACAAAACAGCCATGTTTGGTTATTTCATGACTATTTTTGTTTTGTTTTGTTTTACAACTTATACAACTCTGTTTAAAGAAGCATAAAATTCAACCCCCTTTGAAATGTATAAAAAGGTGGAAATTCATTTACCCTCAGTGGAAATTAATAAAAAAAAAAAGTGGAAGGAAGATGCTGGAGAGTCAGGCAGGCAGCTTTGGAGGCTCTGTCCAAGTAGACTACACAGAAAGCAGGTGACATTTCTTCCAGGGATAAAATGGCATTTCCTTAACTGCTAGTCAGAAAATAAACATAAAATATTGGTACTTCTCACTGACCATTAGGCAGCAAAAGAAAAGAAGACCTCATTTACCCATTTTTTTGCCTTCAGTTTTCTGTCTTTCTCATTTTATATCAACTAGCAATGATCTGCATGGATAAAAAGGAGGAATTCTGAACTGCACAACATTCCTACCAGGTACTTTTTTAACAGCATCCTGGGAAAAACTGGAGGAGGACTACAATTGCAAAGTAAAATACGTGAGTACATTTATTTATAGCTGGTAGGTACCTAATTTTTTTCTCCCTAGGCAGTTTCAGGAAGGAGAGAAAACAGGCAGAGAAGCAGAAGAACACAAATTTACTTTTCATTTACCTTTGCTTATAGATGCTCTGTAATTTCACATGCAGTGAGAGGGTGGGATCAAGGAATTGCCATGTTGAGTCACTCCAGAGATCCATCCTGCTCTCTTAGAGGGTAGTCAACACCACATATTTCAGTCAAAAGTAGAAGTCAGCAATAAAAGTGTGGAATAATTCCTTCACAGCTACAATGGGTTCTAATACTAATTTACAATGAGCTGCTTTTTCTTTACCCCAGACATCAGACTTTATCTAGATTGTCCTAATGCATAAGTAGTTTATACAGTTCAAGCATTACATTCTGATCTTCACAAGCAAATGTATAAAACCTCACTCTAATGTGATGAGGAATTTCATTTATTTCTATAGAAATTGCTCAAGCCTCAGAATAAATATGTTCTACGGTCTCAGTGCACCCAAATTCTGAGTCCCAGCTGTGTTTCTTTAAACACAATTTATCCTGAATCTATTGGCTTTTTGTTTGTTTGTTTGTTTGTTTTTTAGTGCAGGAAACCTCAACTCTCTTCCAAAATCTACCACAAACTTTCACTGTCTTGGCAAGCAAACCAATATTTGCATACCTTCTTTTTGTTGTCTATGAAGTAAAGATGGCAGGACTTACTTCTCACAAAGGCTGTATTTATGCTTTTCACCTGAGATCTTTGGTTGGAAGGTACCAATTAATTCCAAACAGTAATTATTTGTTAAAAATCTTAAGATGAGAATCCAGGAAATTAGCAAATATACTTGGCAGTCATCTTCCACAGGATGATTTGCCTAGAGAAATTGTGGATGTCCCATCCCTGGGAGTGTCTAAAGCTTTGAGGATGGGCCTTTGAGCAACCTCGTCTGGTGGGAGGTGTCCCGGCCCATGGCAGGAGGGTTGGAACTGGGTGATCTTTAAGGTCCCTTCCAACCCAAACCATTCTATGATTCCTGATTCTATAATGTCAGAAGGCTCCATTAGGAGGCACCATCACTGGATTTTCACTTTTTTCTGACTTTTGGTGTTCATTTTTAGCCTGTCTGACCTGCAGCATTATTGACAGAGATCACTTTACCACTTCCAATTTTCTCAAAGAGTTAGAAAAGATGTGATGACAAAATAAAAGCTGCCACTGCAACAGTAGGATAGTTATCTGTGAAAGAATACTGGGCCACAGTTTCAGAACAATCTGACAACACTATTTAGAAGTTGACTGGCTTCTTGTTAAGGACATAACAAATCAGTTTGTTCATTCTTGGGATGATAATGCCATTTCACTGAAGTACAACTGAGTGCCTTTTACATTTTCTGTGCGCAGCAAAAAAACTCCATAACAATACTGTTGAGCCTTCTGAAATGAATACCTCTTGAAGCAATAAATCTGTTAAAGGAAAAATGGTTTCTGGGCACCAAGGCTATGTGTTTAAGGATTTGAACTTTCTTAATGCCTAAAACCTGGAAAAAAGTCCAGAAAGGACACCCAATTAGAAAGGTATTGACTCATCCTGACAAAGGGGAGGGGGAGGGAGGAAGGGAGGAAGGAGGGAAGAGATCAAGGCTCCCAACAAAAGACCTATTCAGTTATAACAGCTTGGCTGTGGAACCATTCCAGCATGCTTAAAAATACTTTATCCATTAGTTGGGAACTATTTTCTAAACGCCAGCTTGCTGCCCACATCTGACCACAACCAGGTCCCTTTTCACACTGAAGACAGCAAGGTTCACATTGTCAAAAGGAGCCTGCTGCCTCTTCTAGACCTTGTACAGGAGAGATGCGTTGTAAAGCAGAGGTGCCTTGTGTGAAACAAAAATGCCTGACCTCCAGCATGTATAGAGGGGAAGTACAATGCTGCTCAGTTCCTCCCAGGCTATTTTAAGAAAAGAGGACAAATGAATACAACATTTAACTAGAGTTTGCCTTGCACTGGAGAAAAAAGAAAAAAAAAAAAAAAGAAAAAAAAAAAAGAAAGAAAAGACTATGTTAGGTTAATTAAGTTATTAAAAATATGGTCATTTAATCCCTCCGTATACAATTTCAACAATAATCCTTTGCAATTTTATATTAGGCTGCTTTATATTAAGCTCCAATCATACACCTGAAGAAAATTATCAATCATTGCACAAATATTCTTATGTAGCAGCTGACAGATAAACATTTTTAATTACAAATAGTATATATTTGTTGAACAGCATGTTTTTTTAATCAAATGATTCTCTTCTAACACTTTCTTCCAATGTATAAAGTGATATAGCTGGAACTATTAATATTTTATGCTTGGTTTTGTGGATACAATTTCATATAAAAGCTTTTATTTATCCGAAATGTGACTGTTGCTATAAAGTTGGCATTTTCCTATTATTTTATTGCATATGTTTTCAGAGTTTAGTTTGAGGAAAATGAACGTCTGGTTTAATGTGTGTTTGTTTATCTTGATACATACGTTGCATCCTTATGTTAGCTTGCACTGATATTCTAGAGAAGACGCTGGGAAAATATTGCGCTGTTGATCTTCTCGCCAAAGTATCAGCTTTTCTAAATGTGTCAGTCAGCTACTTCAAAAAGTACTCTGTATTAGAATATATGCTCATTCAACCTCTTGCAGGGATCATCCTTGTAACCTTCTCTCATGTGGATATTCTTAATAATATCAGCCCTATGTAAATGCAAAAAAAGCTACATCTATACGCACAGCATGTGTTTCAAGTAAAAATTCAGTGAACAAATACTTAAGTTCTTAAAACAAAACATTCAATAATTTATATTTGTTTAGAGTTTAGATCTAGTGAAATAATGTTTGCAAGAATTCCTTGTTTGCTTACCTTACTATAATTATTTTCAAGACAAGATGGAGAAGCAGTGAAGAAAGTGGGCATTGTAAATAATATAGAACATATTCATGTGTCCAGTTGCACAGAAATACGGTTTTATTGTACAGATCTCAGTGAGTGCACAAGAGCTGCCTTTTTAGTTTCCTGAGACACGATAGCTATTAACCTTGGTTTGCAGGTACCTTGAAATATTTATGAATAATACAATACAGATTCAAAAATATAATCTCCTTTTATGAATACTGGAACATTGTAACCCAGTTCTTCAGAAGGCCTGAGAAAAATGGCAGGGCAAGATCAAACATTTGTTTACATCTCACCTCCAACAAAATATAATTTTACTTTGGCTGACCTTTAAGTAGATGTAACAATTATGTAACAAAGTAAAGTGCAAGACAAACAGAGAAAGGGAGACCACAAGTCATGCAATCCAGAATATACTAGAAACAAAATCTAGTTACTGTTTTATCATGAGAAATGCTAAGTTTTATGTGTAATGCTGGACTTGTAAATGTTTCTAATTTAATGTGGAAACATATCCAGATTTTAATAACTCATTTCATTTTCTAGGCTACATCAAAGAGTGAGATGACCTCAATGCAATACCAGGAATGAAAAGAATTCCTGAATTCTGACCCCAGCTGCAGCCTGCTTTCAAAAGCCTTCCTGCCATTGCCTGCCTTCTGGCTTCTCATAAGCTGGGTGTTGTCTTTTTTATTATTATTATTTATTTAAGGGCAGTGTTTACCTACTGCATAGGAACATGGTGAAGATTAATTCATGTGTCATGTGAAATATGATATGTGCTTGGAAACAGATCTCGGTGCTGGAAGTGCAAAGGGCAGTTACGGTACTGTTAGCAAACCATCCAGAAGAAAGTGCCTGGTTGGCTCTGTTGACTTTAAACTCCTTGCTCTGACACTCAGAAGAGATATAAGGGTAGAAAAGAAGGGGTCTCAGGGACTGGCTCATCTTTCAAAACCAGAGTGGAAAGTGCTCTGTGGTCCTCAGCAAAACTGGTGCAGACTGCTTCCATGTCCGTACTGCAGGTCAGGTGTTAAGCCTTGCATAAACTTCTCTCATTCATGCCTAGGCTTCGCTGCCAAAAGTACTTTCAGCTGAGGTTGGAGCTTACCCTACGTGCATAGTGGATAATTAGATAACTTGGAGCCTCAAGCAAAACAGAGTGATCAGCTTGGCTACATTGATATAACCTATATATCATGTTCCACTTGATTACTTGTGGGGCTGGTGCAATCCTTAAAGAAAGACCCTGGCACCTCAAACCTGAACAGTCTTATGCTATAGCTTAGCACAGCAAAAACTAGTTATTAATAACAATATAATACTTTTACAACACTCCACTAAAAAAAAAAAAAAAAAAAAAAAATATTGCTATTATTTGGGTAGAGTAGTTCCATCAGTATTGTGAAAATCAAGGTACATTTGCACGTCTTAATAACTTAAATAAACATGACTGCAAAGAAAACCATATCCAATACTACATGAGACACAATTAAACAGTTGTTAATTCTGTTTATAGGAATATTAGAATGTCACATCATTGAATTATATATAAGAATGTTCGCTTAATAGAAGACAAATACAAGTAGAGAATAAAATAGACCACTCATCTCTGTAACAGGTAACATGAAGTTCAAACTAGCTTGTTATCCTGTCTCTCACATTAGCCAGCAGCAGATGCCTATGCAAAAAATAAAAATAAATATTATTTCCTGAGTCTATTCTGCCAGGCCACAAAAACTTGCAGCTCAGAACTAACTGAACTAGATAATTCTTTGTATTCAACAGCCTTTTTGAATAGTTCATGGGTTTTTCCTACCAATTCTTTTTCAAGAATCAACTTTTAGCCCCAAAAATGTCCTGTAGTAACTTAATTGCATGAAAACCTATTTCTATTTTGTTTTGAAATTGCCACATTCTAATTTCATCTGATAGATGTTTGTTCTGTCTAGAAAAGACAGTGCACAGTCAGTCCCTGTTTAATGCTCGATCATCGATAAGCTCGATGATTTTATGCTGTTACATCCCTCCTCCCTTGTCTTTTTTTCTAGTCTTAAGATTCTTATGATTTTTAATTAAACATCATATTGAAACTATTTCATACTTTTGATCATTCTTGTGACCTTCTCTGTATCTTTTCGACTAGGGGAGAGAGTGAGGGTGAAGTGACCAGAAGTATTTACAGTGTTTGAGATGTGGGCACACTGTGAAATTACAGAGAAGTGTAATGATATTTTCCATTTTGAGTTGACATTTTCATAGAGCTATTTCTCTACAGTTATCCACTATTTATAATTGGAAGACCTCATTCCTGGGTGACAAGCTGTGTATGTTAAGTTAGGATTTATATATAATTAACATTGAGGTTAGTTTTTTCCCCCAGACATCATATTTATTTACATTTCTTTTCACTTGCTTTTTTATTACCAAATATTATGTTCTGCAACTCTTCCCAGTTGGTCCTCATCTTTCCTGTCCTGAATAACCTTATAATACCAAAAAATGTTGTTGTCTTCACCCACCTTTCCACCTCATTTTTTACTATGTTGAGGAGGACAGATTTAGCGCATGCTTTTGTAGGTCTCCGCAAGTAGCCTCCCTCAACAGAGAAAAAAAAAAAAAAAAAAAAAAAAAAAAAAAAAGACTATGAGCTTACATTTTTTCTTTCTGTTTTGAGCAATTATTCATCCATTGAAAGACCTTCTATCTTACTCAGTGGCACTATTGTCTGCTTCACAGATCCTTAATAAGGAACATTGTAGAAAGCCTTTTGGAACTGCTTTGGCAACTAGGTTACTCTTGTCTATCTGATTGCTCACACTTCATCCATTCTCAATTTTTTGTGTGTGACTTCTCCTTTCATAAACCGCATTGCTTTCCCTTATAAAACATATATTTACATGCCTGCTAATTATGTTCTATTCTGTTTGTATTTGCCCAGTTCACATGGGAACAGGTACTTTCTTTGATCCTCCCTGGATTTTTTATTTATTTATTTTTAAATCAGCATCACATATGCACCTTCCATTCCTGAATTATCAAAACAGTTTAAAGCAAAAGATGTACGTGCTATAGTAAATTATTGGGCTTCCTCATACCTAAGCTACTCTAAAGTTCTTGATTTCATAAATGATAAGTTATCTTTTAATCTTGATTTTGTAACTTTTTTTTTTTTCTATGAAGTATTTTGTAGAAACAGGTGTCAGAACCCCTTGGGAAATGGACCCAAGTGTCTCCACAGTAAATACTGGTACAGAAAAATGCTTGTAGCTTCCCCTACCGCTTCATCTTCCTTAAATCTTTTTTGCATACTTTGATTATCTGTCTCTACAAACTCATTTCCTTCTTGCAAACTTCTTGGGTTTTGTGTTTTTGGGTGGAAAAAAAAAATAAAAAATTTCCCTTTCTGCCTTTTGCAAGTTTTTCATTAATTCATGTTTCATATTTTCCCCTTTTGGCTGTCCTTTGCAGTCTTTTTTCTTTGAGGAGTTTCTTCATTCCCATGTAGTTCACTTTTCAAAATTAATGGGATTTTTGGCTTTGTTTTTCTGACAATGATTTTGAAATTAAATACGTTATGACCATGCTAAGCTTCCTGTATGGATTGCAAACCAAACTTAAAAAAATAAAGCCTGGTATAGCTTTTCTTGCAATAAATTTTACATTAAGACCTTTTATATTAATGCAGGGGAAATGAATTGAACTCCTGATGTCTGTAGAAAAGTGCACAGTACAGAGCATAAGGATAGCAATCTGGAATTAAATGTTTTTCTTCATCATCCCAAAGCTAGACAATAACAGTAGCCAAAAACATTATGACCTAGCTACACAACAGCTGTAGCCCACAGCAGCTGGACCCTGTTCCATGCCTATTGCTGGGCTGAAGACCACTGTCAGCACCAGTTTTAAGATTGGTCCCACAGCAAGCACTGGGATATTGCCTCACATGGCTACACATTCACCTCTTGCCCAGAGCTTCATTTCTTTTTGAAACCTTCCTCTGATTTGTATTGTCTTGCTGCAGTATGACCAGTGAGGTCATTGTGTAGTCCCATTGTGTGGTGGTGAAGGGCTGTGGCAGGAAAAGCCCCTGTATAGAGCTGCTTGCTGAGGTGATGGACCCTGGACACCTGGTGCAGAAGAGATGGTTAAGAAAAACAGGGCAACATGTTAAGGCCACAGCTTTTATATCAGACCTTCCATGAGCAACTGATGGCAGCCAACCTGCAGACCAGATGTCAAGAGGATCCTTCAACCCAGAACACTGTACAGGGCCTCTGAGCCCCACAGATGTGGCCCTAGACTACCTGAAGGGAAAAAAATAAAAAAAAAAATAAAAAAATAAAGAAATCAAATACAACAGGCAACAGCAGATAGAAAGATAAAATTGGGATAAGTCTGTCAAAAATGACATTTAAAATGGACAGAGATGGCAAATGATTTTTATACATAGAACCACAGAATCTTAGAATCATTAAGGTTGGAAGAGACCTTCGATATCATCTGGTCCAACCATCACCCTACCACCAATACCACCCACTAAACCGTGTCCCTAAGCACCAGGTCCAACATTTCCTTGAATACCTCCAGGGATGGTGACACCACCACTTACAGATTAGTTAAGAAAAAGAAAGGGATGCTACCGTATGGTCAGTAGATGACTTAGTGATAAATTTTATTCATTTAATCAGACAGAGTTTGAACACAGAAGTTTGGATAATGTGATAGCTTTACCCAGTGCTGCAAAGTCACTCCATATTTAGGAGGGCTGCCAGAGAACAGTCCAGAATTCAGTCAATCAAGTAGAGTGTGTTTAACATTTGGCTTAGAGTTTGAAGGATCCCAGCCAGATCTGCAACAGTAGGCTCTCAGTGGCTTATCATTGTGGCTGTTACCTAGAGCATTTGTAGTCTCAATCAGTTGTTAATGCTTCTCTTGTAAGATTATAAAATAATTGCAAATAGCTCAGATTAGGAGGTGTGAATGTCACTTAAAGCTCATTTCTATTTCATATGCTTTCCAGCATTCTCTGTAGGCAGCAGATGAGGGGCTGCAGAAAAATGGGAGCAGAGAAACAAACAATAATAACAAGCACTAATCAGAGTGTAATAATCTTTTAAGTCGCACTTATGTTAAAAGGTAATCACTGACATTCACACAGCACTGAATAAGCAGCATTTCATATAGACTTCATAACTCCAAAATGAAAATAAAGTCTTAGAATTCCTAAAAGACATTAGCAACCAAATATGAAGAAAAACGGTTAGTTCTCTAGTTTTAGTACTGGCTTCTAGAGTTCTGCATTTTCTCGGTTATGACATAAGATCCTGTGCAAGCTTAAAATAACATTTTGCATGAGTTCTATATTAACATTGTGCTTGGGTATACCTCGTCAATTGTGATACTGCAGCAGACAGGTATCCATGAGGTCAGCAATATTGAGACGTGAGCATCTTTGGACATATTTGAAAGCAGTCATAGGTGACTAGGTAACTTAGATTGTGGACACTCCTATTAAAAATAATATAAGTACCACCCTGATTTGATGGCAGAGGAGGGAACGGTTTCATGACAAAAAGTCTTGAGAGGTGACACCAACAAGAGCAGTTGTCATGCTCATCTCCACTACTGCAGTGGCAGTGGGGACAAGCCAGGCTTGTCCCATATAGGAGGACAACTATTGCCACATCCTTCATACGTGAGCCTGTGACCTGAGAGGGCTTTCAAAACAGAGACGTAGTTAGGCACCTAGATATGAGGATCTAACCAGCAGTCCTTCCAAGTCTCACTTTTCATGTTTGTAAAATACAGTAGTAATACCTGCTTCACCAGTGTATGCAAACATTCATTTCCAGTTCATATGAAGTACTTTGAGATCCTTGAAGAAAGAATGTTGTTGAGGCAGGTTTGTTTATTATTATTATTATTATTATTGTTATTGTTATTGTTATTATTATTATTATTATTATTTCTGTATCAAACACACACGCACACACACACACACACACACACACAAAAGGATTATATTCTTCTGGGTACTGTTAAGATTTCTCCAAAAATCTGAGTTGTCTGACTAGCATAAATGAATAGCAAAAACTCAAGACTAATTCCAAATATAGACAAAGAGTATTTTTTTAAATATAACTAAAGTAGAAAGCAAATAATATTTCAAATCCCTACTTTAATTTATGCATTTTTATATACATGCACAATAAAAAAATATATATACATTATACACACACATAAGAATAATGTATATGTCCTAGCTACTTGAAAGCCTTTAGCTTGTAAAACAAATTGTACCTACAATATGATACTAAATACAAATTTTTATATTTATTTGATTTATTTTATATTTATTTGATTAAAATACAAAATATTATTTGGAGTTTAAAATATAATAAGTAACTGAAAGAGAAAATATCCAGTAAATTATTCATATATTTACCTTGTTTGATCACGTAATCTTTGCATTCACAAATATGGTAAGCAAGAAATGTGGACTTTAAAATCAACAACGTAGTAATGTGAAAAAGTGGAATAGTAGTTTTTCAGTGATAATAACATTAGGGATATGAGATTCTTACACAAATATACACAAATATGATCTTTAAAATGGCCTCTATCAGCCTAAAAAATGGACAATATCATGAAACTTGTTAAAGCCAAGGTGAACTGTGGCACCACATCCAAATGCAGAAAAAGACAATCACATTTTTCGACATTTCTATAGCTGATGGCATTGAAATGTCAGCAAAGCTCAAAGCAAAGGTACACAATAAATTTGATATTACACCACATGTTTGATTAAGCCCAAGGGTGAAATTGTAACCTGCAATTTTATTCTGAGTCAGTAGATTTCTGACACATTTTGATTTTTAACAAAGGGAAACTCAGTCTTAAGGCTTCAGAGAATTCAGAAGGACTGTCATTGTTTTACTCAGACTCTCCTAGAAACTGGTCTTTACAAGACCAGTGGACACAAATACATTAAAAAATGTTATTGTAAAAATTGTTCTCAAGGAATGGTTTAAACTCAAAACAGAGATTATTAATTAATGGTAAAAGTGTGAGGAAACACTATAACTTTCATTAGAAAACAGTGCTGGTATTTTTTGCTTCAGATTTTCAATACATTAAAAATAGAGATATAGCTGAAGTCATTAGTGTTTAAAATGAAAGAGTGTTCTCTATAAAAATCTCCAGGAATTTCTGATCATACTTATTTTTAAAAATCAATTTATGCTCGTTATAAAGCAGAGGATAATTCCAATAACAGTAGGAAGAAAAAAAAAAAAAAAAAACAAAAAACAAACAAACAAAAAAAAACTTCTGCCTCATGATGAAGACTTAGGGAAACTGTATAGGTTATTGTGACAGGTTTCAGGGAAGAAACGCTTGACTACAGATGAAAGAAATACAAATTGTGAAATCCGCTTTGGTTTATGACCATGGAGCATGGTAATTAACTGACACATATTCGAACACTTTTAAAGAAATAGCCTATTCAAAAGTCAGGCATTGTTTTTGTTGTTTCCTAATTTTTATCACACTGCTGGATCGCTCAGAAGTGATGCTGTCAAAGCAGCAGTCAAGGACCGAAGTAATTGGAACTGCTGGGTGAAAAGACAAGCTCCGTACAGGAATTTCCTGCCACTCTGGTGACTGTGACAGAAAAGCTCTGAAAATGCCGGTAGAGATTTAGAATGATGAATAGCTGCTACAGTTACTGAGAAAACTTGGAAGTTTGATTTTGTTTTATTTGTTGAAATATTACCAAAGAAGGCTTGAAGCCTGTGACTTGTAAAATGTGACTCCAGAATGACCTCTGACAGTTGGGGTTGCTGTGGATGTTATGCTTCTATTTATCTGTGAATATTGTCACGTCCTTTGTCTCATTTCTCAAAATAAAAGCACAAACTTTGTCTCACTGTTTGTCATTATTTATACACTACAAGGTCAGTTCTTTTAGTTTGAGGCCTCCTAATTTTCCTGACACTGTTTTTTGGGGCTGTCTTTTCAACCGTTCTTGATAATTATCCCTGTATTCCATTCTCCAGTCTTCAGAGGTAAACTAACAAGGCTATGTCCACGTAATGGACTTCAAAGTAAATTGTTGCAATGTTGAACCTAATTACCTTGCTGCTTGGTGGAATCTGTAACCCTGTGACATGCACACAGGCTCCTGTTGCCTTGAAACCCTCAAAGAAATAAGCTTGTGAGAGTAAGATTCACAGAAGACAGGTTAATGCCACAAAATAAGAAATGTCAATATGGACATCTGTCAGCACTCCCAGGCAGAGAACCACCCATGAACACTGAAGCCTTTTCCTGTCAGGATTCTCAGATGTGAGCCCTGTTCTGATTTTAGGTGCTTAACAGTGGTTAAGTGAGACCTGAAGATACTTATGTGATTAGATGTAAGATGCGAAAAGATTAATCTGTGAAATCTTCAAGAATTTAATTGTTGGCCTGTTGACACCATCAGGACCATGGCTGTGATGTACAGGAATGTGTGTCATGTATTTTATAGATAACACCTTCGACACCCACAGCCTTACAGCAATAGCTTTCAAGACCTAATTTTTGACCTGAAAACATTAAGTGGTTGCAAGTTACTTGAAGGCTTATATATGATTTCATCAACATGAATTTAAATGCAGTAGTAGGGCCTCATGACTTATTTGGAGAGCATCTTCTGGAAGCATTAAAACTTAGAAGTGGTGAAAAATCTATTGGTATTGAAAGAGTGTTTGCTAGACACTCTTAGATATAAAGTCAACACTCAGAATAAGTGCTGAAACAATTTTATTTTGTATATGATTTTTCAAGATAGCCACTAAACATTGCATGAAGCAGACAAAATGAAAGCAATAATCTTCAAAGCCTAACACCACATCCTTTTCCTTCCTGGCATAAGTACAAAAACACAAGCTAAAGGAAGATAACTTCTTACTGAATGAAACAGCTTTCACAGGATCTAAACTGCTTTCCTCCCTTCTGCTAAAGTCTCTTTAAAAAACAGGAATAAACTAATCTGAGGGGGCAGGGGGCTGGGGGAGGAGAAGGACTCCAGGAAACATAATACTCAAAGAAATAGATACATTACATGGAAAATGTAAACTTCTTGTTATATTTGAACATAACACTGTTTTTCGTAACTTCTTTCTAAGAATTTCTGGTAGTTGAACATCCCAAAGGGAGAGTTCACTTCAAAGTTGTAAATACAAATACATATAATTTATAACATTAATTGTCAAACATGTAGGCTTTCACTTTGTCTTAATTGTAAAATACAGAACTCCACAAAAATATATACTTTTCACTAACCAGTAGCAAAATGAACTTGCAGACCTCTAAAATACTTTTATTCTCATTTCTCTTATTTCTTTTGTGCTATTCACATAGCATTGATTTTCCTATACAAATTTTCTTTTCCAACCCTACTTGTAAGTATTAGACAGTATTCCCATTACTTTTTTAAAATGAACTTTTATAAGACTAGAGTAAGTCTCAAAAATTATCTAATAAGAAAAAGTAGCTACAGATATCCATAGAATCAACACTCACTACTATCACAAAAAAAAAAAAAAAAAAAAAAAAAAAAAAAAAAGCCTAAAAAATATTGATTAGAAAATCCTTTTTACATTTAGGATGCAGTAGGTATCGAGAAGAGGTGAATTGAAGAGTCAGTGTACCACTACTCCCAGAATATTTTCAGTGTGCAGAGCTACTTATCAAAACACCAAATAAACAGCTGAAGACAGAACACATTTAAATACCAGCCTGATGGTATTCAAACTACTAGACAGGGTTTGTGAATAACCTCACACCTTTACTATTACTTTCTTTGAGACCCATGCCATCACTCTTACCAATGATCCCCAAATGACTCCGTGTTTTTTTCTGAGTGTTCTGTCTTGAAATCACACAGAACAATCCTTTTCAAACCTTGGAAGGGTTACTGATAACAGAAATAATGCAAATGTCTCACTGTAAGCAAATTTTTAAGCAATACACACATGTGTAACAATCCCTTTGTCCTTGCCCAGTCTGACAGACTACCTAGGATTAAAATAACGTCATGGTCAGTCTAGTCCTTCTTTCTGCTCTTGGCCCACTGGAGCTGCTTTTTGGAAAGAAGGAGTCACAAAACATCCTGGTACTCTTAATAAGGTAATCCTCTTTGACCAGTGGAAGAACAATAGTTGGTTTTCCATTACATTCATATAAGGTCTGTAAGTTATTAAAAATGCTCTAAGGCATGCAAATCCCAGGAGAAGTGCCAATTTAAGGGAATATAAGGGAATATCATTTATATTATGCCTATTTAAAATATGTTCACAGAACATTAAAGTTGAACAGCCAGTGTTTCAGACTGGATTCACATATTAGGGTATACCAGAAGAAAGGTTATGCACCAAATTTCATATATATCTCTATGTCCTTGGCTACTTGACCATACATTATTTTCCACTTCACGGAACATCATCTAGACCGTATGTGGAGCCTTTAGACCACCAACAAAAAGTTGCTTGCCAGTAGTAAGGTGAGCTATGGAACAAGAGTGAAATGTAGGTCAATTCTCATCTGTCTTCCAGGAACAAGTTGATCTACTGTCTACAGCTTCTGTTAGCTAATAAAGCACAGCATATTGATTTGGCGCATTCATTCTGAAATGTGTTATGCTTACATGGAAGTCTTGGCTCTTTCATATTGGAAATCAGCATTTTACTCTTTCTACTAGATCCCAATTACATTGAGCCTACAGATCCACGCAGTTTTACCAACGCAAAAAGTTATTCTCATTCACAACTTTGATTTGACCTACAGCATGATCAAATGTGACAGGGTTGTCATTGGTGTGATCAGCATATGAAATCTGTACAGTGCCAGATGCTCAGATGTGTGCATTCCTGACATTTCTTGTTCTCTTTGACCATAAAGACTTTGGATCACTCAAAAATCTTATCCTAATTTTAAAAGAAAGCTAGAGCCCTAGATGCTCTTCAGTCACTTTTCATTTCTCCAAATTATTTTCTTTGCTTTTCTTCTCTTCCCCAGAGAAAGGGAAATTCAAGACCAGGTAATGCTTCCTTTTGTGAATTTATACAGAGGGACACAAATTTCAGCAGAGAATGCACATGCACTTTTCTAACAGAGGTAATGAAATAATTTTATTAGATTTTATCTAAATCATCCCTGTGCTGAGAATAGACTCAAAGCCAAAAGGGGAATGTTTAGAGAGACATGGCTGTCACTAATTTGGTGATTTTAATTAATGTATGTCATCAAGTATCATTATCACTTAATAGGCTGATGCTGTGGTCCCATAATCAGACATCTCAGATTCCCAACAAGGCAGTGACCATAGCTACACCTATGTCTTTTCTGAAAGCAGGCAGTCCTATCAGATGCTGCCGATCTTTATGTGGCTGTATAGATCACACAGCTGGAAACTGAGAGAAGAATTTAGAATATCCTACTGTACATTTTCTCCAGTTAAAGTGAAGGGAAATGAAATATTCATATGATATGAAGCTTCCTAGGCTGGAAATAGGACTTCTCTTGCCAAAGGAAGCAAGCACCTTCTATAGAATATTTTGCTTGCCAGAAATATGGAATAAGCATTACCTGACTTCTTAAAATCACCTTTTTATTTGATTTCTTACCAGACTGAAGTGAAATGTGAACTGTAGCTTTAAGGCCTCTCCCAGACTTAATAAGCTCCAGGTGTACTTGAAGCAGTTAATTGCTTCTGAAGGGAGCTGAGAGAATATTGTTCCAAGAGCCTGTTATTTCTGAAAAGACACTAAGTTCAGAGTTTGCTGCCTCAGTGAGTTCCTATGGTGAAAGTTATTCATGTGCACGAACTATCAGGCTTGAAAGAAAGAGCTTTTATGGAGAACCTCTTTGTGGAACGATGAATGCACTGAAGATTCTCTACAGAAGGCTATTTGAATTACATGCATCTTAAACAGTAGATGTTGAACTAAACCCCTCTGAATTTTATGGAAATGGGCCCAAAGTGCGAAGCTGGGCTCATGATCCAGGTTTTCTCTTAATAGAGGGGGCTAAATTCTGCTCTTAGTTAAGGCTCCTCTCCAATTCCATTAACAATAACCTCTAGATGGCTCTTTTGAGAACTGAACTGAAATATCTTGGTGTAACTAACTTTCTTTTGAGAAAAATAAAACCTTCCCCAATAGTAATTCTGCAGTTCTGTCATGTCTTGACACAGTTTCTATTTTTTCTAACATATTTTTAATAATTAATAATGTATTTTTAATATTTGTCGTAAATAATGAAATACACATGAAGAAAAAAACTGCAAGACCAATTCCTCCTTTTCTGGGCTACCTATTACCACATCATGATAACTAGAAACATACTACAACCAGTAGATACCATAGTTGCTTAGTTATAGTCCTGCAGTTTTATGTGACTGTCCCATTAAAAGTGTGTGTGCATATCAGTGTGTGGCAGGGAGACAGTGCAGTAGAAAGCAGTAACTGTGGCAAGTGCTTCTCTACAGAGACACAATTTTTTAGTAAACCACACTGAATTATAAAACACATATATATCTTTTTTGTGCGTGTGTGTGTGTGCGTGTGTGTGTGTGTAAAGAAGGCTACCTTGTGACTGAGACATTATGCTATAATTCCTAAGGTGCAGGCTTAGTTCTTCCAATTTTCCATTGTGGCCCTGGATAAGTCATCTAATTTTTCAGTCTAATCTTGTTCTTGGAAGAAACTTATCTATTGGGATTGAAATTTTCCAAAAATTCAGTCTGCATGGGAAATTTCAGAACAGATGTTTCAGGTTTGGCAAAATTACAAGCAAAGAAAACAGGCTCTTATTTTGGGAAGCATGAAGTAATTTTAATGACTGATGAGCTCTCTCTATTAGAGTGTAAACAGGTTGTGCCTGTTTTTTTAAAAAAAAGATAATTGACTTTGCCTAATTTTTTACATCCCACATACTTATCCTTACTCTACTGTCTTTATTTTTTCCACTCAGTTCCTTATTATAATTTCAAGATCTCTAACACTTTCAGAAGACATCAAAATGTCATCTTCAAATCTAGCATGACTCAAGTATTATAATATTTGTGTCATTTTCTTCTTATTTAAACTTTCTAAAGACCTTTTCCAGGCACATGGTGAAAAATTTCAATGAGACAGTATCTCCATATCTAGCTACACTTCAACTCAATTTCTTCACACTTCTTGTCATGCTAAACTTAAACTTTTCTGTCCTAATAATATAGATGTGTTTCTGGGTTATTATATATATGGCCCTTCTACACCTTTCCACAACTTTCGACATTACTTGAATTTCCATCAAGTCAGAAATTTGTTCATAATTCCAGGAAGGTATACACAATCTCTTGTTTTTTCTGGCACTCTTTTTCAGGAGTTATTCATTGTTTGCAGGTGACTGGTGGCTGAGACATTATTTCTAAATCCAACCTACTCTTGAGCATGATTAGAGTGTCATTAAATATTTTTTTAATGTACATAAACTTCTGGCTATAAAACCAAAGCATCTGGCATTGCTGTGTCCTGGTGGCTGGTAAAACAGTAAAAGGATACATTCAACCAATTTTTTCCCTAGAACAACAGTAATAATCCAACGGAAACCCAGAATTTGTTTGCCAGAAAGGAGCATTTTAATGCTGCTGAATGTTACTTTTAAATCATTACTATTATGCAGTCTAAATATGCATCTTGGAAGACCTCAATATCAAGACTTCAGACATACTCCATAGTATCACAAACTTACTGAGTCACACCTTACTCTCAAGTGATACTACAGTTAAGAATCTGGAACACTTTGAATTTCCAGTAAATTTCTAAAAACCCTCATTCCTTGTTTGTGTAGTTTTACAGCTAGTAAGGTGTGAATATGTTCAAGATGTAGGCACAGAGAGCTTGACAAGAGTGTGTGAATGGAGGGGACAAACTGTGACATCACAGCAAAGCAGCCATGCCATTGTACATGTCCTACCTAAGAGCACTGAGTGTGGGGTGAAGGCCTTAAAAACACCTAACCCACCCTCCCCGTCCCCCCTGTCTCCCTCGTCCCCCTAATAAATTCACTTTAAATATATGAATTTGGGGGCCTCACCCAATTTAGACATCATTTTCTATTTTTTGAAGAAAAATTCTTGAGGTGCCTCCACCAAAACAGGTACAAGGAAATCAGTTATCTGTGATATTATACTCTAAAAAGAGGAAAGAGAGAAAGAGAGAAAGAGAGAAAGAGAGAAAGAGGAGAGAGAAGAGAGAAAGAGAGAAAGAGAGAAAGAGAGAAAGGAAGGAAGGAAGGAAGGAAGGAAGGAAGGAAGGAAGGAAGGAAGGAAGGAAGGAAGGAAGGAAGGAAGGAAGGAAGGAAAGGAGGGAGGGAGGGAGGGAGGAAGGAAGGGAGGCAGGGAGGGAGGAACAACAACAAAACAGTTTTCTATAGTACCATAAACAAGACAATTTGCCTTCATCAGACCTGATCTTCTAATATTTACTTTAAAGACATCTGTTTGGACTATTTCAGACCACAGCAACATGCCAGTTTGAAGAACTAAAGAACTCCTTTGGAGAACACCAAGTAGCAGATCCCTTGTTCTTACAAAAACCCTTTACTTTGAACATCCTTCCAATTGCAGTTTTTGGAATTGCATCTCAAAGATAAAGTCCTCACAAATAACTGGTTTTCAAACTGTTTAAGGTTGCATAACCCTAAATTTTAAATTCTACTGCCAACCAAATAGGAACCAGAAATGGTTTAATCTCCTGCTTTACTTAACAATTTGATTTAAAGCGTACCTGCACACAGAGACTCTGCAATGTTCTGAAGCCCAGTCAATGAAACTATGGATTTCAGTAATGTCTGAAACAAAACAAGACACATTGCCATTTCAGGAACTCAACAACATGGACAACCATCCTGGCACTTTTAATTTAATTGACAAGTATTGTGCCCTTTCTAGCATCCTAATAGCCTCATATTACGACAGTAGGTTGGAGTCTTCAGACACAGCAGCTCGTCACAGGATTTCTTAGTGTCTCTAAAATTATGCCATCTCAAATTAGTCATGAAGCCATGAGTGTGCTACCCAGGAGATTTTTTTCGATTTTTTTCCTTTTTTTTTTTTTTTTTTTTAGATAGTCATCTTGTTTTAGTAAGATATTTTAAGCCCTCCAGCAAATTATTCAAAATTTCATTGCCTTTCCATTCTGTCTAGGCTGTATTTAAATGCAAGCAACTGAACTGAGGCAAAACAGTGTGCCCAGTGGAGTCAGGCTATGGCTTCTAGAAACAGCACTGACCAGACATGTTACAGGAATTGTACAAAATAATGTTTGAAATGTGTGTTACTATTCAGCCTACTCTGTCAATTCTTGAATCATGCTGAACAATGTCTGCTCCAGTCATGAATCTTTTTTCTACATGTCCTGTAGTGGTGAACAGCAAGAAAATGAACACTGTCTGTGATGCTAATGCTATTGCACACATAATAAAGGACAGCTGTTTGCCAAGTTGGATGGGGTAATAGCCTTTGCACAGTGCATGAGGCATGCTCAGAAAGTGGTTTACGCTGGTAAAATTTGTGATATTCTCATTTCCATCCATGAAAGAGGCTAGTAATTCTTTAGTATTCCTTATGGCTTACCAGGGTATATAACTAAGCGTGGAAATCTAGCTTAACACAAGGCAACAAACAATATTTTGGGGGCGTGAGGCAGTTCATAGACAAATTTCTTTGCATTGGCTAAGTCTTTCTGTTCTCCTTCCATTCCTGGGCATATATAATAAAAGCAAGGATTGTTTAATACATGTGGAAGTTGAAGAATTATGCTTTCAAGCAAGCAAGTGAAGCCTATTTTCTGTAACAGAAATTTTATCCTAAAATCCAATACAGAAAAGCCAATTCAGTGCAAGTAATTTTTACCATTTAATTGACATAGAAGGTACTGTGACAACATACACCTTCCAGTTCCGAATCTGGCTGTTGTCCAGTTTACAGGTCTGACTACTAACTGTCTATTCTAATACCAGTTGTGTAGTTATCCAATTAGGTAGAGCTGGGAAACACACATCAGACATTCACATCCACATCTGTATGTGACAGACAGAACTTCTGATAGTCAGTGAAGCACAAGGAAAGTGGCTGATTAAATTCTTCCATCTGAATTTGTAGGCTGAAAATCTGATCTCAAGTTTTTCCACTCTTTCTAAAATCTGACAGTTCGACATCTACCTCTCCAACTTCAACTGATTCTTAATGTGATTTAGAATGACATGAGGCTGCATTTTTACTCGATGAAATGTGCACTGTAATTTGTTCTAAATGTTAAAGGAGGAAGATTAGTTAGATTTCTATATTAATAACCACTCAAACTAAGCAAAAAATCAATGACTTCTACCTGTTTAGACTTAGGTAGAATATGGAAGGATTTTTTTCCTGTAATAAAATATTATAATCAATCTTTCTTTTAACAAAAGTTAAATTAATAAGCATAATTAATACACATTGGCTTTCATATGTCTTGTTTTGAGAACCTTATCCTCTTATTGTTTTTGCTGAGAAAAAGAAGGAATCCTTTAAGAGGATTAATACATTCAATGTGATTTAAATGATTAAAAAAAAAAAAAAAAGACAACAAAAAATTTGAAACATTTCTGAGCAGAAAGCACTAAATAAAATCTATTAGCAGTAGTAACAAAATATTCAAAAAGCCAATTTGTAAAGCATTTACTTATATTTCCTATGTGCAAATCATTTTGTATGGACTACAAGGATCAGAGAATGAAGTGTCAGCAAATAACTTCTGAAATACAAGATACCCTTGTAGTTAAATATTTCATTTCTGCATGAGTGGTCGTGAACATCTATGGATTTACCAGCCTTTTGTAGCCTATATAGCAGGATAATATGAGAATACCTTCTACAAGTGAAATTGAATTTTAAGATATTCAGATAAAGTGGGTCAGAATAGTATAGAATTATCAACAAACTTAAAACACTTCATGTCAATTTTTATTACATTCAGTAGAACAGAGCTCTCAAAAATGATATAATCTAACCTTTTCAATAAAAAAAAAATACTCCTTCTTTAAAAATCTGATCTCACAAGTATTTTTCTTTAGGGAAATACAGCTCATCTCAGAAATATCCCTCTCTTCCTTTCACTGTCATTTATCATTGAATTCAACTGAATCTCTTTCACTGAGACTTTATAATTTCATCTTTAATACCCCCCACTAATCTCCCTCATGGTGGCCTTCAGCCAACAAATGTTCTTTACATTACAATACCTTCATTTATTCAATTCCCAAGAAACAGATCTGTGAAAGGGTTAACCATTTGATTGTCAAAAGCTTTGGGTTCTGCTGAGCTACTAAATTTCATGTGCACTTATTACCTAGGTTAGGTTCAAGCCATCACTGGGCTGGCACAGCGTTTGCCTAACAGGAACAGACCCCTGTAGGGAAAACTAGACAATTAGATGATACTCTGCACACCTAGCATTTACTCAGCCTAAGCCATACTGGTATAAACTGAAAGGTAAACCATCTTTCCCTGATTACTCACTGGGAGTGCCGATTCCACAATAAGGGGCTGCAACTAAATCTAAATTAGAGGAATGAAATTAGTTTACCAGCTTCCAGCTCCTGCTGCCCCTTCCTGCCATAGTTGGATGACTTTGTACTTTGTTTCAAAAAGGGGGTGGGGAGGAATCATTTACAGCTTAAATGGGCAATAAGACTTATTTTTCACCTCTTATATTATCAGAAAGAATTTACCTACTGAATATATGAATGCAATAGCGCAGGGTCTGAAGTGACAACAGCAATGTATTTGTCTCCTGCTCAGTCTACCAAGTTTAAGTATGTTTATCTGACAGTTATTAAGTGAAACTTAAAGACCTCTCTACTAAGTGCCCTTCATTTCATATAAATAATTAAGCGGTCTTTGGACCAAGTACATGAATATAAGTTTCCTGTGTCCCAGGAGAATGCCCTTCCTTCCTACCTTCCCCCCCCCTTACCCTTTCTCCTAATTCCCATACAGTTATTTAATACAGCATTTAATAGCCTTAACAGGAAATATTGAGGGAGTTCTACCTCCTTTTCGAGAAGCCTGGTGATTAGTACATTACCATATCAGATGTGGAGGATTTGGCTTCATATTCCTGTTTCAAATTACACTAATTGCAGCACCTTAAAAATGTCCTCCCCTGTACATTGAGGCAGGCCAAGCTGGTGTCTCTTTCCAGCTATTTTCTGCTACAGTGTCCAACTCCTGCAAGGTCCAAGAACACTTCTGAGGTTTGAACCTGTGCCTTGGGCTCAATCTAAAGAGTTTTTTGGCATTTAGGCAGGTGGTAAGTGGCTGGACTCAGGAGCATCAGCACCCCACCCTGCCCACTGGCTGACATTCATATACTTGCACAGCTAGGGAACAGCCAGCTGTGCCTGACGATACACATAGTGCAAAATATTTCTCTGTGAAGTGGACTGAAGTAGGCAGGTGCCTTACTCTCACTATTTCTTTCATTCAAAAACAGGTCTTCATAACTGGCAACCCACAGCCAACCAAACAACCAACCAAACAACCAACCAAACAACAAAAAAGGGGGTGGGGGTGGGGGGTGTTCCTTTTATCTTTATGAAGAAACAGGCAGAAAAATGTTCTTAACCCCCTTGCAAAGTCTCTTTACTGAGTTTCTGATGATCTTGTCACTTTCGAATAGGAAAAAAAAAAAAAAAAAAAAGCAAAAAAAGCATCCTGTGGTTTATTTGCTAGCCCATATCATGGTATTATGAAAACCTGAGTACACTGCCTTATTTTACTAGAATGGAAGAAATGATCCAGTCACTTGGAAACAACACTAGGGATAAAGTTCAGGCATTATAACATTCCATTCTGTGAGAACAAGGGTATATCTCACCCATTCGTTTGGTAAAAATGGAGGAAAGGGATAACATTTGTTTTCTTGTACCAAAGAGGTTGGGTAAATTCTGGGTATAAAGAAAACTGCTACTTGTGATACCAAATAGCAGATAAAGCAGATAAAAAGCAGATAAAAACTGTTGTTTGATTGCACGGAAGAGGGACTAGAAGCTTTTCCAATCTTAAAAATGGTCCTATTAGAGACAAATGAAGGAGTTCTAATCATCATTGAAACAACTCTTTTTGATTAAGTCAGACAGAAGCATCATTTAAGATATAGAAGACAATCAACCATGTTCAGATCTGAAGAGAGCATCTAACCGACAGCACAAAACAAAAGAAAGACATTCAAATAGTTTTATTTATGAAATACCCCCTGCTTATAGAATGCACATTCATATGAAGGAACAGCATGATAATACTTAATATTTAGGCCAAGATGAGTAGGAATTAATATTTTTATAATATAGATGGTGGCTTAATTAAGACAGAGAGGAGGGAAATAATCCAGTTTCAGGCACACAGAAAGCTGGTGAGAATAGTAGGAAGAAGCACCAGATGTCCTGTTTCTGAAATCTCTGCTATAACCATTAGATCAGTAATTCCCAGTCTGGCAGCCTGTAAGGTCTTCTAGAGTGCTTTATGCCAGTATATATTAAAAAGCAAAAAGAAAAGCCAACAGCAAAATGTTGCCTGCAGCATGTTAGTTGCTTACTATTTGGCTTATAAATAGAGCCAATTAGAGGCCACTGACTGAATTGCCTAATTCTGCTTTACATGCCTTCTGTGTAGAGTCAGATTTTGCCCAGTCTCTTAGCCTGCCTTTGTTGACTTGCTAGAGAAAAAGAAAAGGCAGAAAAGACGGTGCCAGCAGTGACACAGTGAAGGCAGGCAGTGGCTGCCACAGCTGTGATAGAGGGAGAGAGACTCAGCAGAGGGGTGCCCACGCCCTGCAGCATGTAAGGCTGGCAGCATCCACGAGCTGCGGTTTCAGCACATCCCCCAGCAGCCCCTGCCCCTGGTCCAGCATCAGGGGACCATTGCTTTAACCAGACAAAACTTGCTCATGACAAGCAAGTTGCTTACAGAGTGTCAAATAAATATTTGCCAAGTATAAGATATATTAAGGTGAGTATGGTTGACCACAACATGCTCTAAATACTATTTCATGCCAACTCATGTTTTTCAGCCTGGACTACCTGAACTGATCCCAAGATATTGATTCTTGCAGTGCCACCATGTTAACGTTGCTTTACAGGCTTTTCTTGATAAGTTTTTTTCAAACTTGGTTGGTATAAATACCACAGAAGTATTAATCAAAATTCATTGCAAGAGACCGTAGTTAAAGACATGTGAAAGTGATTCAAGACATTCATTGAAGCATCTCAGTAGGTGAAATGAAGTCCCATATCACAGTAACTTTTTTTTTTTTTTTGGTAGATTTCCATCTCTCCTAGGAGGAAATCATAGGTAATTATTTCACTTTAGTTACATGTGTGCATATTTCTTTTTTTCTTTTTTTTTTTTTTTTTGTTAAAATAAGTGTGACTTAGACATTTTGAGAGCAGACATATTAGGAAGATAGCTACACTTGGGCTTTCTGTTGACCACAATTAGACAAAAATCTAGATACTCACTTAGATGAGTTGAAAACAAAAAACAAACAAAAAAAAAACAAAAACAAACAAACAAACAAACAAAAAAAAAAAAAACAAGTATGATCTTTTGTTGTTGTTACATATTTCTTATAAATTCTTCAGGACTGTACCATTTTTATATTATTCCATGTTTCTGCACAGAATCTATAGTTCAGCAGAACTACTGCCTGTAGTTAGGGTGGTTGGGTTGTTGTAGTTAGGGTGGTTGGGTTGTTTTAGACCAGAAAACAATAAGTCTTCTTGAATTCTAATTGCTATAGATCAGAAACTTTCTGCATTTGATGTAATTTATTTTTTTAATAAAGGCAGGCCACCAGCATCATTCACTGGTGGTACGTAGTACAGCACTATATATATCCTTTGATTTGGCCATGCATTGCTGTATTTTTGCCTCCCTTGACGCATATTTCTTGATGAGGAACTGCAGTGCTACTTATTAACTGTTATTAAAACTACTTTTTGTCTTATTTGCTCATTTGCCTTTTGGTTTATATTTTCATTACAGAGTCTGTGTGTTGCAGGTAAAAGTTGTACTGTTAATCCTGCATCCTTTGCCTGCAATTTAAAAGTTGACTTCAGCTAAACTGCTAAATATCTTTACAAAAAGTTATGATAATCATTCCACCATTACTGCATTCTATACCACCCAAACTGTATCTTGACTCAAATAAAGATTTTTAGGAGCATTTAGAAAGAAAATATTTTCTTAGGGCATGCCAAGGTTTTACAGGGCAAGGGCCCAAGTTCTCTCTCTAACATTGTAACACATGTCCATTTGCTCCTGTGTGCTACATCAGTAGGAAAAGCACAGCTTAATCAAAGTACTGGATATTCTACAAGCTCTCCTAATTCCTTTCTATCTCTTATGTACTGGTAACTATGCCAGAGTGGGGATGCAGGTACATGAGAGTGAATCCTGCCATTTAACATTTTATTGGGTGTAAAGCTTTGTCTTTAGTAAGACTACTGTATGTCTGGATTTCCCTGGTATTGGTGATTTTCCCACTATGAGTTTTTGTTTGGGCAGGATTCATCCTACTTCATCCAAGATTCCAGATGTCTAGAAATTATACTGGGTCTGGCTGGAATGTTAACTTTCCCTGCAGCAGCTCATGTGAGTGAGAGAGCGGTTGTGGTGTTTAGCTGCTTAGCACGGTAAAACCACCACAGAAATATCAGACAGGTTGAGAGGTCTTGGGGAATCTTAATAGCCTCATCCAGTCCTATAGAACTACACTCATCAGAATAAATCAGACTCACTACAGAAAAGAGTATCTGACCATGGATCCATATTTCCATATAAAAAAAAAAAAAATCTGCCCCAGCCCCAAAAGATTGCAGTCTTGTTCCCTGATGTCCAAAAATTACCATGAATGACTGCTCTGAAATTTGGATCTTGTGTTTTGGTTTTGTTTTGTTTTGCTTCATTTTCATATGACAGATATAATTGCCTCTGGGAGTTTACACACATTACCTTGCCAATATGTCTTAAATCTGAACTGGAGATAGACTTGTTTAGTTGATAAATTCACTCATTTTGGTATCTTTCCACTGACACTGCCAATACAGGTGGCAATCAGACAAACAGCAGTAATAGACTGTTCCCATGATACGGACACTAGCATAGGAAGAAACTAATATCAAAGATAGATATTTATTTAATTTAGACACCATATAGTTATTTCCTTTAACATAAATGCTGTATAAACCATTCTTGGCTTCCGAATCATCATTTCCCTTCGTCAATAGATATTTTAGATAAGATGAAAGACAGTAATAATGAAGAACCCTAAGAAAAATGTATCAGCATTTACCTCTCATACTGATTCTGCCTTCCTAATGTTAATGTAATAACAAAAAGTAACTGCAACGATCTAAATTAAAATAAAATTCTAATTATCTGATAATATATTTGAGACTACCAGTAAGTTTGTTTACCTCATTTACATGGAAAATCATACTTCTACCTATGTATATTATGTTAGTTGAGAAGTGCTTTTTAGACATTTATAATGTTTTGATAAGTGAACGTAACATGCAAAGAGAACTCCCTTTTCATAAATTTTGAATTATCCACATTTTGAGTCCATTTGGTTTTCATCAGAAACTATTTAAAAATACAGCACAAAAATTATCACTAAAAGATCACGGAGAGATAGAGGATGGATGCTGCCAATACTTCCAAAACCAATCAGTCATTAGATTTAATATTAGAGTGCACAGTTTTTATACTAGATTGTAGAGAGGGGAACACAATGACAAATGCAAAATTCTCACTGAATTTGTGGCTTTTTTACTTTGCTTTAGTGTGCCCAAAGACAGAAATTTAGATCTAAAAAGGACTGAAAAACTATCAAGTGCGCAAAAGCTGTCATAATATGAAAGTCCAAGTTTAAGTTACCTAGCTGTGCATCCAGTTCTAGCACTATATATATACACACATGTACAGCTTTTCAAATATTAAAAGATGTGTCTTGGTGATTTACTTTCAGGCACTTGAAGTATACAACAAAATAGTACAGAAGACATAAAACAATTCAAAATATGATTGGAACTGATGTGAAATAATGCAGCAAGTGCTGGGGATGGATAAGGAATTATACTTGGCAAGTCAGACACAGAGAGAAACTGTTCACGAGATCTCCAAGGAACAGTCTGTGCCTGTCAGAAGCACTGAATCTACATTTTGTTAGGTTAGATATCTTCAGCATTCAAAGAAATAAATGCTCCCATATCCTTTTCAAATGAATCCCAGGTTGACCCAATTTGCATGGAAATGTTTACACTTCCTTCAAGGTAAATTATGTAAACTTACTTTTTACTGCATTGAAATGAAAATTAGTTTATCATTTCCCTGTTTACTGAACCAGACTATTTACAGCCAAGCACATACCACACATGTAAGAAAGATGTCACCAGCTAGAACCTTTTGCAGTAAAATCAACATGTAGACACCATTCCCATTATGAGATTTTTGACTTGTTTTCAGTAAACTAAAGCAGATTTTAAAACTATGTTCTTACCCCCTAGGCACAGGAGATTAAATAGAGTTTTGTCCCAGTTCTGCGAAGGAGCTTAATCAGGAGCAATACTCCAATATTTTGGTGTCAAAGTGGGTCTCACTATCAAATATGTGAGCTCTGACTTGGAGGAATAGCCTTCATCACAGCTTTGTGATACTGCAGGACCCAGTGGTTGGGGGTTAATTCTTGAGGACTAGTACCAATGCCACCCTTTCCAACCACCTACAGGAATGACTAGCACTTCCAGGTTCAGTGAGAGCCCCAGAGCCACAGTCTGATAAGGGTCAGTAACTTTAGGAAGAGGTAGCACAAGAAACCAGGGGAGCATTGCCACCTTGTTTTATATTGAGATATTGTTAATCATTGTCACAGTTGTCTGGAACACTAATACAGTCATCAAGAGGGATGGTGGAGGTTTAAATAAAAGCCACAAAACACAGCTTAAAGCAAGCATGTGTGTCTATGGAATATTAATGCAGCATTGTGTTAGCATGGCAGCTAATGAGATTTGTTGCTGTAGTCATTTTCTTGCAGTACTCAACCATGCAATAGGAAGTGGCTGGCATTATCAATGTAAGTGTCAAGGGGAGCATGAGAAAGCTTTCAAGTCCTGGCAGCAACAATAGATTTCCCACCACATATGTCATGGGTCTGAGTCTGCCTTTGCATGTTAGGAGGATCTCACTGCTCTCTCTTGAGCCTCAGATAGAACCAGGTTAAAGGTTCAATGGGGCAAGAGGAACATGAACTCAGTTCAGTATTGCTGTGCAGTCTGTACTATGTCCCTGACAGTTCCCATCTCCTGATGCCATGGGGCAGGACAGAGCCTGAGGACCACATCAGAGGCAGTGTCAAGCAGGAGCAGATGTGCAGTCAGTAGTGCTATCATTGCCCCTTGGTGGAAATACTCCAACAGTCTGCCTAAGAAGCTGCCCGCTCTGCTCATGTGTATGATTTTCCAGTTCCCAAGACCAAAAGACCAAAGAGGAGGGTTAGGTAAGAAGCTGTGGCACATCTCCAAAGCTGAGATTTTTGCCTCTCAGGGCAAGGCTGTCACTGTGTTCAAAAAGAACTGTAAACTCCTTCCTAGTCAGGCAAGCATGAAAATATGAACATGTGTATGTACATGTAAACACAGATGAATTAGCTTTGACATTCAAAGTTCCTTAATTTAGGGAAGCCCTTGCTTGTGAGCATTTTGAGCCACAAAAGCCAGCTCTGATAACTTTATTTGCTTTCCATCTTGTAATTATATATTTCAGTCACCCAAAGATGTTCAAATGCTGGAAACTGGAAAGAAGTATCAGACATTTTTAAAAATACAGTGACTGATTCCATGATTTATTCATGAGGTTATAAGGTACTGTTGGGTTTAGCAATCACTTCATAAATAGGGCAATAAAAGCACAGACCAACACCTTTCACTTACCCTAGTAAGTAACTTCATGGTCAGATTTGTATGGTATACTGAGCATAAAACCATTTTCTATCAGATAATGAAAATATTTAGAAAACCTCTAGAGCAGTGAGGGCTATAGAACTCCTAAAAATGTAATTGCTTTGTGCCATTATTAGAAATGAAAATATTGGCAAATTATTGACATTTCCCAGTAAATAGGGTGTTACACCAAATAACCCTAGGGCTACTAAGAAAAGCCTTTTTGAATTACATGAATAAGAAAGTGGATACTTTTTCATCTTCTACTACTGCATAAGGATATATACAATTGTATGTGTAACAATATCCTAGCTTTAATTGTGTTTTATAAACAAAGCAACTATCATTCTGAGTACAGTATGTTCTATGATTTAAAATGAGAAAAAAGATAAACTAACAAATGCTGTCGTGTAAGGCTCACCAAACACAACTGCACGTTCTTGACGATCACTGTTTAGCTTACCGACTCAAATCGAAAGAATTTAAAAAGAAATAGTGTAATTCATTATTTTAAAAAATATATTTTTTAATTCATTTAAATGTTAAGCCTGATCTAGACAGGTATATATTCAATGTGTTGATGAAATATCTTTTCTCTTGGGATGATATCTGTGTCTAAATCTTTCTCCCACACGTAAAAAAGGGAGCAGCATGCACAAGCTGTGTGCTTCTGATTTGACCTACCTGTATTTTGAGGTAACATTTTGGGTGGATGCTGCTTGATAAACAGCTGAGAGCTCCAAGGAAAACCTCAGGAGGCTCAAGTGACAGCAACAGTCAAGGTGGCTAACCAAACTGCTTAAATCATTTGTATTCACTACACATTAGAATCCTATAAAGAACTAGATTTTAAGCTGTAACCAAAAGTACAAGAGGCACTCCAGCTCTCAAAGAACTCTAAAAAGCCTGAAGGAAATAGGAAAAGCATAGTAATGCAAATAAAATGTTCTTAAATCAACTGAAAAACAAGTTCTGAATTTCTACACTGTACTCCAGTCTACTAAAAACACTCAGTCAGAAAGTCTATTAAACCCTTCCTAACAGATTCAGCTCAGAGACTAAATGTAATGTTCTTGTCATATAATGTAAGCTGTCCAACATTATTAAAAACAAATATACTTTGTAATGATTTATTTTACCAGTGTATTAGATCACATAGATCACTTGGTTGTGTGTTTGTTTTTTGTTTTTTTTTCTTTCTTTCTTTTTTTTCTTTTTTGGGTGTGTGTATGTGTTTGTGAAGTATTTCTGTATATTTGTGCAGTGTTATAGTAAAGTTAAATTACTTATAAAGGATGAGTAAGTGGCATTAAAATAATTGGTAGATTCACCAGGAGGTACATTAATGATGGCAAATGCTGCTTAGGTGACAAAGCCCTGGCAATGAGGTCTAGTAAGTCCCACCTGGTAAATCATCACAGCCCTCACAAGATTAGACTTCCCAAGGACCACTTGATTGGCTTTTGAGTACAGTAGTGAATTATTTAGTCTACGTTTACTTGCCTTATTGGGGGAGGGGAGAGATGACTAAAGCAATGATAATGGCACAATACCAGCTAGCCCATACTATGTATGTGTGTGGAGCAACAGGTTTTCCCTCCAAACACCAACCACAAAGCATTTCTAGCTTTCTTAGCATTGTGATTGTTTAAGAGCTAATTTTCAGTCTGTTGCAACCAGACAGAGTATTTTAATAGGTAGAAGACATTCGTAGTGATGAGATCCAGGGCCAAGGGATAATCCTAAAAAACAAATAAAGTAGGAGTAGGTTGGTGGTTCTGGATCTAACACCAAGGACATCTTAGGCAGTAGGTCTGTATGAGTAAACCCTCTGGGGGGGAAAAAAAAAAAAAAAAAAAAAAAAAGGTGGCACTTCAAGACCTCTGCCTGCTAGAACTGCTCCTTCTCAAAAACAAACAAAACAGTAGTTAAGTTAGTTCTCAGGCATTGCCTTCCATATCTTATCTTCAGCAATATTAATTCTTTTTTCTTTTTCCTAATTCTCAGATAAATCATTAGCAGGATGAACTGTTTTTCAACAGGTGAAACAAGGGAGGTTGTACATGATTAGCCTAAAACCACAATGGCAGCTTGTGTCTGAGCAGAATATAGAGCTGAGCTAAATAAAATAATTGTGGGTTCTGCCACCTGATTGCTTCCAGAAATCAGTCAGCTTTGTGTCAGGATGGGAGAAAGTTACCATTTACACTGTGAGTTCAGACATATTTATATACTTCATATTCTCGTGCCAAAAGTAGTTCAGTCAGCTGTTTGGGAATTTTTCCACTATTGTTGGCTGCATCTGCACTTCCTGTTTTTAAGGATGATTCGTTTCAGGAAGTGCTGAGGCCACAAAAAGCACCACAAATTCATCAAAATAAACCATACCCAGCTGAACCCAAGGTTTTCATCACAATACTGAAGCACAATCGCATAAATTTGGACAAAGAAGCATGAACTTTGTGAAATTTCAATAAGCATTTTCAGGACGTCACTATTTCCTTTGTTTCTTAGCCATTAAGTTTGTTGCTGAACTTTCTAAGTTTAAAAAATGCAGACTAAAAGGGAGAAAGATAAGGATATTAAGCACAATGAAAAAGAAACTCATCACTGCCCTGCACCAGCTTCTTCTATTAGTCAAAAAATATGACTAGATATAGTTCATTTACAGCCAATTAATTTGCATAAGGACTTTGCAAAGTAAAATATAGTTGCATTCTCTATAGCTGCAGTATACTTCACATAAAATAATCTACTCCCATATTAGTAGCCTGATGGAACTTTCATGAGAATGACAAAGCTGTGCTTTGTTATTTTTTTTTTCATAACTTTCTTCCTGAAGTAGACTTAGAAAGAGTCAAAGATTTCCTTTATTGTCTAATCACGTCTGTCATGCTACAATGTGCTCCATGCATTCACATCTCAGGAGTAAACTGTTCTATCATTATTTTTTTTCAAGGCAACCAACAGAAATTATTGTTATTTTAGCGACTTACTAACCTTTTAACTGTTGCCCTAACTACCTGCTCACTAGCATCTTTCTCATAAAATTGCTGTAAGAATCACAGAATTGCTGAAAAAGAATTATTTTTACAGTGCAGTAGAATTGCTAAGCTTTTGCCTCATTTTTGATTAATTTCATGCCTGACTCAGTCAGAGATTAGGCCCTGACACAGGTTATAATTAAATATTGAAATCATGAAGTGCAAGAATGTTTAATTTTTAAAATATGAGTTTTAATTTACCTCATACAGAGAATAGCTCTGGTCACCTGCAGAGTTGCATTACACACTACATTGCCTAATGTAGGATGCCTGAATAAGGCTGAGCACACAGTTAAAGTAAACTAATGCAATTTACTGAACAGCAGTCAAATATTTATCCAGTTGATGAAGCAGACTTTATGTGAAACTCAGACAATAATTAAAGAGAAGCCTTGCTTAAAACATGCTTATTCCAGTTTTCACAAATATGTTATACCAAAGCAGCATCTTCCTTTTCTCAAATATTGATGTTCTTCTAACACATTATACAGTGAGCTTGTCCTTGGCATTCTCTTGACTATTTAATGAATCCATTTCCTGGCATTTGCCTTATCTTTGTTATGTTGTTCTTTGGAGAGCTAAAACTATTAGTTAGCCCTTGACAGGAAAACATCAGAGCAAGCTAGTAAAAGGTCTTACAGTATCAGAGTTATTAACATGGTATTTGATTAAACCATAGGAAGATGGGGAAGAGATACTACAGAATATGTCCCCTGTAGTTAGACTTTCACGGCCTTGGATTTTATTTTTATGTATTTATTTATTTGTAGAATTTTCACTTTTGTTTTTGTCATTTTATCTAAGCAATAGCCTGAATAGTCACAGGCTGAATACTAATCCTACATTTATTTTGTAGTGCTGAATCTTTACCATTCCAAATAGAACTGAACATGTCAGATCTTTCCAGTTCTTCAGAACAAGTATTTTTCCTGCAAGGTTTGTTTTTTGTAGTAAAAGTATCTTTAAATCTTTTTTCACCAACAAATTGAAATACATGTTGAGAAGATATGTCTAGCATCTACATCTTTTTCCTGTGTTACACAATACAGAACAAAGGTAAACACAGATATTTGTAAAGATCCAAAAGGCATTAGTTCTTAATTTAGAAAGTGGAAGTTTAGAAGTTCAGCATAATTTACAAGCATTATTAAATCTTCAAATTTCAAAGCACTGTAAGAATCAGGAAGTAGGTAGCTGCTCATCAGAAACACCTAATACTGACCACAGTAACAGAGAAGACAGAGTTTTGACTTGGCCTATATTCCCAAAATAGATGGAAGCATATTTGCATAATACTCTGCTGACCAGTAGGTAGTTACGAACATATACTCATTGGCTATTAACAGTTGTTAGGAAACCCCAGATTTTTTGAAACATCTATGCCCATCATCCTCAAAATGCATTGTATTTTGAAATACACCCTACAAATGACAATTCACTTTTCTTCAAAACACTATTCTTTTTGCAACACGGATAAGTCAATATAAAGGGACAGTCTGAGGTTTTTCTTTGAGTAGGAAAAGTAGCAGTTTGTTTTATCAGCTTTTTTTTTTTCTTAGATAATGTCATATGTACAAATATCCCCTAGATTGGGAAGGCTAACTTCATTTCTATGAAATTTTCATTTCTATAAAGTCAGAATTATCTTATCTAGATCAAAAAAGCAATAAAACCAGATGCCAACAACACCAACTTAGCACATCAGAAAAGCTATTGAGTAAGAGCCTAACTGGCATAAACTAACATTACTACTTCAGCACAGCTGTGCCAGTACACAGCAGCTGGGGTTCTGGCCTGATATTTAGAAGCTGCATCCAGCCACACTTCATTTTCAGCTGCAGCCTCCAACCCAAACCAGCAGCAGCTGCAAGCAATGAGGAAGCTGCCTTGCAAACACTTTATCTGGACTATTTTTGTTCTTGAACATGCAGTATCACTTCAGTCATTGCCATGCTTAAACCCAATATATCACTACAGTGCTGCTGTTCTTATGTGCTCTACGGGTCAGGAAAATTTGGAATGTTTCTGCATGTGCAAGCTCTGGAAGATCAGAAACTTACTATTTATTAACAATAGGACATTGCAGCACCTAGTTGGAGTTGCAGAGGATTTGGCATTTTATTCTGCCATTTTGACTCTAGTTTGCAGTATTCATGTTGTTGTTTAAACATGTAGGAAAATGACAAATCACAAAGTATAATTGAGACGCTACTGCTCAATTAACTCATCTGAGGATTAACAGACAGTAAATTTTTTAGAGTAAGGCAACAATCCCACCAAACTTTTTTCTTCTCATTTAAATGAGGGATGTTGCTCTCAGCCTTTCTACCTGTCTGCTGACTGATGGTTGAGGAACTGGAAAAGGCAACTGTTTTGACTTTATTCATACATTAGCAATCTCTGTCCTATTCACCTGTTTTATCTATTGCCTGTTCATCTAATTACAAAAAGAGCTTTCTAGCAAACACAGATGCAACACATAAGAAAAACTGAAGCATCAGAAGCTAAGGCTTCTGGTGCTGACCACTGGTGCTGTCATACTCCATCAGATTTTTAAGTGACTTTTACAGTCTACTGCTGTGGCCAATTAGCATGAGATCTTCAGATTTATTATACTCTCACTTAAGGTGGTCTCTGACCCTCAGATTTCCAGGATTTAAAGCATAATGTAAAGGCCCAAAGGTTTGTCTTCGTTACATTGTTTTGTTGTCATTGTTTTGTTTTTAAATCAAGTACCCAATTAAGCAATAAAAATATTGATTAAACTACAAAAAATATGGCAGTAAATGTAAAAGTGATTTGGTTAAAATATTTTATAAGTAACTATTCTTGAACACTTTTAAATGCTTTCCAGTATGGTTGGGTTTGTGTTCTCCCCAAAAGGTTTCAGAGCTAGTAAAAATATTTGAGTAACTATTGTGTGCTACCAAACAGACAAAAACCTGACCTTTTAGCTGTAAGTAAAACAGGATCAGATTATAGGACATCTGCCATTTTTTGAAGATCACTTTGGTTTGTCTGCAAATATTATGGAATGTCTTTAAATTCTGGGTCCTATTTAGAACCAGTTCCATGGTGATCCTCGTTAGATGACAATGCACTGATTTTTTTTTTTTTCCTGTTTAGTTATTTCCCCTTAAATATCTAATTTTAACATGAGAAAACTTTTTAAAGGATATAGGAGTTTTATGGCCCATTTGTGTCTCAAAGCCACTGAGATCAGCCCAGACCCTACCTCTCTGTCCGTAAACACACAGACCATCCCAGGAAATCACATAGTAGCAGATTAATCCAGAAAACTTCCACTCTATATTTCTTTGTACTACAGTTGTTGTTTCCAATGTCATAAAAAAAGTTCACATCACTTCTTCCCAAATTCCTGACACCGAAAGAACTCCCTTTTTTTTTTTTTTTTTTTCCAGGAGATTCCAGGAATATCCAAAGATTCTTGTATCTAAAGCTCACTATTTTATATGTTATACTTACTTTGTAATACTGATCTGTTCTCTTTCCATTTTTATTTCCTCCTCATTTACTATTACTGTATTTACTCTACAGATCTGAATGAGTCAAATTTGTGTAATAGCATCTGGCTCTCACGTCATTTTACAGATAATCCTTGCACTTTGTTTATCAAAATCTAAGATTTTATGTCAGGGAAGCTGTCACAAGATTGATCTGTGTAGTCAAAAAAAAGAAAAAAAATAATGTCTGAAGGGCCTAATTCTGTGGCCCTTAATTGCATGACTAATTGTACTTAATGGATCCATTCACAGGGGCAGCAGTACTGGCTCTGAGCAGATTATGTATTGCCCCCTAGAAACCTACAAGCTTGGCATGTACCCACTAGGACTAAGGCTGTTTCACATGTTAGAGCAGATGCCGCTAATACAGAGGGCTGTGAGTTTAGCCTGCCAGAAAGCATTCATTTTCACATTGAACTGTTCGCTGCAGCAAGATACATGGGTACACACTGGCTTGTGACTGTTACAGCCCCATGCTATTTTACAGTGCATAGAATCTGTAATGGAAGAAATCATTCCACAATAAAAATTATTTAAGATGGCCTTACTTAGCCTGTATGCATCATAGGGCATCAAATTATTTTACATGGTGCATAATGACCAGCTATTGATGTTCTCCACTCAGGCTTACCAAGTGAATGGAAAACTTCACCTATGCAAAAGGAAAGTTCATCATGTCATACTGTACAGTGTCTTGCAATGATGGCTATGAACGAAGATTAAATAACAGCTAATGGCTATTTGGACTAATTCCAATATTCTTACATTTATTTTGTATCTCTAGGCATGTTTGTGTGCATGTATATACATGTGTGTACATGCAATTCTATACACGTCAGTACTAGTGCTGGTATCACATTAGCATAGGGTAAATGTTCATTTTATCTGAAATGTCAGCTCAATACTAGGATCCTTTTGATAACTGCAGTGAACAAGAAACTCACTATTTCAATGTGCAATATTTTTTAAATAAAATAACTAAATAAATGAAGTTTTAGAAAACTTAAGATTTCCTTCAATTACTTATTTTTCTTTCTCAAATGGGAAATTTGGCTCCTAAAAGAAATCCGACTCATATCGTTTACTTTGGAACCTATCTTCTTGATGCTTTGGAAAAAAAATATTTCTTCCAGCTGCCCACCTCTGAAACCTTTTAAATAGCCATTTCTAAAGCTGATACATCAATTAGCTAGATTGGTTTTCCCATCTTTATATATATACAAATATATACATATGTAGCAAAAAAAAAAAAATCATTTTAAATGTAGAAATAATGCCAATTTTTTGTTTGAAGTTGTTAAATGACAATTGCTCATAGGACTATAACCTTAGTTATGCAAATCACTAGAGTTCATGGTAAGTCTGACATTTACAGAATTAATGAACTAAATAATTAAGTGACCTGGTAAGCGAATTGGTAAACCAGAACTATTAATCTTTTAATGAATTCTTTACTATCACTTAAATAATAATTCTTTTTTGCATAATTTTAAAGGATTATAGTAAAGAAACACTAGAACAGAAAACCATTATGTAAAGGAACGTTACTTTTATAAATCTGTCATTATCTCTCTTTTTATTGAACTCATTTCTATTCAAGGTTTAGAAAAGTGGTAATTCCTGCACTAGTGACTAACAGTCCCCAACATTGTAGTGGTAAGGTTTTTTTCTTGCTAAGACAAGAAAAGTCTTACAGTCTAGGATCATTTACTGCTTCAGACAAACCACTGGCTAAAATGATTAATTAGCATACAAGTATAATTTAAGAAATCCTCTATTTGATGGTGTGCATCACACATGTGTTTTGGATTTTAAAAGCACTAGTAAGTAGACTAGGCACAGTAAATGGTGTTTCTGAACCAGTTCCTTTTAGAGAGAAATTTTCTTTATTCTGCCTGTTGCTGACTTTCACCTTTCTACCAGCTTTTTACCACATCTCTTACTAAACCCTTTTTCATATTAGAGTATCCTGAACTCTAGTTTTGTAAAACTCCAGTATACCAGTAATCTTCATATCCCAACTGGTATGTAAATTTATCTTTTCCCATCTTTCTCTCTGTCAATGACCACAATGGAATTGAAAATATCAGAGTGAAGATTTTGAAGTACTGTGTGCTACTATAGGTACCATTCCTGCCCTACAGAAAATCACCTCTGTACAGATTCAGCATACACATTAGTCTTTTCTACTGTCTAGATTTCTATATGTAGGAGAGATGACATAAGGTATAATATTTGTACATTCTTATTACTGCGTAATCTGATTTAGTACCATTCCCAAAGACTTCAAGGAGTTGATTCTGTGATCTATAAAAACACTTCAATGTTTGTCCCCTTTTAAACATTGCAACCATTGAAAGCAGCCGAGTAAAAACCACTGCATGTGTCCAAAACCATTAAAACAGCATTTCAACTTTTAGAAACTTTGTACTTACACTTAATGTTTTATTTGTCTCCTTTGAAAGATGCTACCCAGTGTCACCTGTCTCAAGATTTAAAAACATTTCAATTTGATATTGAAATGTTGTAGGGTGATAAAAGTAGTAATGAAAATAATGAAATTAACATCCAGTTAGGATCCTTCTTCAAAAAAATATATATATATTTATATATATACATGTATATATATGTATATCTTTATATATATGTCTTTATGGCATAAAAAGAAAGAAAAAAAAATAGTTACCTGTTGTAAAGAAAAAAAACAACACTTGGTGGACCAAGAAGGAAAAAATGGATTTCTTCATCACTTCATTGTCACATGCCAGATACTCCGGCTTCTTTCATTACAGGTGTGCATGGAGAAGGAAATCTTACAAATGAAACTCCCACTGCTGACAGATCCTTGCTATTTGAAGTGAGTTCAGTTTACATTCAGGAAACTGGTGAAACTTCAACAGAAAATCTAATCCTGCTGACCTATGCTGCACCCACACAATGGTGTTTTTGCAATTCATTATGCAAGCACAGCAAATACAGCAGACAATAACACCCACAAAACAAAAAATCTGAAATCATGGAGTACTGTTCTGTCCCACAGAACACTGTGTCATTAGGCCAAAAAGCCTAAGAAAGCAAGAAACAAAACAGAGCATGCTATTCTGCAAGTTTAGTAACTAATTGTAGCTGGTAAAAAAAAATCCACCAGGCAAGACAAAAATATTTTTAAAATCACATACATTTCAGTTTTGAATATATTTCATTATGAAGAGGGATGGGAAGTGTGCAGACAGAATCAGTGGGGCAAGGCAAAATATGTTCAGTTCACATGAGTATCTGGTATACAGGTGGGCAATTTGTGGTTCATTAACTCCTCTGAATTAACACCCATGCAGAGGCTTACCTTGTATGAAACATCAGACAATCTATTCAACATTTCAAGTGAAACGGCAAATCTAGAACAAAATAGCTAGCATACAAAAAGGGTTTCTCTATTCTGTAGATGATAGCATGATATAAAGATACCCAATGGCTAGAGAATTCAAGGGTTAGAGGAAACCAAGAACCAAATGGAACAAGTTTTGTAAAAAAGGGCACTCAGACAGACTAGTTTTGAAAGAAATTGTGTTGCTTGACTTTTTACACTTTATTATTTCAAGGCTGCACTGTAAGCCAAGCCTAGCTATCAGATAGTCCACAGGAGATAAAACAGCAAAATTACCTTTTTTAACACTGCAACTGTTCCTGAAGTAGAGGAATTACCAGGATCTGTTTTCTTAAGGATTTCTAAAAAAAAAAAAAAAGGTATTTACAGATATACATCGAGATGTGTATCAGTAAGTTTTAACATTTCTTGATCTCCCATTTGATCTCACATACACATACACACATACAATCTGAACAGAATCTGAACAGAATCTGTAGAAAATGAGAAAAATGGGAGAACAAAGGATGCTAGCTTAATCTAGAAGAGTGGAAATCAAGAATTGGAATGGATATTATCTTTTGAAATCTAACAGTGCATAGATATATATCTTAAGGTGGTGTATTAGTGTTTTGTTTGTTTTTTTTAATTGCAATATAATTTTGACCCTGGAGATGAGGGAGAAAGTCACAAAGATCTTGTTTACATCCCATTTAAGCTATGGATGAAATGACTTCTCCAAGTACAAAGAAACTGGTAGAGGAGACTATTGGAAATGCTAAGTAATTTATTTGAAAAACGTTCTATGTGTCATCAAACACAGTTTTTACATACCTTACGCAGTTAATGCTGGTAATTGCACTTTATCTCTTTAGTAACCTCTACAGGAGATTTCCAACTATAGCAATCAAAAGCCATGGGCTTACTTAGAAGTGAGAGGTGGGTAGAATATCAGGCTGTAAAGAACAAATACATATGAGAAAAATACAGTATTAATCACAGAATCACAGAATTGTAGGGGTTGGAAGGGACCTCGAAAGATCATCGGGTCCAACTCCCCTGCCAAAGCAGGTTCCTCAGAGCAGGCTGCCCAGAGACAGGCCTTGAATATCTCCAGAGAAGGAGACTCCACAACCTCCCTAGTTAGCCTGTTCCAATGCTCTGTCACCCTCACCGTGAAGAAGTTCTTTCACACGACAGTGCAGAACTTTCTGTGCTCTAACTTGCAGCCATTGCCCCTTGTCCGATCCCCACAAACCACTGAGAAGAGGTTGGCTACACCCTTCTGTCCCCCACCCCTCAGATATTTATATACATTGAGGAGATCCCCTCTCAATCTTCTCTTCTGCAGGCTGAACAGACCCAGGTCTCTCAGCCTTTCTTCGTAGGGAAGATGCTCCAGGCCCCGTATCATCTTTGTGGCCCTCAGCTGGACTCTTTCCAGGAGATCCCTGTCTTTCTTGTACCGGGGAGCCCAGAACTGGACACAGTACTCCAGGTGAGGCCTGACCAGGGCAGAGTAGAGGGGGAGGATCAGCTCCCTCGACCTGCTGGCCATGCTCCTTTTAATGCACGCCAGGATCCCATTAGCCCTCTTGGCCACAAGGGCACAGTGCTGGCTCATGGTCAACCTGTCATCCACCAGGACCCCCAGGTCCTTTTCGTCAGAGCTCCTCTCCAGCAGGTTGTCCCCCAGCCTGTCTGATACTTTGGGTTGTTCCTTCCCAGGTGCAGGACTCTACACTTGCTCTTATTAAATCTCATTTGGTTTCTTCCTGCCCATCTCTCCAGCCGGTTCAGGTTTCGCTGAATGGCAGCACAGCCTTCTGGCGTGTCAGCCACTCCTCCCAGCTTTGTGTCATTGGCGTACTTGCTGAGGGCAGACACTATTCCCTCATGAAGAATGAGTAAGAAGAAAGTAAGAAGAAATTGAAGAAACCAAAGAGAGTATAATTTATTTTAGAAAGACACTGAACTAATACTTTTTGAGCTCATTAACATCGCTGATAAAGTGTCTCCAAAATAATATCAGTGTAATATGTGCTTGCAGAACTCAGTCATCCGCCATTTGGATTGGCTACAGTCAGCACATGGGAGGATTCCCTGGGCTGCCAGTACCTTCAGACAGAAACTCTTCAGACCAGCAGCATGGGAATACTCCCTTTGAACAGCTGACTGATATGCAAAAGATATAAAAACAGATATAAATGCTAATAATTAAAATCTAAATGAATAATACCCAATGCAGAATTTTTAAGAAGGCTGAGAAGACTTTGGCATTCAAAGAATGTGTCAGACAGCTATAATAATCATTTTTAAATATTCCAAGAAAGAAGGAAGCATTATAGAAACAAAGCAAGTGCTCTCCTGGATAAAAGTGTGTTTCTGCCGTAACAGTTTCTGTAGTGAAGCTTCTGTAGTAAACTGAAAGGGTTATACATTTGAATCACTCTGCTCTAAATGAGAAAAGCAACATTACATTTATTGGTCTGAAGAGACCCTGCTAGAAACATTTGGCCTTTTATCCAAGCCTACCCAGAGCAATAAACTTTGAAATACCATAGTTGTGTTGGTTATTTTATGGGCAACAGAGTATTAAAGAATAAACATTTTTAGAACTGTACTTTTATAAAATGGAAAACATTCAGTCTCCTCTGGAACCAGCTAGGTAATGTTTTGTTTGCATTTGACAGTACACACTCAGATGAAAATCTTTGCTTAAATTCATATGAAATAATAAAATAAAATAAAATAAAATAAAATAAAATAAAATAAAATAAAATAAAATAAAATAAAATAAAATAAAATAAAATAAAATAAAATAAAATAATAAAATAAAATAAATAAAATCTGAAATAATTCATCATTAAAAATGTGAAGTATGCACACTTTTTATCAGAGATAAGCAAACTTATCTCTGAGATAAGTTTGATTTATGAGGATGCTGTGTAACTGTGTCAGGGATATCTGTTCTGCAGCTTTTTGGCTGTTTTTCTGCATCTCACTCACTGCATCTCTGAATACCAGCAGCTTCTGCAGTCTGTCTGGTCCTTACCAATCACCATGCAGCTCTGCCCAATGCTGCAAGTAGCCTGGGTAAATATCCTCTCCTTTGAACAAAACTTCCTAAAAAATGTTTTTCAGTATTTTGAGAGTACAGGTTACTATTCTTTGGTAATGCACTTTTTTTTTTCTTCTTTTTTAATTTGACAACATACGCTGATTTAATCAGTATACCTCTTCCCTGCATGAAAACTGAAAATACCCAATGAAATGTGACTGTGGCTGGTAGAGTTAAAGCTTGACTGGTGTTTGAAAGCTCAACTTCTTTCTCCTTCAAATGCAAAGAGGCTTAATATAATATAAAAACTAAAATAAAGAATAAATAAAGAGGACTGGTGAATGACTGTTGTTGTCTAGGCCATAAATCACAACAGAAGCAGAATCCAATATCTAAATATCATTAAATATCTAAATATTGTGGAAACTGGAAAGAAGGTTTAGCTATGCACTGGTAAATCTAATTGCATTGAGACTTTGAGCTGTTCTTTCTCTAAAACGAGAAACAGGCATGGCCAGCAGAAAAACCCAAACCCTTGTTTGCCCAGAGGCCCTGAGTTGCAGTGAGACTTAAAATATGTGTCAAGATCCAAACCCACAGAGCCTTCTGGTTTCTCGAAAAGTTAATAAATATAGAGTCCAGGGAATAAAACCTGCCTTTACAGATATATTAGTAAAATAAAAAAATCACAAACTAAAAATACATTACCCTCCAAAACTTGCAAAGAATTGTGGATAATTCTGAGCATTGTTTTTATTCTTGACAATAAAACTCATGTCATGTAAGTAGCAGAAAGAAGCAAAACTTTGTCATGTTTTCTTAAATTATCTAGGGATTACTTGACAAGGAAATCACTAAGAAAATCACATTGTAGCTGATCGATGGCTGCAGCATAAATGACACAGTCTTTATAACTTCTTGCAGAAACTGAAAACTTCTCCCTGTGTCCAAAGCATAACACAATGTCAGAAATTCCCTAGCCTACAGAGAACAAAATCCCACTCTCATGCCCATTTTCTCCTTTCTCTAGGAGAGGAAAGCAGATTGGGGTTCTCAGGACAGACGATGAAAAGTCACCACTCAGTCACTCTTTCGAACCCTTATTTCAAAAGCCCATGTTTTGCTTTCTAATCTTAATACCACTGGAAAGAGAGAAGCCATGAGCCATGTCCTGATCTCCAGCCTAAGCTACTGTGATGAGGACAGAAGAGTAGTGTCTGCAACTTCAGTAAATATTTCTGCTTTGTGGTATTTCTTGGAACACCAGTATTGCAGCCTCTTCCTGCTGATGGACAGCCCTGATGATGCACTTGCATGAAAAAAATATGGTAGGAATGTTCTCATTTTTAGGGCCTGCTGAGATAAGATGCTTTAGTAGGAGACAGCCAGGAATAAGGAAAGCATAAGGACAGCAATAAGGAGAAGTATTGCTGTGAAGCTGCTGTGGTGTTGTGGTTGCCATGCCACATAGCAAATACAAACCAGAAAGAAAACTGAAGAGTTATATCTTGCTTTTGATCTCAGAAATATGAACCTCTGTCTTTCTTTTAAATATTTAGAAAGCCAAAACAAGGAAAATGAAGGAGAAAGAAAAACAAAACAAACAAACAAACAAAAAAGAAACAAACAAAAACTCCCTGTATTCTTTACTCTTAAATTGATAAAATGCATGAGAACTCACTGCCATGAAAAACAGAGCTTCCCAAATCAGTGTGGAGAGCCCTGACAGCACTCTCCAAACAGAGCAGTATCAGATTTTTCTTTGCAAGCAGTGAAGGATATACACAGATGTTTTCGTAATACCTGAGTTATCTGAGGGCCCCGGTTCTCCTCAGTGTAAGTTGTTCTTTCAAGAAAATGAGGAGTGGAGGAGAAGGACAGCCCTCCACTCCTCCATAGTGCTCCCAACACTTCTTTGTGTGAGGGACATGGAGGCTTTGCAGGCCAGGCCCCAGGCCTTGCCATGAGCAAGTATTTATTCCCCTTGACTTCAGGGCTGCAATCCCAACAAAAGAGAGAACTTTTTTGTTTGTTTGTTTGTTTGAAATTTAATGCAGATCTGTGCATAAACTAGTTTTCCACAAAACTTTTTACCTTTCCTGAGGTATCTGAAAAATGCTTTCAAAGTATTTTCCTGCTGTGACCATGGTTTCCTCTGGTGAGCAGATCAGGTAGCTCAGGACAAACACTGTGTCCTGGATTCTGCTTTCTCTACTCATTGCAATTATGTCCATTCAGTAGGCACCACTATATCTCAACAACACAGTACTTTCATGTCAGGACCTTCATATTTCAGGTTAGCCAGACTGTAGCTTTTCATTTTCTAGCCACAGCCCTTACACCCAGTCAGGTTTTCTGGGCAGAGAAACAAAAAGTAAATTGAAGTGATTTTGTGTCACAGGATTTTCCAGAGTTTTAGGTTGCTTAGAAACTGCTTCAGTCTTCACTGCAATTCACAACAGCATTTGGTAGACTTCTCCAAGTCATTGGATTCTTTATGATGAGCTAGGACTGCACTTGGACCATGTGAGAAGGCAGAGGTATCAGTGTTAGGCTGTAGCTGGGGACCTGGGCACCTTGTGGGGCATCTTCAGTCCAGATATATTGATAACATAGCGGATCATAGAGCCAGACAAAAGCCCAGAAGGCCAACTCTATCCTGGGCTGCATCAACCATGGCATAGCAGTAGGTAGAAAGAGATGATTATCCCCCTCTATGCTGCCCTGGTGAGGCCCCACTTGGAGTACTGCATCCAGGTCTGGAGCCCCCATCACAAGAAAGATGTGGACCTTTTAGAGGGGTCCAGAAGAAGGCCACGAAGATGCATAAAGATGATCAGAGGGCTGGAGCACCTCTCCTATGAAGACAGACTGAGAGAGCTGGGGATGTTCAGCCAGAAGAGAAGGCTCTGGGGAGATCAGGAGAAGGCTGCTATGGCCTTCCAGTGCCTAAAGAGGGCCTACAGGAAAGCTGGGGAGGGACTCTTTCAGAGAGTGTAGTGCCAAGACAAAAGAATAGTGGTTTTAAGCTAAAAGAGGGTAGATTTAGATTCGATATTAAGAATAAACTCTTTACTATTAAGGTGGTGAGCACTGGACCAGGCTGCCCAGAGAAGCTGTGGATTCCCCATCCCTGAAGACATTCAAGGCCAGGCTGGATGGGGCTTTGAGCAACCTGGTCTAGTGGGAGGTGTCCCTGCCCATGGCAGGGGGGTAGGGACTTTAAGGTCCCTTCCTACCCAAACCATTCTATGATTCTGTGATTCTATGAATGTATGATTCTATGAAAATATCTCAGTATTAAATGTGAATGTGCAAGATATAATTCCACAATTCAAGGAGCAGGAAGATGATCAGAAATGAACACTCAGTATTCAAGACTTCACAGCTCTGATAAGGAGCCATTTCACCATGCAAAGGACAGTAGCACAGTAGTATACCTCCCACTTCTGGCCATAGTGTCTAGTCCTATAATACTCCCTTGCCAAGGTAATACATCTTTGTAGTTCCTTTACATTATCAAAGCAGTGCAAAGGGGTTCTGGTGAAGTCTGACTGTAGTGGGTTTACGTGGCAAGGTTTGGTAGCAGGGGGCCATAGGGGTGGTTATTTAAATTGCCTAGTCTGTAAGACACTATCACTTGCAACAGCTCAGCCTTTTCCTTACTCCTTCAGATCCATATTTCCATGATTTCAGTAGTGTAAGGCCATTATTATTACAAGTGTTTATTTTATTTGGGGATTCAGAAAATCCATTTTAGTCAGTGTTGTGACTATTTAACATACTTTTACAAACGAAAATCCATAGTTATTTTCACATTATGAAACCTAGAGCTGACTGCAGAAAGATTGCCCAGCATGTGTAATGATTATAGGAAATTGCATCTATCCTATATGGTATTTTTTTGTTTACTTCCCAGATCTCCAGTGAATTATCTGAGTGGCTTTGGAGGACTGGAAGAGGTCTCTAGGAAGCCTAGGGTGGGATTTCCAGTGCCAGAAGGTGAATTAAGAGCTATATTAGTCTGTAAGCTTGCCTGTGATGACTAACGGCAGTATTGCAAGATGAAAAAATATAGAGTACAACAACAAGGTTCAGATGAAACAGATTCTGACTTATCTGGCAGGTCTAAATAATTTAAAAGCACAAAGCATAGCTAGCCTGCTAGAATGAGTTAAGCACATCCTGCTGTGAATGAGGAGACCTACGTTTTATCAGTTTAACATTTTGGACTACAAGGAAAGAGATTAGGGGGTTCAGTGGAATACAAGGGTAATAAATTAATAGTCACTTAAAACAGCAAGAAATAGCAACTGCTACTGAGAACACAGGAGTTGTGACACATCAGTTTATTTCTATATGCCCTTACCAAGGCTGAAGTCCCGCTCACCCAAATGGCACCTCCCCGATGATATCCTTTAAACATGTGTGTTGTGAGATAGACAGAAATATATTCACAATCCTGATATGCAGACTGCCATGATAGATGGAGGGATCAGGTTACAAAATATAAGACCATCCTCTTTATCCTCTCCTTAGTATTTTTTCTTCATTACCTTTCCCAAAACCTCCAGAAACTATAAATTCTAGCAGTCCTTCAGTATAAAGAGCAAAATACATTTGTAAGCCTCTCCTCCCCCATGCCAGTACCTCCCTGCTCCTTTATTCTCTCCCAAACAATAACAGGCACGTGCCTCCCTTCTAAACTCTCTTTTTCCCCCTTGAGTCTATGTGCCAGACATCAAACTCCTTGCTCCACAGCTAACTCTCCTAGACAGCCCAGAAATGTCTCTTCTAGAAATGTCTCTTCTAGACAGCCCAGTACTGTCTTGTAAGCTTTCCATGCTACCATTACCTTCAACACATTGTTCACAGAAATGGGGTAATCATCGGGCGCTTTCTGCAAGTCATCAGGGAAGTAATTTCTCAGGGATGTACAACAAAGTCTGCCCACTGGTGCTCCACTTACAATCTGATTTTGATCATTAATGATGCTAAGCACTTAACAGATTTTAACTAAAATAATGTACAGAGCCAAGTGAGTATATTCTATAGATGAGCCTTCCTAGAAACCACTCTGACAACGATAAATAGAGGAATACCCACCTATAAACTTAAACTATGAATGTAATCCTGTGTACCTAAAACTTCATCTATGGTTTTATGAATTTGTGTTTTACTGAGCTGTAGCACATAAATATTTTTATGGGATCATTACCTGAAGCATGTATTCCTCCCTTTCTTGTTCAGAATTCCCTTAGAAAAAAAAAAAAAAAAATCAGGCTTTGCCTGTTAAAGACAAAATAAGGTATTTAAGATTTAGTTAACAGTTCACAAAACTCCTTTGATGTAGTTATTATTTATGTTTCCAAAGTAAAGCAGTACAAGTAGCATGTGCCAGTTATTTTTTAAATTTTTAAATCCAATTAATTGTTCTAGTTACAGTACCACTAATTTTTATCTAGCTGATTAACTAGAGAATAATCCAAATACATTTCAAATTATAAATCTTTCATGATTTGGGAGATTTTATACAAATGTACATTTGACAGTGCTAATTTAAAGCAAATATCAAGCTTGATTAAACATTCCCAAGATAAGAAGGATAAACGATTGAATTATTTTATAGATTTAACTACCATTGATATGATGTTATAAACAGAAATATTTTGATGTTCATCATTAATTTTTAAAAATAATTCTTTGGGAAACAGCCAAGAAGGACTGGAGAAGTAGGTCAGAATGTATGCACAAAACATTTGTATTCTTTACTATATAAACACTAATTTATTTATTGAAATAATACACTGTTAATTATTTATTAAAGAAATTATAATTTTGCTGAGCTTCTGTCTGAAAGGAAAAAAAAATCATTAAAATATGGCTAATGCAATAGCCAAGCCTATGATTGTTTCACATCTCTGCCTCCCAACTGTTTGCCAAGTATTTATTCACAAATCACTATCCATTGAAACATAATCTGCATCAGAGCATCTCCAGCAAGCAGGTGATTTACAAAGTGTTTTAGCAAGTACCACACTTCAGCTTTAAGCAATTTAAAAACATTCAGGATCCTCTGTTGCATCTTCTGTCCACATATGTGGGAAACTATAGCTGGAGAAAAATTCTTTAGGGATCTGTTTTCTGGAATTGTTGCTAAGGAAGGTAAATTTTGCAATACCTCTAACTATTTCCCAAAACCAGGCTTTTAAAAATACAGATAGACCAAAAACAATTAAATAATATGGGAAAGGGAGGGAAAAGACTCTAAGAAGTAGCATTACAGGCATTATACTCATCGAGAATAGGTGTGATTTTTTTCTTTTTCTTTTCCTTTTTTATTTTCCTTGATTTTTATTTATTTATTGTGAAGGAACATAACTTATTATATTACTGATTCACCAAATGTATTTAAAACTCTTCTGAGCACAATCAGTCCTCCAGCCATAAACAAGATGGACTTCATGCAAACATGCAGGTAAACAGAAAAAGAAGTATGAAAACACCCCTTACCAATAAAAAACTAAGCACATATTCCCAGCTGGAGAGTGAGTGGACCATAGTCCACAACACAGAAATATGCGTCAGCACGCTATTCTCCAAGGCAGTGCTGTAAATGAGTATCTTGCCTTCACAAATCTCAATTGGCCTCTCTAGTTAATACATTGAAAAAAAAAAAAAAAAAAAAAAAAAGATTTTCTGCAATCTCTTACTATGCTTGATTAATTTAGGCACCAGGGTAAATAACCATTTTTCTTCTATTTTCCATATGACACACTTAAAATGAACATATTTTTCTAAGGATATAATTTCATTTTGTTTCATTATTTCTACTTAAAACAAGCAATATTTTGTCCAAGTAGTGCATTAATAACTATAACCTGAAATTGGTTAATGCAACACACATTTCTCACAGATCAGTTAGCTCTGTGTTACAGTGGAAAACAAAATTAAAGTATGTATGGTTTTAGTTTACTTTCACTTCTTCCAATAGCATGAACTGGTTTGTTTGTTTTGTTTGCTGTTTTTTTTTTTTTTTGGGGGGGGGGGGGGGAGAGGAGCAGGTTGCTTTTCTGTTAGACTTACTGATAATTATTCTTTTCTTAATTTTGGGTACCCCTTCGAGGTTACCCAGAATTTTTCTAAACTTCATTAAACCATTTTGAATTGGTTTAATTGGTTTAGGTGGCATTAAATTAAATACTTTTCTGAATTCCAGATAGATTAGATCTACTGCACTTCCTTTGTCAAGGAAATAATTTATCTTATCAAAGACATAGATCAAGTTAGTTTGGCAAGACAAGCCTTTGGGAAACCCATGTTGCATTTTATGCTTTACCTCTTTTCCTTAATTATTCCTTTAAGATTTTTCCTATAGCCTTGAATAATACTGCAATCAGACTAATGGGCCTCTAGTGTTTAAACTACCCTACGTCCCCACCTTCATCTAAAATATACAGGCCCTATTTGCTGATCCTTGCCAGGAGCTTCCTTATTCCCCGTGACAGATGTATTTAGATCACTGCCACTGTACATATATTTGGTGTTTTGGGATGGAGATGCTTAGGCCTATGTGATATAATTGGACATTGGGCTTTTAGCCTTACTTTGAGCCTGGATATCCTAATTTCTAGCCTGCCCTCACCTCCCCTAGTCAGTATTTCTGTCCTTACAGAAAATGAGCAAGTCACTTGATTTGGATTTGATTCCACACCTGCATCATTTTATTCCTGACCTTCTATTCATTACACAGTGGTTGAGCTTGTCTTTCTTTGTTGTCTTTTGTACTTAAACATAGATGATTGTGGGGGAGAGGAGGGGAAAGAAAAACACCTTTATTCTATTTGTTTTAATTTACAAGGTCTAATTTAGCTTGACTTTTGGCACTTATCTCTAGTTCTCTGTTTCCTCTCCTCTCTGACGTAGAATGTTCCCTGTCCCTTTAGGCTATCTGCATATTTCTCCTGCACTTTCAAAAGTGGTTATTTATCCAGTCAGCTCTGGAGCCCTTCCCTACAAGATTTTACCCTTGATTAAGATGCAAGTTCTAGACAGTTTTCACACCTTTGATTTAAAGAAATTTCACACCTCCTACACATTAAAATCCCTAAGCTCTTTAATCCAGTTGACCTCATTAACTAGTTTCCTTAATTTTCCAAAGTTTATCCTATTCAAATTGAGATTCTTACAAGCCTGGTTGCAGCTGTGCTGGTGGGGGTGGAGGATGCGTTGTGGTGCAGCTGGTGGTGGCACATCATTTGGTGCCCATGCTGCAATGAGTGGTGCTAGTGGGAAAAGATGAAACCCACCTCTCCCCCACCCCCACAGGCTACTTCTCTTCTGTTTATTAAATTGAATAAATTGGTGATCATATGATACTGCGTTATTTTATACCATGTCTTTCTTAGTGCTGCCTTTGAAAAAAGTAAAAAAATAAAGATACAAGTGAATTTCTTGCCTGGAAGTAGAAGGACCTTGTACTGGGAAATTTTACCCAGTTGAACTATTCTGTCCTCCCTGAATCCCTTTGACTGTCCTTCACCATAGTGACTTTGATGCTAACAAGTATTTTTCGATGTCTCTATTCTACTCCATTTATCCCACACACACGTTTTTTTAAGTAAGTGGTTTCATGTGCTACATTAACAACTCCAAATCTCTCATTTAGTTGCTCAGGTTCCTCTCATTATCATCAAATTTTCAGTTGTTTCATGTTAGTTAGTTTCCTAAATAGGGAGCTACAGACCTTCTGCTAACTGTTCCAGCTGCTTGAATGGTTACATCTTCCTTACTTTGTGCACTTGTTACTATCTTTCTCACTGATACGCCCAGCCTTCTGTATTGTCTTTTCCATAACTGTGTGTGTTTTTATTTGATTTTCTGCAAATCTAGGTTTTACCATGTGCTTTAAATGAAAGTTTAAGCAATTTTGTAGTATAATCAGGAAAATTTCTTCCTTATCTGTCACAGAAGTTGACTGACTTATGACCCAGGATGCTAAGGATTTGTTTTAGAAGTCTGTTTAAGGTAGAAGTTGTCACAAAAACAATATAGTATTGGCAACTGAAAGGTGAATATTACTGCTGTTTTGTTGTTCTGCCTGCTAATACTGAGAAACTGTATTATCTCCTTAAGAAATGATTAGTAACATGATTCTTAAATCAACACATACATAGAACTTGAAGATGGAGACGTCTTGTTATTGCACCTAGTTCTTCTCAAAAACTAGGAATGATTTATTCTTCTATGTTTTGTCATATTCTCTACATTCTAAACCTAAATGTTGAAAACTATGGGACATTTGTTATTTCCCTGGGGAGGCTGCTGCACACCTGAAAATGTCTCAGCAAGCACAAGATTTTCACTGGTCTTTAGGACTATTTTTCCTCTCTTAACTTAGTAACACCCTGTCAACCACAGGCAACCAAAACACAATTTAAGCAGTCATGACTGTACTGATATAATAAGGGTAATAACAGAAAGACATAACCTCACAAACTTCCCTTCCCTGTTGTTAGTGTTTAAATGGCTCAGCCACTATGCGTATGTGTTTGCCAGATCAGACTCAGGAAGCCGGAATGTACACCATCCATTAACTGTCAAGCTCCCCTATGTTAGATACCAGCCCCAAGGGAATAACTAAAGCACGGCAGAGCGAACCTAACAGCAAAATGAAATGTGCTTGTGCACTTGCCTGTGAAGATGGGCATCCAGTTCAGTGAGTATAGCCCTGTGTTGCAAAGAACAGGGTAGTGGCATGTGTTCTTTTATGTGGGGCAAGCAAACAAGAACATTTATATGTTGGCACTGCTCTGATTCTGTGAAGTATAGGGAAAGATAAAAGTACACAAGGCAGAGCATGTGTCTCCTAGGCACAGTCATGCTGTGGAGAGAAGTAATTTATCCCTGCTGGGTACATCCATCATAATCCAGAGCCTAGAAATATCTGTTATTAGAGTGCATTCATTGCAGAGCTTATGTTATGTATGTTGGCTATTTAAGTTGATTTGCTGCAATGTTGGTGTCAGTTAGCTTCTGAGATCCCTTCCTATGATTTTGCCAGTAACTAGCACACTCACCTGTGTAAAGTTAATGAGCTAATATTACAAATATGAGTAAGTGTGAAAGTTGTCCCTGTGCTTCTTCATAGATTACAGACTGAGCCAAAACAAAGCAGGCTGGAAGAAATATATCTCTGAAAATAGTGTTAATACTTCCCTCACTCTTAACCCCTGAAAATCTAGAAGATCATAACATGAAGATTAGGATGAGATGTAACCATAATTTAGCTAGTATTGCTGTTAATGATTTACCAGAAATTATGTGAAGTCTTTAGCAATTGTTTTTTTCTTGAGTGTTCTGTGGGAAATAAACATGCTAATACTTCTTATTTGTAAGCTACCTTTTAGACAGTCAAATTGAAGTGGTCTTCAGTCACTTTGTCTTTTCATTATTATTATTATTTTTATTTTTTTTTATTTTGTCATGTTAAAGGATTTTTAACACAGTCTGAAATCAGTTCAGGTCTCAACTTATGCTGGGAAAAGAAAATAAAAAAATATATGAAAACCAACTTTTTTTTTCTTTTTTAGGTTCCCAAATTTAGGGATTTAGATTTAGATTTGAGCAGAAGACTGTGGAAAAAAAAAATTGCAAAAGTCGGGAAAATTGTAAGATTTTGAAACAGGAGAAAAAATAACCTCTGCAGTCCATTAACATGGACAAGTTAGAACTCCCATATGTCTTTTTGCACAATGAAACAAGGAAGTGAATGGAAGCATTAAGTGCAAGTAGCAATGGGAAGATACTGGAACACTTCAGAAATTCTGAAATCATATTTGCCAATCAGGGCCAAAAGCATCTAGATTCAAAAAAGAAGATGGAAGTGGCTTCAAATGGGGATATGCTGAGGAGGGGAAATGCTAATTATTGGGACTGGCCATTGCTTGCTGCCTGGAATTTGAAGAGGTTGGAAAATGAGATATCTGCCAAAAGTAGACTGTTGGTAACTGTTGGAACAGGGAGCTGCTGGTCAGGGTTTTTCTCCATGTCATTCTGTCTGCCTACCTGATCAATGGAGATGTTCAGAGTATATCACAGGCAAATCGATTAACATAATTATCCTTATTTCTTGGTTCCTGAGACTCAAAGTATAGACAATCTTTATCCAAAATATCAAAATCAACAGCACTCAAGTCAAGCTGCTTTCCCAAAATATACAAGACCATGCTTGCCTGACATGAAGAAGCACAAGAAAGTGAGAGATGGAGTGTATCATTTTTTTATCTGGGATGAATGCTGCAAAAGTGTTTGAGAGGTGAAACACTGGTGGAATATAATACCTACATTTTCATTTTGTTAAAGGACACAGGAAATTAAAACCATCCCCCCAAAATAGTTCATGTTTTAACTCATCTGTAACCAACAGTAAAGGTCCTTCTCTATATGAATCATTTCAGATTTATGAATCAGTGTTTGGAAGTTCAAATGACAGAAGTCCGCTCCCCAAATGACAATTTCTTGTGACACGTGGGTGTTTTCTGTAATGTACAGTATTGCTTCAAAGCTGACTATGAGTAGAGGAAATATTTGTAAAGCTAAGCTTCTGATAGCATGATTAATACTTTCAGGTTGACACTGGAGGTAAGCATAACCAATAGTTAAACGTCTAAGGCTCCTGTATACATACAATATTCTACTACAGCTTTTAACTAATCATTAAACAAAACAGAGCTAGAACATTGCTGTGAGCAAAATAATCTTTCTAACATGACTCTTAAACAACTCAGTAAATCACTTCTCAGTAATTTCTTTATCTAACTGGCTCAGTATCCTTGATAGATTCCTGATAGCCCTAAGAAACATTTGATCAGTGGGTTGCCTATGTGTATAATCTTTACTTATTTGCTACACTAGTTTATCTCATTTTTTCCTAACTGAAACCCCATTTTATTATTTCATTGTGAAACATTTTCACAGTGCAAAGGCTGAATTTATTAGACAGCTTAGACTCCTTCAGCCCTCTTAAGGGCTGATTGTTCTGTTGTGATTATGTGACAAATTATACCAGAGAAATACCTTTGCTCAGTACTGTATCTTTGCTAAAAAGCTAAATAGTACGGGAGCAGTCATGAATCCCTGTCTTTAAAATAAAAATATCATTTACACTCCTCATTACACAGGGAGGAGGGAGAGAAACTGGAGTGGGGTGGTCTGTGGGTTATAGTATTGTAGTTTACAAGTTGGCATGGCTGAGGCCTCTTAGGAGATAGCAGTTTTTTAAAAGAAGTGCCTAGATGCAATCAAAAGTCCCTGGTGGCTAAAATTCACAAAAAATATCTAAGCAGGTTTAACTCTTTGAGTGATTTAAGTAAGATTTTCAGCTACTACAGATCAAACAGAAGGACAGAGCTGTGGCTTTGTGCACATTGAGCGCATTTGACTTTACTCCTACATTTTCCTAATGACCACATGCTAAGTAAATAACTTAGAGTAGCTACCCCAAGGCACATCTCCTGTGTGGCAGGAGAAAGGTTAAAGGTGCATATAGTAGCTTCTGTCTTCTGTCAGTACTTAGGAGTTTACTTTCACTAAAATTAAACAAAATTGTCATCCAATTAATGGCCTGTGTTTCAGATTGCCTCTGGTGTTGTACTTGTTTTAGAATTAAATGTAACTATACCAATATACCAATACATGGTTGATCTGTGGCTCAAAGGAAATCATTTACTGGAAGACTGGTTAAGTCTGGTGAGTTTACTCCTAGAAAAAAAAAATAATAATAATAATAAAAATCTGCATCATTTGAGTAGTCTATTTTCAAAAGTACAATATCTTCCTAAAGTGATCTGGAAACGAAGTTGCACACACCAAATGCAAAGATCCTTAAAAAAATCATGGCTTCTAAAACTCAGAAGATCAGAACAAGAAAACATGTGACTATTATAGAACATTTTCCTGCACTTTTATGTCATTTAAAATAAACATTCCTAAAGTGCTATATTAGATTAGGAAAGTTAGAAAGTGATTAAGAACCTGGACTCATGTTTTAGAACATATCTTTATACTGGATAGACGTAGACTAGATAGTGGAAAATGCCCCATTAGGGGAAAATAGGATGCAAAATATACCTAGAGTTTCAAGTCGAAAATTCTTTATTTCACCATTAATTACATTGCTGCCACTGTGAAGCTATTAATAGTATATATACATGTATATATATGGTAGCTAAATATCTACAGGAATATTTACTATTCTTTTGAAAGATAGTAGGGATGCTTAGGATTCAGTTAGCTAAAAATGACTTGTTCACGTAAGTACTAAATCAATCAGTAGAGGTTCTGACATGAAAAGTTGTTCCTGGACTAAGTGATTTTATTCGTTATCTAAACTAGGATTAAAAACTAAAAAATAATTAAAAAATAATTTAAAAAAATCAAACCCAGAAAGCCTGCTCTCCTTCATTCTAATTTTAGTCATTTTATTTTTAAGGTTCTTTTGTGGTATGTTTTGGTTCCAACCAAAGGAGAAGTTAATGGAAATCCTGAGTTGTTATGAAAAGAACAATGCCCCAAATCAAGCTTAAATTTCTAAATGAGGTTTGGAATCTAATGACAATTTTTCTAGAGCTTCCACTAAGTAGATTTCAATAGTAGATTTCAATATCTGAATAACTCAGCCCACGTAATGTATATATCTATTTCCAAGGGAAACCCACTATATAGGTCATAGTGACCTATTCAGTGCTTTAATTTTTTTAGTTTAAATCTTATGTTATTTGCTCCTTTTTTCTTAAGAGCTATGCTTCAAACATCATGTGTTTATTACATGTGTCTATAATCACTCAAAAAGGTAGATTTTGTGCTTTCTGTTCCTTGAAGAATAATCTGGAAAATGCGAGCTGTAAAGACTCATGAACAGATAAAACACCCTTATATTAGTAAACAGTATTAATTAAAATGCAATAGCCAGCTCCTGATTTTGGACTGTCATGATTTTTTTTTCCTCTTCTGTTGTGGAGAAGAAAACTAGCAAAAAAAAAAAAAATTGATCCCTGTATTTTTAGAGTTGAACCTCTCTGCTTATTTTTGGGGGGGGGCATACAAATGCTGATCCCTATATGAAGGAATTTGCTACATGTCTGCAGCAGTTCACATATCCAGGAGATGCTATGTTCACAAGAACTGACAGTTAAGATTGCTTTTCAGGCTGTATCTTGTTGGTTCTGATGTTTGCTGATGGTAGAAAAGGAACCGTGAAGGCTGAGATACAGGAAGGCTTGCAGATTGGTGGTGTTGGCAGAGGCTTAGGGAGCATGAGCACATAAGCAGAATGAGATAATGCCATGCTCATGCAGTCTGACCAAAGGTTACTAGTTGCCACCAATGCTTTATGCAAGGAATAAGTGGTTGCAACTATATAATTCTCTGTTGCCAGTTCTGTGCTAGTTGGAACATTCTCCCTTCATCCAGTGTTATTCACCTTTCACAAAAGATATAATTAGTAAATGTTGAATCTTGACCGCTGGCGCTGTGTCTGGCATTCATAGCATTGAATTCCAACATTATCCAAACCAATTCTGCTTTACACTGACTATTCTAAATCTATATCTCTATATACACAGAAATAAGAAAAGAAGGGAAGGGAAGGGAAGGGAAGGGAAGGGAAGGGAAGGGAAGGGAAGGGAAGGGAAGGGAAGGGAAGGGAAGGGAAGGGAAGGGAAGGGAAGGGAAGGGAAGGGAAGGGAAGGGAAGGGAAGGGAAGGGAAGGGAAGGGAAGGGAAGGGAAGGGAAGGGAAGGGAAGGGAAGGGAAGGGAAGGGAAGGGAAGGGAAGGGAAGGGAAGGGAAGGGAAGGGAAGGGAAGGGAAGGGAAGGGAAGGGTTTTCAGAGAAGTTACATGACGTTGTGTCAAAAAGACAAAAAACATTCAACATGATGTTAAATGGGTTCCAGCTTTTACAGGTCTATTTCAGTTAAGACTTTCATTTCAAGGAACAGGCATATTTTAATTCTGACATATGGAAACCTTGTGCATCTGTACATTTACTCTTTGATTTAGTGCTGAAAAGATAGTGCCATAAGAATGAAAAAATAAATTTCTAAATAATAATAAATAAAAAAGCAGCTCTCAGCTTAAAAGACCCACATATTGTTATAATGTTGTAGGATGCAGAACAGAAAGTATTACCCATGTTCATTTTTAGTAAAATTATTATTATTTGTTTAAGAGAAAGTGCCCATTTCAATGTTATTTTGCCACAGGACCTCCTAATGAGGTCTGGGCTACAATGTGTTTGTACCTCTCCGGGCTTGCCTAATAAAATCTGCTCATATTTGTTATTTTCTTCTTACTGAGTGTATTCTGTAGCCACTTGCATTTTCCCAGCTTAAACTATACTGAAAATAATTGCCTGAAAAATTTTTAATACGTAAGTGCCTGACTCCCTGAAAAATGCAAGGGTGTTTGGTACATCTATCTAGATGCTTTAAATAAATATCACTTTGTAAGCAAAAGCTCCAGAAGAAGCAACATAATAAGACCTATGATGTCACTTTTGGAGAGGAAGCATCTCTTGTGCAGTGACATATTCCAGGGAGGCCACAGTATCCTCTTGAAAGGAAAGTTAATAGTGGACAGAGCACAGCAGCTTTCCTGCAGCACCAGAAGTAAATAGATTAACAAGGAAATGCCAGACTCAAAGGAAATGATAATGTATGCTTTGATAATGCCAAACTTTGTTTATTGCAGCTAACCAAATACACCTGTAGTAGGAATTTAAAATTATTTTGAATATACTAATAGCTTCAAAAAAAAAAAAAGATATACAGTATATACAGTATCTGCACTTTCATGTTTTCAGATATTTGAAAATAACAAAATTCAGTGTCATTTATTTTTCAATAGAAAATAAATGAAGTCTTTATATGTTAAAGTTATGGGTATTTTTCATTAGCTCTAAGATACAGTGTCTGTACTAGAAACCATTATCTAGTACATTTTGCTTTCCAGATAAAACTTTCAAATGCTTACATTTCGTTGCACGTTGGTTGATTGGATAATTTGAACATCAAAGGAACCTTTCATTTAATTTAAGCCGTAAAGTTGTCTTTTGCTTTATTAACTTTCGATCAATAAACAAGCAATTTGGAAATGTAATCAGGAAATGCTTCCAATTGGCTGACAATGTATCAAAGCCAGTGCTTGAAGGCAAGAGCAAGCTGTAACAAGCAGTTTATTACCAGTAGCTGTTACTGACATTAGTCAAAACCAAGAAAGATAAAATGGAATAAGAAATGTAATGCTGGAAGAGCCTTGGGCACTGTGTTCTCTTCTTCCTTTTGAAAACTGCAAGCCTGTCTTTGATATGATAACAAATATAAACTGTTTAAAAACACCAAATGCAGAAAAACTGAGACCAGCCTGTCATGGAGTTAATCCATTCTAGAGTGACATACAAATAGTGTAACATCCAGCGGATATATGTTATGGAAATATTTTGAATTGGATTTACATGTAGTGAGCAAATTGGAACTTTTGATTTTATGTGATATTGTAATGTGCATGTTCTCATATTAACTGAGTGTAATCCTATTTGAAGATAATGAGTTTTCAATAGGCTCTCCAGTCTGAAACTGCATCAGAATATTTTGATTTTTGACTGGAGAAGGTCCAAAATGGACTTAGAAAAAAAATGCCTACCTCAGATTCTGGGGCACCCCTTATTCTGGAAAGGAATTTACACATTCCTTGGCCAACACATCACCCATAAAATTAACAGGGTGGTGAGTTTTTCTGTTTTGTTTTGACAGTGTGGTATTTATTTTGCAGCATGTTGTCTATAGCCCACAGCAGAACACTGGGCTGGATTTCCCCTCTATTTTATTGAGCATGTCACTCAAAACACCTTGCATTTATTTCACGATTATCTGTACATATTTTTAACTCAATTAAAGAAAGAGAGAGAAGGAAGGAAGGAAGGAAGGAAGGAAGGAAGGAAGGAAGGAAGGAAGGAAGGAAGGAAGGAAGGAAGGAAGGAAGGAAGGAAGGAAGGAAGGAAGGAAGGAAGAGAAAGAAAAAGAAAGAAAGAAAGAGAAAAAGAAAAAGAAAGAAAGAAAGAAAGAAAGAAAGAAAGAAAGAAAGAAAGAAAGAAAGAAAGAAAGAAAGAAAGAAAGAAAGAAAGAAAGAAAGAAAAGAAAAAAATGGTTAATGAATTGATTAGAGAAATGAGCAATGAGCATAGACTAATAGCTATAATTTTGCTGTTCTACAATAAAGTTGCAGTGACAACACAAAGGGATATAGAAATGAACAAAGAGAAAAAATGTTTTGTCTGCTTTTAGAAAGTTATGCGTCTTGTCACACTGGGCATGCTGAGCACATCACAAAGTGTGCTGACACTAAAGTCACATATTTTATCAACTCAAAGAGAAGCAATATTTTTCTGTTACTCACTCATGAGTATAGAGAGAGGATTATTTTTCTGGTTCTTCCAGTTAATAGTTTTACAGGTCTTGTGAAAGTAGTTATTTCAATATTTTGTTATTATATATATTATTACAGTATTATTACAAGTTATTGCAGTACTATAACCATAGATGTTCACAAAATATTAGTTGGTCTTAATTTGATCTCACTAGTACATTCCAATCATGCCTTAAAACTCCTTCATGTGTCGAGCATGTGTACATATAACTACAATCACTACACTGAAGTGCATCACCAGAATCAGGCCTAAATGACATATACTGAAATCATTACACTGATAATGGTGATGTGAAGAGATCTTTTCAGTAATGTCTCATTTGTCAATTTAAACTAAAAAGAAAACTCATCTCATTTAGGTAATATCTCTGTTGTTACAAGATTTTGCACCCTAAAAGAATTCTGAAGATTAGCAGAACATCACACCCATCTGAAAGTCCGAGGAAAACACTGCAATCACCCCATCCACCAAAAACCATACCAAAAACCAAAGAAATACCAAAGGCCAGTTCAGTCTTTTCCTTACTCATTTTCTTTTTTTTTTTTTTAAATCACTTCAAAAGAAAAAAAAAAAAAAAAAGAAAAAAAACTTTAAAAGTAAAAAAAAAAAAAAGAACCAATAATGTTGCCAGAACTCCCACGTCTTTTATAGATCAACATAGTGTTTCAAAGGAGAACAGGTGTGAAATGAGGAGTATGGAAGTGTTATGATCTTCAATCCATGTGGGTAGGTTAACAAAAACAGTAAGCATGGCTAACACTGAAAAAGAGACAGGAAGAAATGTTGCCCTTTATGTGTGTTAGAAGATCACGTAATTTTGTCCCCACCTACTTTCCACGTGCTTAATAGGATACCTGAGAGTGAAAGAATTTGATGTGAAATATGAATCATTGATATTACCCTGCTCTGCAGAAAAAGAGGATACTTCAGGGCAAGTTGCACTAACCAAAACATGGATATGAAAATTATTCTAAGTGGACTCTGGAACCACAGTTCCTTTCAGAATTCCCATATACAACAGCTTTCTCTGCCTTTGCATTTTTATACATTTTTTCTAAACAAAATCATTTTATAATTTTCTAAATCTGTAAAATGATCAATGATCTAAGAGTTCTGCTTAATATCCTCAAAAAATATGCTCAATCAACCATTTGAACGTGTATTATCTAAACCCATGACTTTAAAAAAAGACCTATAAGCTCTTCTTGGGTGCTCTTTGTATTGTGTGTGTCTGTTAAATCTTTGCCATGGTGTAATGAAAAATTTTGAAACAAATATTCATGTAGACATGTCTGCTATAGGATCTGTAACAGCAACCTGAAATGCAGTTAGAGCCTGGCCCTGTGATCATTGTTATAGGAAGATAATGGACCCATCATGAGAGAAAACAGTTGCACTTATATGCTGTGAAAAAAAAAAAAAAAAAAGTTGCATTCTGGAAGACAGAGATATCTATACTGACAAGCATAAGATCAGAACACTATTCAAGACTTTCTTCCAGGGGGGAATCAATAATAGTCCAGTCTGTTAAACACCACAAAATACAAAGTGAAAGAAGATGTTACGTTCTTTATAAACAGTTGATGGAAATTAACACTAAAGAAGGAGAAGAGTTGTAGCACCATATTAGCATATGAAAGATAGGCATAATCCATCAATGAACAAATTTAGTCTGGAATTCAGAGAATGGTGCAAAACCATCATAACGAATGGGCACTGAAACACCAGCCAAATGTAGTAATGGGGAAAAGAAATCTACCTGAATGTAATCTGCTTCTTGATGTGTTTTAAAGCAATCTTAACTGAGGCTCAGCTCTAGATTGCATATCCACATGCAGGAAAGACACCTAAACTTTCACTGCAACCAGTGCAGATCTGGGTTTTGACTCAGTTGATTCTAGCATAATTTGAGATAACTTAGAGCAACCCATTTGTCCTCCAGAAGGATATTTTCTCATGGAGTTCCTATGTCACCCTTACAAACCTTTGTCTTAATGTCTTAGATAGGACATCTCAAATGGAAATAGGTGCTTAAGTTTAGGTAACCATATGTAGTCTGTTTAACTGACATCCTGCCCAGATTGAATTGACTGCAGTAGCAGTTCAGCTAATTCTTATATAGACCGGAAAACAGAAACCTAAATATTGAACGGAATCCCACCCACACCATGATTTTTCTATAGCTAAAAATGGATCACATGATTCTAGATTCTGATCATTCTGATTTATGCTTTAGACCTCACACATTGATGCATTCAATTTTAAACATTAAAACTCCATGATTGCAGGTGTTTTAGAATACTTATATGTGTGGGTTTTGGTTTTTTTTTGGTTGTTGTTGTTGTTCTGTTTTGTTTTGTTTTGTTTTTGAAAGCACTTCCAAGTTCATTTTTGCTTCCCCTCCAGTTCAAGTAAAAGTCTTGCAGGTGAATGCACACAAAGCCAAGCAAATCATACACAAAAACTTGTTGCATTGGGTTTAACATAGGGCTAAACTTAACTTTCACATCTGTGCTAGCTTGGGCTTTACCAGTTTGGAAATTGAGAAAAGTAATTTAGGTCATCCTGAAAAATACGATGTGGGCATGATCTTAGAAATATATATAACAAAATTCCCATAATAATATTCCCATATTATGCTGTCCTTTCTCTGGTAGAAATGCGGGAGCAGCCACATGAGTAGATTATGTTATTTTTACTAATTCAGAAC